>NC_046185.1:43883259-44190134 GCF_011004875.1 Balearica regulorum gibbericeps | reverse complement strand
GAAACTGGCTTCCTCATAGGCCACGACCTTTCATGCATAATATAAATTCACATATTATGATTATAGTATAGTTACAGTCATTCAAAAGTACTGCAGAGAGCTATTTGACATTATTGTGTATAGAGTGAGGGCAAAGGGAGTTGAGCTACAAAGAGCCAACTGTTTTTATTAATGGACAATTTCATAACTAATCATTTTGTTACAGCATAACATACATCTTGGGAACTGATGTATTTGTGTTAGACATTTGTAAATCTAACTAAGCATAAACGCTTGACTTCAAAGCATTCCTGTGAGGGAATGATCATATTTTAACAAAATGCTCAAAAAGACTCGTCTTTTGTTTGAAACAGTTATACCTGAGGGAAGAAGTTTATTACAAGGTATAATCCTGAATATTAGTATATATGAACATATCTTGCTTTGACTGGCTAAAAAATGTGAGATTAAGTAAGCATAGTCTAGAGATGAATACTTCAGGGACACGATTTTTGTTATTAATCAGCACTAGAAAACTGATGTTTTGCAAACAAGCAATATACTTACCCCAAAGTTTTAGCTTTTGCATTCTCACTAGATATTTGAATTGAAAACAGCAGCTTCAAGACCACGATGCATAATCATGTTTCTGTGCATGATTCAAGCCACAGTAAATGATGCATACACATATAGCCCATGGGAAAAGAAGAGATAAAGTCATTAGCTTGAAAGTTTTGCTGAGTCATCTTGCACTGAAGTTGACAAATGTTACCTACTTATTTCAGTGAAGCATGCACACAGGGTTAGTTAGTATGGCTCATCTCACAGGCAGAAACACAGTAATCCTCAAATTTATTAGAGCTGCTAAATTGGGCTGTTAAATATAGTACATATTATGTAGCTTTCTTAGCTTGGAAGCAGGCCTGACTGTTCCACTAATTTCAATAACCATTTGCTAAAAAAACTAATCTGCTTTGTGCTGGATATGTGGAAATCCAGGAAGAATGGCCACTGTATGCTGATGGCAGCTCTACCACAGCTGGGCTCAGAAGTTTGACTAAAGCTATGTTGGTGTACCCCACTTTTGTAAAGAGACTGGTGTGGAGGAAGGATTGGACTTGCACAATTGATTTACACACTGAGGTGTGCCCTGGGTTTGCTCTGGAATTTACCATGTTTCAATGATCTGTAGGACCACAGGCAAACATGCCTTAAGATAAACTGACTTATGAACTCCTGTTTCAAGGTGTTGAAGATGACCACATAGATATGTTTGAAAGAAGTGATAAAAGAGAAGGGGAAAGTGATTTTGTGAATATGTGGTAGAGACTAGTGAACAGGACAGGAGGATAAAGCACTACAATAAGAATTAGTGACACTGGAAAATAGATGTCTCCACTACTTACGGGTGCCAAGGAGCAAAGGACTGTAGTTTGAATACACCATCATTTGGGAACAGACTGTCAGTATACTTATAAGGCAAATTCACACTAAAAAGAACTCCAGTGTACCAAACTGTTCCCATTAACTTTATGCAAAGTTTACCAACTGGAAAATGCAGAAGGAAATCATGAACTGTTCAGTTTCAGAATATGTAATTTCTGATGTTGTCCTTCAGTTAACTCTTGAAACTCATTTTTTGCTAATATTTTGGCTTCACAATGCTGGGAATTTTAGGGGGATGCTCCAAAATAATATATGTTATTTGGTGCTGGTCTACTTTATGTCAGTACTTACTTGGTTAAGTGTCTTGATACAAGCAAGACCAATTGATTTGGATTCCTATTCTATTTAAGAATTTATATGTCTCTTATCATAATAACATCAGGGATCTTCATTACCAACTGACTTAAGAAACTTAAGACTTTTCATTGGTTCATTGAGCCATGAAACTACAGCAGTGCATTTTTGTATGTCTCTGCTAATGTTAGTTTAGCATTACTGTTTGCAAGACATACGGAACAAAAAAACCGCACCAACCAATCAAAAAAAAAAAAACCCAAAATCAAAAACATTACTGTTGAGAGACTGAGGGAAAGAGCAAAGGAAATGCTCTCTGTTTCTTTTCTCTATTAATTTGCATACAAAGATGTAACTATCCCGAGGGAGATCACTCGCTCAAAAACAGTATCAAGCGTACTGTATAAGCAAGTTAAAACTGATAACACAGAGTTAGGGTTAGCAATATCTGGCTATGCTATGTGGCTACTATGGTTCCTAGTCTAAGATGCTCAAAGATCATAAATCATTTCCAAAAGCAACTGTAACTTGCATTTTACCAAGAGTAGTATGTCCCCACCACTCAGAGATGCTCTCTCCATCCTAGTGTTTTTCAAGTCATCTTCTACCCAAAGGACTTCTAAAGCTGCTGTTTGAATATATGTGCAGGATCTTACTCTCCTGTTCCCAGTCCATGAGAATTCATCATCCATATTTGTAATATTAATAAAATCCAGAAAATTGATTAAAGGTATTACAATTTCTTTGGCTTCTGGTGTTTAAGGCTCAAATGTCAAACAGTAAATAGAAAAATACTCTGTAAAACAACCATGATGTTATTGGAATAAATTAAAACATGGCACTTATAAAACGGAGGACAGCTGAAGCCACAAGGTGACTGTAATCTCTGCTGAAGAAACTTTCTTCAGATGTATGTTCTGCTGAATTTACAGTGTTCTTGGCAAGCACATTTGCAGTCTGAGAAATGCGAATAAAGATCTGCTTATTCTTAATTCTAATCTTTTAGTCACTTTCTTGTTATCCTCATTCTTGCTGCTTATTACAGCAGGTCAAAAGTTTTGACTGTTGTAAATTTTGATGCAAAAAACAAATCCATATATCCCTGCTATTTCCATCTTTATATTTCCATCTTCCTTTCAATTACTTACAGATGGTTCTATGCTGTAGACCAGCTACTACCAAGCATTACTTTCCCATCGGATTTTACAGGGAAGTGCTAAAACATCTCCAGGATTTATCAAAAAATTCCCAGTAAAACTGACTCTCTTCCAAGGCCTACAGGTGTTAGAATCCATCCACAAGATTAATACTCTTTGTATGGCTTATTCATATAAATATCTCAAAAGATTGAAATTGGAATTGGAATAAACAAATAAGCCAGGAACCTCTATAGATGCTTATTAATGATTTCTTGTTTCAGTGATTACTTTCTTTGGAGAATCGGTACTTATTGATGGGTGTAAAGAGTTAAGGTTTTGATTTCTCCCACTTTCCACTAGTAGTTAGGTTCTAATTCTCTTTTGAAGAGAACAATTGTGATTGGAAATTAGATTTAATTCACCTAAATTACGAAGTGAATGTGCTGCCAAGTGATCATGGTACCCCTTGTGAGGTATGGCTTCCTTTTCAGTCAGACTATAAACTGCGGATGTGACAATCTCTCATGGTCAAATACATAGTGTTCCAACAGTCAGTGGATTTTGTTGCTTGAATGATTCAAAGTACAGTCCCTGCTTTACAAACTAAATTAGGAACAATATGATTTTATTTAAAAAAAAAAGAAAAGTCATGGAACGTTCTTCAGAACATAACTGCAGCCCCTATAGCATCTGCAAAACCATGGAAGCAAATTTATTACTCATCTACATGCTCCCATGTAAATCAGCCACTGACCATCAGGATTCGAGGTGGTCTATTTGGAGCATCTTCATCTGTCTGGTCTACCCATTACACAACAAAGCTAACAAAAATCTGGTCAGCAAGCAGAAACAGGCAGCGTGGAGGGGCAGCAAGTGGCACTCAGCCATGGCTTAGTTCTGCCTCCCTCCAAGAATGTATCAGAATTCTCAAAATAAAATTCTACAAAAATATTGTGCAGTTGAAGGGTCAAATGTTGGTGGATTAGCACTTAATTCCCTGGAATAGTGACACAGGAATGAGCTCATTAACAACAATATTTATTCCTGGAACAGGGTACAGAGACAGCTACTCTCCTGCAGCTCAGTTTTGCTTCCCTCCTGCAGTAATTCCCCTACGCCATACATTCAATTTCCTTAGACCGTGGTGTCATCTGGCAGTAGTTGCACCTTTAGCAGCTGTTGCTGGATGTGCCACACACAGATCCAGCCAGCGCACTGTAGGCTCCCACCTTCTCCGAGGTCCAGTTGTGTTGCTTGGATAATGCACATTCTCCAGATGCTTGTTGCTCCTCTCCTCTTCCTTCAACTCCCAACGCTCCACTGCTACGTACAATGTACTGCTGGAAGGCATTCTGCGACCTCTTTGTAATCTCTTCTGGCAAAATCATCTAGGTTAATTTTTGTTATTTTCCGCATCAAACTGAGCTGACCTTGGTGATTTTGTCAATATCACTCCTTAAAAGTTCTGCAAAGAAACAGGGGCAAAATCTACTTGACCTAGCACACAGGTCAGAAAAATGAACACCTTTAAGACTACAATTTCTGTTCAAATGGTTTTATCAAGTATTTTATCTACTTTTTCAGTTGCTAACTGGAAATGAGCTAAAAATTAGATATATGGTCAAATGGTAAATTGCAGTTTGAGAAACATTTTTGTCTCAGAAATCTAAATGATTCCTCATCATTGGAAAAATACTATTAGCTTCCATTTTTAGCACCTTTCCTACTGGCTCTTTAGAATTTTGTATTTATTTTCATGTAAGAAAATTATTTTCATACGATGACAAAGTGTAATTATTCACCATTTTTTAATTTAAGAACCTCTAGAACTCATTTTCTCCACATGAAAACTGTATTTCAGCAGTTGATCTAAAATGAAATCCTTTTGTTCTTCTAGTAGCTGCATTTCTGTTTTCTGTTTTTTTCCCCCAAAACCTCATACAATTGCAAACCATTATGACTGTTTCCTTACGTGTCATTTGTAGTCTCAACACATCAACTTCTCTCATATCAAGCACCTTTTTTGCACAAATTCCTGCATCGTCTGCCTTGAAAAATCAAACTGTCTTGACAAAAATTTCATACATTTAAAAGAAATAGAAGGAGAAATCCTGCAGAAATTTTTCATGTGTTCATTTGTGTGACCCATTTTGGCTCTTCCCTCTCTGCTGGCACATACCCACCACCACCACCTATGCAAGGAAGAAATAGCTTTCAAGCTTTCATCTCCTTGGTTTTGTGTGTGGATGATGAAAATGACTTGTTGAGAAGAGTAGTTTTAAACTCCCAGAAGAGCTCACATGGAGGCAGTTGGTCACAATACATTGCAGGTATGTGTGTTAATCAGCTAGCCTTGGGAAATTACTTGATGTTATACTACCAAGAGGAATGAATGAATAACCAAGTAGGATCTGAACTCTGGAAAATGCTGAATGCAACTCAGTGGAGTTCAAAAAGGTAGATAGAAGGTAGCTCTATTTTAAAACAATCAGTGACTCTAAAATCAGAGAAATATATAGCCTATATAAAAATGTGATGTGACTTCAATGAAAAATTAGGTTACTTAGAGAGGAGAAATCTCTCGTATTTGTGAATTACACATATTTTTAATATTGAAAATTGTATGTATTTAGAAAATACATCGAGGCATGAAATTCAAAATTTTTAAAACCTTTAACAAATAAAAATTATTCAATTGAGAATGCAATTTCAACGGCATTAACAGTATTAGGGACAGAGTTAGCTGTGACTGAGAAACCAAAATGCTTGCCAAGTAGATCTGATGAGCCCAATTATCTAAACCAAAGCTATAAAAATAAACATAGTAAATGAATGCACTAACAGTCAACAGAAGGCAAGCATATGGGTAATATACTTAAAATATAGAAAAACTCTAAACAATGCAAGGTATTATACCACTTTGGAAGAATCTTCAAATACCAACAATGCTTACACAGTTTCAAGAAAATGTGACAAACAATAACTATTTTGGATGTGTTTCTCACAGGAACAGGAAGGGGGGTTGGTTGGTTTGTTTTTGGGGGGAAGGTGTTGCTTTTTTTTGTTTTGTTTTGGTTTGGTTTGATTTGTTTTAAATCATATAGTTCAGTATCAGATACCCAAGTTTAAAAATACCCTCCTCTTCCTGAAGGGTAACACTCACACACGTACTGAATGATGCATAAAAAATTTGGAAAGAGGCACTCCTGCCCTTACCCTCAAAAAATCACTTTGTTTTTCTCTGACTTAATAGTCCCTTTGACTAAGGGAGAGTTTTCCCTCCACAACTCTGGCACAATCAATTTAAGAGCTTAAAGGTAGATTGTAACAGCTTAGTGGAGAAGTGGTCCATGGGTTGTTTGGTCTCCTAGATCTGAGTTGCCTGTCATTCAGGAGTAATCAATGCACCCTAATTGTGTTAGCTCTGCTGCTGTGGGAATGGCACTGCATGTTGTCAGGTTACTGAGATGATTTTAATATTCATCAATATATAGGATAAAAGAGTTTAGCTCTGCTGAAGTTTGGACTGTAATGTGTTTCCTGTAATGGAAACAATTACAAAATAAAAACACAAGACAAGAAAACACCATTCTAGACTATGTTTATCAATTCACGGATATTTGAAGAGCCTCATCATCTTGGCTAAAAGTGAGGCTGGCCATTTAACCTTTCCTCTCTTTTCGCTTCTCTCATGACACAAGAAGCTCTGAGAGCTGACTATTTCCTCTTCCTGTTATTAAAAGACAAATTTTCCTCTCCTTAGTGTGCAGCCCACATGAGGGGCAGACAGCTGTGCTTTTCTATCCTTCAAACCCTGCTTCCCATTTACTTATCCCTTATAAGAAACACAATGATGTTTACAAATTGATACTTTAATAGATTTGTTCCTTTTCTACTCCCAAACTGAACTAATATTCCTATTGTATTTGCTTAACTTAAACCATATCTTTCTGCTTGCCTGCTCTCTCCATAAGTAGGTAGTGAAGGAGTGTGAGTTGGACTATATGACCCCAAAGGTCCCTGCCAACTTCAGCTGTCCTGAAAACAGCAATAAATTTCACAGCTTGAAAAACAGTGCTTATAATCATCTTATTAAACTCTAAAATATGGAAAAATGACATAGGTAACAAGTCCCTGTGTTAATTCTGTAATGCAGAAGTGGTTGAAACTAAAATTCTGAATAAAGCGTGCCTGGTGAGCGTCTTGTTTGAATGATTACTGAACCCATCAAGGACTAGCTTATTTCATTTATGGATATGCAGATCATCCCAAATTTCCCCATGGACACCTACATCTCCTCTCCAGTTTGTTTGCCTGAGGAAACAGAATATCAAAGGTGGATTATGACTGAATCAAACCAGCTTACTCTCCTATCCCTAGGAAAATGCAATTACACATTTCCTCTATATATGAATTTTGCAGTCAAGCTACACTTGACCTTTTGACAAGAATTTTTCTCAATTTGAAGCACGGTGCTCTCGTCCTCCTAGAGTTTAGAAATCCTATCTTTCCTGTATAACAATTGTGCAGCCAAATTGTATGCTCATAAAAAAAATGTCCAAAAATGCACACTTTGAGTAAATAGTAAAGGAATACTTTTCCTACAGTATACTACATATTCTGGATTTTTTTCCACCATAAAATATCCGTTTATTAACTGTTTACTCTCTCTGAATCTGAACATCCAACTAAAGTTTTATTTTATAGATTTACAGTCTGATTCTACTATCTGGGACTACTGTGCTGATTTCACCTGTAAGTGCCTCCATTTCCCCTAAACTCCATTCTCGGCCTTTTATAAAAGTCAGTTATAAGTTGCAACACTGAAACCTGGTGTTTACTCGCGCTCTGCATCAAGAAGACACAGCTCAAGTCTACGTAAAGAAACACGGAGTCTGTTTCTACGGGTGGCTGGATTGCCGCTAATGCCAATTGCATATGGAGCTTGAGCCATATTTTTCCTCTGCCATCAATTAAACGTGCCAGGCAGACTTCGTTCCAGCTCTCGCCTTACAACAAGAAGTTTAGACTATAGCTTTTTGGGGTTCCGGGAAGCAATATGTTTTTCAAAAAAACGTTTTATTGGAATGTGCTGGATCTCCTTGATCCTTCAAGAGCAGACAGCCACTACACACTGTGAAAGAAAATTAAAAACTCACTTTCTTCTAACCAGGACTCTTCCAAGTTCTTCTTGCAGATTTTCTGCTTTAACAGATGCTTAATTCACAATATGTTTTATAAACACTGTATGGTGGTCTTGCAGAGTCATTTCTGCTTAGCATAAATAGATGACTGTCTCATGTCTAAAAATCTATAAATGTATGTCATAGGGGAAAAGGACTGCATGGATTCATGCCAGTGGAAAAAGAATATTTAGTTGAGCTGCATAATGTGAAACTATACCATTTTTGTTTTAATAACACTTCCCCTTCCTTCAGGTGTAAGTGTGCAACTAGGGGCAGATAAATCCTTTTGTTTGAGATACTTCTACATCACTTTGCAACAGTACCTTAGGTCTGTGATCAAATGGCACCTGAGAGCATTTTTCATGTGAAACTATGGTTCTTTTTTTCTTTTTCAACACTAAAACAAAAGGAAATATTTCTTTTCTTCCAAGTACATTTGGCGTTCACAGTTCTATTTAGTTCCGATCTGTTGTGTGTTTCAAAGCTGCATTTGAAACTTGTGAATTAGCCACACTACCATTTGAAGAACACTTTCCTGACGGTGGGAAAGAGATTAAAAGAATGACGGGTCTCGAGATTTAAGTGGTGCTGCAGGGTATTAAGCTTCATAGAAGAGTTTGAACATGTCAGAAGTGTCAGGTACTTTATATTCATGGACAATTTCACAAAGGAGTTGATCACGCTGTCCTTATGTTATGAAAGGCAATAGGAATGACATGGTTAACAGTTTAAAGACTGTAGAACTGAGCCTGTCATGTTGGCTGCTAGAGAGCTCTTTGTGCTGATGTGTTTTAAGGCAAACATTCCTGTAGGTATTTGCTATTAAACTGATTAATAAAGACCACATTGAGCTTTTAGTCAAGCCCTGTAATGTTCTCAAAATACTGAAAATTTGCATGAAAACCTTGGGCCAAAATGCTAAGCTGATATAAGTTAAAACATCTAATGCAGGATTTAACCCTGGATAATTAACTACAGTTGGCATAACGGAAGGAAACAGATTTACCACTCAGCTATATAAACCTGTGGCAGGGAAATAACTGCTGAACTTCTCATCTTCTTAATATTTTTCCTAAAATTATATGCAGTATTTTGTTTCATTAAAATTAAAAGAAAGCTGTATATTCTGTACACTAACACAGAAAATTTATTTTAAATTCCTGTTTGCAACTCTTGCATGTCATATGAAGAAATGTGCAGATTATTAAAAGGTACAAGTTACTCCAGGTTGGGGCTTATTCATTATCTCTAAGTGAAGCTGTCCCACTTCGTGTGAAACACCTAACACACCACACCAGCAACTCCACATGTTACACCACTGAATTTGTTTTTTCTCTGTGCAATTAGCCCACCCCTAAATGGAACAGTTTCAAGGAAAAGAGCTGAGAGACCCTGTCCACATACAACCTTGCCCTCTAACTTGGCAATGAGAAGTATGAATTTGGCAATGAGGAGTATGAATCATCCCAAGAAATTTAGGGATTTCAGACTAGCCCTTAGAGTGATCAGAACTGAGCTAAGAGGTTATATTTTTCTCCCCTGCTGTGTTTTATTTGGGGGTAAGCATTATATGCTTATCTAACAGAATGCCTCTCTTCTCCACAGGGTCCAGAGAAACACACATAAATCTACCCCACACATTTGCCTAAGACATCTGAGAGTTCCTCTGCCAGCTCTCTGAGCTCACAGACACAAGCCAGCTGTGGCCTGGAAGCTATAGATCCATTCCAGCATGGCCCTGGGCCTAAACTAAAACATCTTGCCTCAGCAGAGCTGTGCTAATGCCTTCTGGACTAATGGCTTCTGGACTGTAGCTGGTAAACATGGCCAGTTGCAGTACGGGCAGCACAAGATCGCTTGCCCCTGTGTTTCCTTGAGACGTATCTCTGTTTGCACCTTGAGACGTATCTCTGTTTGCAAGTCCCTCAGCTATGTAGGCTAATGGAGTTCACCAGTTCTGTCAAGATTTCAACAGTGCCAAGCAATAGATGGGCAGGCATCCCTGTGAACGGCCTGCTGAAATTTCTAACACCTAGAGGAATTTAGTCTTCCCCATGCATAGGAAAAGTTTTGGGTGCCAGGTAAGTGCTTAGGGCAAGAGCAGCTTTGTCTTCTTTGTTCTCCTAGTCCGTAGTCTTGTGAAGCAGCTGAATAACCTTAGATTAAAGGCACATTAATGCATTATAACCTTGAATAGCACTTAGACTAAATATTCTGTTTATACAGGGTATAAACTAGTGTATTCTGCTCAGCCTAATTAGGATATTAATGATGCAAATTTAGAGAAAATGTCAAATTGTTAGACAAAACAAAAACTGTTTTATTTCCACCCAGTTTGTGCATAACTACTGCATATACTTCAGACACTACATATGGTAGAAATGCCCCTGGTTTTCAGAATCCTCCCAGACAAGACAAGCTGACATTTCCAATACACTGTCTGAATAATTCAGAATACAGAGTCAGTTATGAGGGGGAGGGGGAATTTATTTGGTTTTGATTTTTAAAAAATTGCATGTAGCCAACACACTATCCTAATCACACGGCTGACAAGAATTAAATGTCTGATTTTTCTGGCTGGGACAGTTCTACTGAGTATTCTGGGATTTTAATTGCAAGATTCAGGCTCAAATCTGTCAGTGACCAGATTAAGCAGTAGTTCATTTGTTCATAATTTAAGTGGATGAATGAAAATGAAGAACAGTGCCTGCAGATACTTGAATGATAGTGCAATTGCTTAGTAGATCACAAGCATTTCATATAGGCCTTAGATTACTGCTAGAATGTTATGCCTATATGGAGGTGTTTCATCCCTGATATATATTATGAATGGGATCAAACACTCTCACTTGTTACATTATATTAACCAGGTAGTGAGGAAATAAATTATTTTATTTAGTAACAACAGAGTAGCATGATTAAAGTTTGGATGGGTATCAGAAAATTTCAGATGCCTGAGTAGACAGCATTAGAAATCTAAGCCATGCACATGCCATTCCTAGTGCTGTGCTTGAGGGAAAAAAAAAAAAACCCAAAACAAAAAAAACAACCAAACAAAAACCCCCACAGAGTAATTGCTACTACTCCATGATTGATATATTAGCTATTGCTGTTATTATCACTTTGCTATTTTGAATAACCTCTAAGGATGTCATTGCAGAGAATTCAGACACTTTATATTTCTGTATGATGAGACATGTGGATCAGAAGGGTCAGAATGGTGATACATTTTAAAACAGACATTTTAAAATGTCTGTGCTTACTCAAACACTGCTTGAGTAACACCATAAATATCTCAAAATTCACTGATTAGATTACTCAGTGGAGTTCACTGATCTTTTCCCATCATTTTCTATATTCCTATGTCTGATAAATAGTCATATGCCTATAATCAGCATATTTGTGCATACTATCTGAAATAGATACAGTATAGGTTTTCAATAGATGTTTATTTTTGTTTTAGACTGTTGTCTAATCCCAGATAAATTGTGTTTCTCCTTACACTACCAAGTGAGAAGGAAGTATTACCATTCATAATCATTTGTACATTCCCTAAGGACAAAATGGTTAAAAATATAAATTAAATGTCAAATTAAATATCGAAACATGACTTATCAGCTGACAATGACAAAACTTTTTGTGCAAAGGAACTTTGTTTAATTTTAAAAAATATATTTTCATTTTGTTGCTATTGAATATGGATTCTTTAACACTAGGAGGGATCATTGAGCCATAGCAATATATGTAGACACTTGAGATTCCAGTTCTATACATGTGCAATACCAATAAAAACATAAAACTCAGTACTACTCTACTAATAACCTACTCAAATATGAATTATTATTTCTGTTTATAAAACAGTGTCCTGGTTTTGGCTGAGATGATAGAGTTAATTTTCTTTCTAGTAGCTGTTATAGTGCTGTATTTTGGTTTTCATATGAGAATAATGTTGATAACACACTGATGTTGTTAGCTGTTGCTAGGTAGTTGAGGTGTCTACACTAAGTCAAGGCCTTTTCAGGTTCCCACGCCCGGCCAGGTGCACCAGAAGCTGGGAGAGCACAGCCAGGACAGCTGGCCCAGACTGGCCAAAGGCATATTCCCTGCTGTATAACATCGTGCTCCCTATGGAACTGGGGAAGTTAGAGGGGAGGGAGGATTGCTATTTGGAAACAGACTGGGCATCGAGGTTTTTTCTTTCCCTTTCACATGTGGTGAGCAATTGCATTTGTGCATCACTTGTATTATTGTTGTTGTTGGGTTTGCTTATTATTTTTGTTATTGTTATTACTATTATTATTATTCTCTTCCTTTGTAATCCTATTAAACTGTCTTTATCTCAACCCATGAGGGTTTTTGTTTTTTTCCATTCTCCTCCCCATCCCTTTGGGGGGGAAGGGGTGAGCAAGCAGCTGCATGGTGTTTAGCCAGCGGCTGGAGTTAAACCGTGACAAATAATTTTTAATAACTGGAGAATAAATATAATTTTTATTTAGCTACGCAGCAAAATTTCTTTAGAAGCTGAAATCAATATAGTGGGCCAGAACTGATTTGGTTATGTGAAGATATTCAAGTCATACCACTAAACTAAATCTGTGTAAGTGAATTAGATTTTGATCCAAACTTGGTACCAGTAACAAGGGAGTATTTTAACAATAGGAGCAGTACCATTTCAGACTCCCACATCTATCTGATATGCATTGGGTTAGCAAATATGAAAGAGGACCTATAAGGAACTTCATGTTTCTGGGTTTGGGACCAGGTAGGATATCCAAGGGCATCCAGAATGATGTGAGATTCCTATCCCTGAGTCACCTCCTTCATGGTCTGGAAGAGGAATCATGTTTAAATTCATCACTATAGAAACCACTGTATCTCAATATTTAAGAGGTTGCTCCAAAGAGTTCAATAATATTGATGAAATAAAAATTGAAAATGTAGTCAGAACACACCAGTTGCTTTTAAGTTACAGCTGTAGTTTTGGTAAAATATCATTTGAAAAACAAAAGGAGGAAATACAGACAATATTGGTAGGAATTCTTCTTTATTTCAGCAGAAACAAAAATTTACACAATCTCTTTGAGACCTCTTTTTAAGCATTATTGCTTTATTCTTTCTTCATACATGGAAGCTGTGCTGGCTTTGGTTAAGACAGAGTTAATTTTCTTCATAATAGTTAATAAGAGACTATGTTTTGGATTTGTGCTGAAAACAGCGTTGATAATGTAGAGACATTTTCCTCATTGCTGAGCCGTGCTCACACAGAGCCAAGGCCTTTTCTGCTCCTCACCCCACCCCACCAGCGAGCAGGCTGGGGGTGCACAAGGAGTTGGGAGGGGACACAGCCGGGACAGCTGACCCCAACTGACCAAAGGGATATTCCATACCATATGGCGTCATGCTCAGCATATAAACCTGGGGGAAGAGGAAGGAGGAATGGGGGTGAGGGATTTGAAGTGACAGCATTTGTCTTCCCATATAACTGTTACGCATGATGGACCCTGCTTTCCTGGAGATGGCTGAACACCTGCCTGCCCATGGGAAGTGATGAATGAATTCCTTGTTTTGCTTTGCTTGTGCATGCGGCTTTTGCTTTCCCTATTAAACTGTCTTTGTTTCAACCCATGAGTTTTCTCACTTTCACTCTTCCAATTCTCTCCCCATCCGACTGCGGGAGAGTGAGAGAGTGGCTGCGTGGTGCTTAGTTGCCAGCTGGGGCAAAACCACAACAGAAGCGCATGACTATTTTACTGCTTCTAATCATACGTATGAAAACACACTTTAATCAGGAAACATTAGACCAGTTTGTAATTTGTTTAACTTCAGCATTGCAGCTACTTGTGTTTGAGTCTCTGTCACAATCTCAACTCAGGTATTAATTCTTATTTGATTTTAATAATCCTTAAACATAGGTGTGCTGCAAGTAATACAAACGCATTATTCTGTGACTTTATCTGCTGCCAGTCTTCTGACCAACTGGTATCCTTCCATCAACATATACACAAACATAATAATATCCTTTAATTTCCACTGGCATTTTATCACTTCTACTCTACTGTCATATTTCTCTCATATTAGTGGTCAAGTTTCTGGAGTACAGATTGTTTTATTCTAGCCAAATAAGCTTAATACAATATCAACATTTGCAGATACAAATACAGTTCCAATATTTTATCAAGCTGGCCAAAAGCTATTCACATATCTGATCCCAGGGATTTGACTACTGGACTTTGAAATACTAAAATGATTGAGATGATCGGCAGTCTAAGAAGGTAAATATGACAATGACTTTGCAGGAGGTCAGTAGTAATGAGATACAACTGAAAATAAACTGCTACTCAGACTCAGGAACATAACCCTGCGTGAGGTGATTTAGAGAACGAAACAAATTATTGAGCAATGAATATCTTACAGAATGGATTCCTCCTGAACCACAGAAGGCATTGCTCTCCCACTGTTTCTTATGTTCCCATGCTATTATGAGTTTAAAAGGATACATTTTGAAAGATACAATTATATTTTAAGTGATTGTTCTATTGAGCACTACAGAGAGCCTAGAACAAAAGCAGTAACTACAACTCTGGGCAAAGCATAGGCCAGAAGAGAAACCAAAGTGCTCCAAGGGGTGAAACAAGATCCTGGAGGAACCAACACCAGTTTCTCCTTCCTGCCATTACTCCCCAAATTGCCTATACTGGTTTGCATTTGGGGCAAGGAAGAAAGCATGGCCAGGAAATTTTGGGAAAGTCCTGTGATCCCGTCAGCCTGCCCTTAGGCAAGGGAATGCAAGTGAAATCACTCTTTAGTTCCAATTTCTGCTGCAGGTTGGAAAGAGGGACTGGAGGAAATTGGGGGAGGGACTGGGAAGAGGACTTGGGCCAGGGAAGAGAGCAGAGCATCTATCTCCAGGCCTCTGTGGAGACAGCTGAGGAATGAGTCCAGTGTGTGCAAAAGCTTAACCTTATTCATCTTCTACATTTCTTATGTAATCAAACTCAGCTCTGCAATAGCATGTGCAATCTCGAATGTCTTATTAACCAAAATAGAGATAGTGCTTGCCAACTGTGTTTTTCCAATCTCCCTCAGCTCAACACTGCACCATCTGTCTTTAAATCATAAATACACTAATAACATTTATTCTTTCAAGTTCTAATTGCCTAGGCTCGCTGATCTTTGTGTTATCTTTGATTATTTTTTGACATTGTATGTCACCCACTCATCAGCTGCCATTGTTGGACTATCACACAGAAAATAGATATTTAAAAAGAAATTAATGCACAGTTCATTGGACCCCTTATAAACTCACATACAGACCTTTTTTCTATATAAAACATTGTATTTATACCCCACTCTTTTGAATAATGCTCAGATCATAGGCTCATATCGAGCTCAAGTCCACTGCACAGACTAGGTGCAGAAAACAGAAATAAGCTCTGCAAGATTTTGTTGGTGATGAGAGCTTCTGAGAGCAGAATCTAATTCACAAGCAATGGCTTTTAGGTCATGGTATCTGGTTTTTGACAGCAGGAGTGTTCCCTGCAATGTATTTTTCTAAGTATTTGTTCAATTAACATTTAAACATTCAAGCAGTAAGGCTTCCACTCTATTTCATGGGAAGTTATTCTACAGAAATCTCTACCAAATGAAAACTTGAATGGACTCGGTTTATGATTTTCCTTTAGTTTTTATGGTTTTCCCCATTCCTCACTTTGAACAAAAGATTCTCATACAAATGCTAAGAAATTTAGGATGCAGCTGTATCACTCAATGGTTTTATCATTACACTTTTGAAAACACTTCACCCTCTACTGTAGCTCCAAGCCAGCTTCTGAAGAGAAAAGCAAAGCAGGAAAAATAGGAGGCTGAAGAAGTGCAAGAGAAAATGCTCTTGGCCTCTTTATATCTTCCTCTCGATACTTCTAGGGCCAGACTTAGCACGTAACTATTCCTAGAAAGTCTACTTCTGACATGGTAATATTTCCTGTTTAGATACATGTGTATCTGTATAGATACATGTGTGTAGACACATCTGCATAAGACAGGAGAAAAAAGTAGATATTCTAAAGTAGAAAGGATACAGATACAGAACAAGCAGAAAAGCTGGTAAGCTGAAAAAAAGACTGAAATAAAAGGCCAGAAGAAAGGTTGGCCTTAGCAAAATGTACCCAAATATTTATATTCACTCCCTATGGAAAAAAACACGTTGCATCCTCCTTATTCATAGTGAAGCAAGTGTGTCTTTTTCAGCATATTTGCCCACATATCATCTCCACGATAGTGTAAGCAAAAAGATAGCTACATAAAAACAGAAAAGAAAGAGAAAACTCAGTGTAATTCTCTCCTTGCTTTTCAAGCAATACACCTTTCACTTAGCAAGGTTGCAATTTCAGCTGCCTTCCCCAGTCCCTAAGCTTGCTTTTGGTGGCAAACATTCTGCAAAGAGCACTACCAAAGCTGCTGGCATGTATTCTTTTACTGTTCTTCATAGTATTTTCACATTGTTTTAGAAGTCTTCACAAGAAAAATCCCACATCAGCCATATACAAAAGGTCTGTTTAGAAAATCCAGTTATATGAACTGGTGACACAATATTAAAGACAACAAATGAAGAAAAGCACTGATGGGTAAACATCCATAGAAGAGATGGAAAATGAAAGATAGACCATTGCATCGTATGTGTGATGGTTTGCTCAGTTACTGTATTTGTTTCGAATATTTTATGCCTTTTGAATGTTTTAATAGAAGTATTTTTTTCCCCAAAAGAAAATTAAAAACCTTGGGTTTATTCTATTTGAAAATATTACTGTTATCCTGTTCTTGTCTTATTAACTTATTCCATGCTCAAATGTTTATTGTGGTATAATTAATCCCCTGAGAAATAAGTAAAGCCTACAGCACTTAGGCAGATTTCAGATTTATATCCTTGCCAAAGTAATTATAACAATATTAATTCAAAGCGTGGTTTCTATGCTTGAATTAGAAGAGAAGACACCCTATGAGTTGTGGCTCAAATCAGGCTTGAGATATACACACTGTATTTTGTGCCAAAGTCTATATTCTTTGCCTCTGTAAAAAAATTTAAAATCATGTCTGGATATATTATTTTCTTATGCTTCAGTTTCATTCTGAAAGCTATGGAACTGGCTTCAAAATCATTTATCCTGAAAGTTAAAATCCCCCAACTCTTAAACATCCTTTCAGTACTGAAATTTTAACTGCTGTTTCATAGACCTAAACTACTTTTCAGTTTCCTGTTCTCAACAGCTAATTAGGGTCTGGCTGATCTGGACCTCCCTGCCCTGGCCAGAACAGACTTTCACATGGCTTTCAGGAAAGATCTGGTTTGACACAGTCCTATGCAAGGCCTGGGAAAGTGCTGACCCAACACAAAACTTCTTCCTTCAACCAGAGACTATTCAAAATTTGATATTTAAGATTCATGTCTACACTTTTGAAATTTGTCACAGAAAATGGTACTTCCACGAAATAACAAACTTTTTTAAAAACTCCCCAGAAAACAAGAGGGGTTTACAAACTAAACTGGCACTACCAGTTCTGCAAATCTCTTTTCATCACATAAAAAGATTATGTCAATATCATGGAAGTTTTTTCCTTCTGTATAATGCATATTGAATTGTTGGCCTATAAAAATTTCTCTTGAGATTTACCATATTGTTAACAGCATTGAAAACAAATTCTATGACAGTTCTAAAACATAATGTAAACTGAACAGTTAAAGTTATGTGATTTCTTCTTCTGCCTAGTCATTGAAACAAAGCTCAGATACCAGGAGCTCAAATAAAGCTCAAGTACCTGGAGTGACAAACCAATTATTTTAGATAGGAATAAGGATTTCTAGTTCAGTCTAGAGATAAGAAAATTACAGCCAAGGAAAAAAAATTGAGAAAAGGGAGGGGTGAAAAGGGTTTTCCTCATGAAACAAAAAGTAGTATGTGTCAAAAACCCAAAGTGGAGATGTGCTGTGTTTACCAATCACAGATGTGCTCTCTCTCCTTCTTCTCTCCCCTCCCTTGTGCAGCGTGACATGGGGGCGGCTCGGTCATGTGAGAGGAGCAATTGCGTGGCTCCATGGCCACCCACCCATACAGTGGCACCCAGTTCTGCTGAAAATGGGAGCTTCACACAGTCTCCATCCTGGGAGATGGAGTTAAAATGTTTCATATCTCTGTCTGAGCAAGGTTCAATCTCCATTTCCTGTGAAGCAGCATGCTTTTCCTCCTCACTAACCTGCTGAAATTCATCATAGAAAGCCATATGTGCAAAGCTTGTATAAATGTGTTAGTTTTTTTCCCTGAACTAGTGAATTTATATATTTTTAAAACATATTTTTACAACAGAATTTTCTAAAGTCTCCCCAATATATATTTTTTTCAAAATGTTAGCTGAATAAAAGTTCAAGTAGCATGAGTCATCACCGCACTGTAGCAAATTTCCTGATGCCTCTGAAGTCATTGAGACGCACAAGTGATTTACCTCATAACTTTAGGCAGAGAATGTAATAAGCCTGTCTCCTCACACTTCCTTTACAGCAAAAGGAGGGAAACTGTGCTCTAGAACAACATTCAGCAGAACTTTTCTTCCTTTACCAATAAGGGAATGTAAGGTAGGTATCAAAGGTTAGGAAGTAGCAAAACTCCCTATAGGCTTCCTACAAAACAGCAGTAAAGCAAAGGGTGGAATAAATGGATTTCATTAAAAAACATGCAAAAGCAAACAAACAGTGACCACACACACAGACATGCACATTGAGGAGGGTGACTTAGGCACTACCCTGCAATTGCTACTCAAAAACACGAGCCCTTTCCTGGAGTCAGATTTTGCCACCAGTCTATTCCTTTCCATTACAGAACACAAGGTGGTAAGAAAAGGATGCAATTTTGTCAAGCTCCAGTAAATAAAAATGCTTTATCTTACACACAACCCCTCAAAAAAATCTATATTACTGCTTCATTTTTTCTTAGTAGATTTTGAAACTATACCTATTGCTCACAGGGATCCTTCAGTGTGGGTAGCTTTATCTGTATATTTGAAGTTATTTCACTACACAATAAACAAAAATAGTCCCTCAGGATACAGAAAGGCAACTCTGAGAATAACCAATAGTCCAGGCACTTACATTGGGTAGACAACAGAAGTTAGTCCTCCCGTTAATGATAATTTCATAGACAAGGTACAGCAGAACCTAGAGACAAAAGCTTGGTCCAGAGAGACAGGAGAGCTTGCTCCAGGTCTGTTTTTCAGATCAGGTCCATCTTTGAACTACAGGCATACAGCATTAATAGAACAGAAATATACTCATTTCCAGGGCTGGCAACAGCTAAAAAGTAACTCTGAGGATCTAAGGATCAAATACAGGCCCCGAAGTCTTCATTACCTCTGCATTTCCATTTCTTAGAGGTATAATACAGTTAACACAGATTTTCAATCTCCAAAATTTAATTGTGAGGATGAATAAATTAAAAACTGAGGAGTACTCAGATGCCACAGTAAAAAATAAATGTTTCAATGTACTGCAAATAGATTCAGTTTTGTCTTCTCCATTTAACTTGATTTGTAATGAATAAGAAGCGCCCTGAGTAAGAAAGTTGGATTGTTCACATGAAAAATATTAACTGCATTTCTGTGTGAGTAGCTGGATTTTCTGCCAGGAAATACTGTGCAAAGTGATACCTGCAAGATGAAATGTGAGTATAGTGATATACATATGACAATGTAAAAATCACAGAAATGTTAGCCAGAAGGAGCTTCTGTAGGTATAGTCCAATCTCTCAGAGCTGGGTTATGGCAAACACTAAATCAAGTCTGTAAATATAGTGGTCAAATCTAGACCATAGAAATGTGTATAAATATGCATATACATTTGTACGTATATCTGCAAGATTACTGATGGATAAGTAGGCAGAAAGAAGTAGAGGAGAAAGCAGTAGGATATGAGGGATGCTAAGGATACAAAGTGAACCTGTAGGCCCAGGTAATCTGCAATGCTCTTGCTGCAGTGAGATAGTGTGACTGTTTTTTCAGCTATTTCCCATGCAGCTCCCACTCGGATAACGTACTGACCCAGCGAGGGGGAACATCCCTCAGTGCTGTGGGTGGACATTTCTGCAGCCTCATCGTAAGCTGAGATGGGCTGGGGTGGTGGGACAGGATGGGCTGCTGGTGGCTTTGCCAGCTGCTGTCACCAGCAGGTCCCCAGCGCTCCCCTTGCTTTGTCTGTAGGTTCAGCTGTCTCTCACATTACCCCTTCATCAACATGTCCTGTTCAACTGGCTTTGCTTCTAGCAATCTAGCCACTGCCCTGAAGCACCAATACAGCAGTTTGAAAGAGGCTGTAGTGATGAGTGACGTGCTAGTTGGAAGAGATCCCAGAAACTTTCACATGAACCAGCCACCGCAGATTGTTTACAATTTCAATTAGACCAAACGTGGCTGAGGTTGTCTTCAGTGTCCTCACTTCAAGCTCATGAAAGCTGGAAGACCCAGGTGCTTGCCTTCAGGAGACAGTAAAGTCAATTGTTTGGTTGAGGAAGCCAAAACCAAACCTCAGATTTTATGTATATATATTTTTTAAATTAAGTTATATAAAAAAAGATAGACACTAATGAATACTATGACAGAAATAAATATTAAATTTCAGACAGCCACAAGAATGACATTTACATCTTCTGGTGGTAAAAATATGAATAAAAACCACAAAGACTATTTATTTTTTAACTACTCCATCCTTAAGGAATAATTTACTTTGTGGCTTGGGTACACTTACTCAGACCAGATGGGCTTGGAGATTCCAGGCTAAAATGGCATGAAGACACACCATGAAACTTTGCTTGGCTGCTAGAAACATCAAACTCTGTGTAATTCTGTGATCTTTGCTTACCCACTTAGCCACAGAAGCCATCCACTATTATTTATTTTCATTTTACCAATTGACCTGGAACACATTGATTCTTTTAGTGCCAACTCTAATCTAGCAAAGTGTTGTATTTTGCCAATATCATTATGTCTCAGCCATGATTTTTTCACTTAGCAGTTAAGAGTTTTGCCTGGGCACAGCTCGTGATTCCTTTTCTGACTTGTTCACACAAAAGTATACATTGAGAGTGCCTCTTTACCATAAATAAACTATTGTCTGTCTTACAGGCTGGCCTCCCAGGTGGGTTCAGCAAGTTCCATGGCCATGGTCCTCTGCTCCTCTTTCCCTCTCCTTGCACTATGCCCTAGTCTCTTTCCTGTCCTGAACAGTTCCTGGTCGCCCCATCTCCCGCCCTGCTGGCAAGGTGCTGTGTCAACACGTTCGTCCCGTCCTCACCCGCTTGAAAGCTGCTGTTCTACTCAGGAAAAAACAGACAAACGAACAAACGAAAAAAACAACCCATGAATACTGAAATGGAATATGCCTTACTTGTACATCCACTGTATCAAATGACAGCATTAACATGACCTTCTCCTTACAAATGGAAACAATTTGCTGCATTGCTCCATATTTTACAGCATTTGATATTGTGCCCTGTTTCCTTCACTTAGGAGGGAGCACTTTCACAGTGCTCACACAAAATCCTCTGTCCTCCTTCCTCCTCCTTTTTTATCTTCCTCATGATACCAGTAATTTCTCATCTCTTTTTACACATCAACGCCAGGATTTATCTATCCAGCTTTATCAGTTTGAGAGAATAATGTTTTCACTCCCTACATATCAGTGGAAAGAACAAGCTCCTCCAGTTAAGAGTCAGATTGTAGATTTTGATTTTATGTGAACTCATGGAATGTCTCCACCTCTCTCCCATCTTTTACTATGTAAGGAAATCAGACAAATTTACTCTTAATTTAGATGGGATGCATTCAGCCCTAAACTCATGATCAAACCCCAGGAGTAAAGTCAACAACTGCAGCAATACTGCTACTAAGAAAATGTTTATGTGTATCTCAGTGTATAGAATTTGAAGCATTGCTTTTGAGGATAGAAATAAAAACAAAAGAAGCACTGCCCAAATTATTTTTCCAGCCTAATTGATTTTGTTCAAAGCAGCCAGTGACAAAAGTAACTAAAAGTGCTGTCAGAATTTACGGCTTTCTCAAGATGGGCAACAAGTTAGGTGACATTACTGGAAGTTTAACTTAAACCATTTAGGGCCTTCGGAAACAGTAATTTTGCTGTCTAACAAATCATCATGAATTATTCAACAAGTAACATGTAAGAGAACAAGAAAAAGCACTCAAATTGCATATGCTTTTTTTTTCTGTAGCCCACAGCACAGAAAAAATAAGGTGATTTCAAATATTGTCTATAGCTAGAGAACTATTAAACAGATAAAATAAAGGATACAGAGTAGTATAAAGACAAGAAACAAATGCTACCACTTCTTTTTCACAAGAATACAAAGGATTTTCCAGAAAATCAGTCACAAAGTGATCTACTTCCTTTTGAGCTTCCACAACATGGACTACACCGGCAATAATTTATTTCCTAAACTTCCTTACCATTTTAAAAGTAGACTCTAATCTTTCCATCTCTGCTAAGATATAGCAGGTAAGTACTCTGAGCTGACCAGATAAATCCAGACTACTTTGAAAGGCAGGTGGTGCCTGACAACAGAATTTTGTTTGCAAACAGCAGCTAGAACATTTAGCATTGCTTGGTCACACTAGAAGAAGAAGATCTTTCCTATAAAAATAAGGGGGAATTACTAAGCAAACACAGGACTTCAATTTATGCACTATATATTCTTTCTAGCAGCTCACTAGCATTTCATTGATCTATTCTGAGGAAGTAAGCAATTTTTATCACATGAATGGTCAGTAGCAAAAAGCTGGTGGTGGTCCTTACATGAGAGTATCACTGTGCGGTGTGCTCAGACAGTTCTGGTTGACAATGGCACACAAGAAGACACAAGTACAACAGAAAAGCACAAATTTCTGTGCGGTTTACCAAAAGAGGTGTATGGAACTACTCACATATGTTGTTTAATGATATGCTAAAATCCACACTGTGCTATTGTTTTTAGACTGTCCACTTGTTCTTGCATTTTTCTGACCTGTCAGAATATCCTTCATAAGGCAATGCAGTCAACCCTGATGTTCCAGAGCACTGGAATAATCTATGTAACTGGAGTAATCGTTTTTCAAATCACATCTCTGCTACAGAATAGAGCATTTTCCTAAGTGATGATCTATATAATTAAGATCAAAGGGTCAAGATATACATATTGCTATTGCAGAATAGGTCTGGCACAGTGGACGTTGTAGACAAGTGCTGCTGAGTGCCAGATGGCATAAACGTAATGCTAATGTGATATTCTTTGTCTGCACGTAACCGTAGCTTCACTTTCTTTGAAGACACACACCACTGATGTGAATTAGTGCAAATCTGCTTCCTGCAGTCACAACGCTCTTGCAAACATGGCCTTCATGACTCTCCTCATGTTTTATATCAGCTGATTCTTGTCATGATTCAGATATACAAAGGATATATGGCGCAGATCTCTGGAATGCAGGGACTCAGATTTGGCCAAATGGGAAGCAGGCCATGCAGGACATGGAGAGAAGGTCACTTTCATCACAAGCCAAGACTGTGGGAACTGTTCTAGACTCTCAGACCTTTATGTAGAAGAAGTTCAGCATGGAAGAAGATGTATAGCCTATTCCGTGACAGCCAAAGTAAACAGTGCTAGCAGGACTCCCTTATTTCTCTGTTTTTGAACTAGACATCAGAAACATTTGCCCATGTGATGGTGACATATATAAATTTAGTGCATAAAATACCACCTTGCTACCCATTAGCAATGCTTTAATGTTGCCAGTGATCCTCTCCTGTAGTGGCCAGTTAGACCAAAGATTGTTATATATTTCTTTTTTAGGTATGTCACATTAGGGGAAGGCAGGCAGAGAAAAAAAACCCTGAAAACTCTTTTAAAATACCAAAAGACTTTAATTTTTACAAAATTATTGCATTGGCATTTTTAATCATAGCCTGGTTTTCATCCTCAGACAGTTTAATGTCACAGTACAGCAAGAATTCCTGGGTGTTTTGTAGTTTGGATCACTCCGGAGAGACTTTACCTTTTCCATTTCTCTCTCCATAGTAATTGCACAGGGCTCACATAGCTGCTCATAGTCAGCCACAAAACACACATATCAAGTACAGCATTAGAATAATGTTGGGAAAGCATGGAAGTGTTTTAAATATTTTTAAATAAAAAAGAAACATTCACTGTGTTCTGTCAGCTTTAGAAAAAGTTAAGTTACACAGAACAGTTGTTTCCTCTATCTGACCTCCCGTCACATATGCAGCCACTAAGAGGGAAAGTCAAAACTATAAGATGCGTCATTACCTATTAACTCAGTCACATAACAGGGATATTTGGCTTGTTCATGTCTGTTCTGTACCTAGAACAAAGCTGTCAAGAAAGAGCCTTAATTCTAATAGTTTAGGGAATAGGGGAGGAGAAGTGTCAATCAAAATAGTTTTTATTCTTTACCCTCGAATATCAAAGTGGTTTCCGATACAAGTTTCTTTGCATCTGAAATTTCAGATACATCAACATTATTTGTGTGGTATAAGTACAGTATCAATAAAACTGCATTTTATTGTGGAAAAGGGCAGGCCTATCGTGGTTTACAGGACTACCTAATTATAGAGTATAGTCGTTGCCAGTCTCCTCCTGAAGTCCTATTTAGAAAGAAACAGGCAGAGTGAAAAGCATAGGATTTAAGGCCAGAAAGGATCATTAGATTATCCAACTTTTTATGTGTTGCAGGCCAAGACATCCCAATACATTTAGCTACTTACTAAGCCTAATAATTTATGAATTTACCTAATACATTTTTTAGAAAAACCTCCATCTTAAATTATTTTCTGATGTTTCCAGAGAACCCAGTATACCTCGATAGATTAACTTTTTGAACAGATGATTAGTGATTTAGGGCCATTCCAAATTTGAATCTGCATAGCACCAGCTTCCAACTTTTGGTCTTTATTTTACCTCTCCATACAAATTTATGAAGTCCCTTTGTGCCTTTCCCTTGGGAAAGTAATTAAACATGTAAATCTATTCATTACTCAGTAGCCTTTAAAAATCCACTAGGCAGACTGAGCCCTTTAATTCTGTCATTCTAACATATACTTTCCAACTCCCAGACATTTGTATTCCTCCCCTGCTCTGTCTCCACTTATGCAACCAATCTACATACCTTGGAGCTGTATAGATAAGATAAACACTGTGATAAGTGTACAGATAAACATATTACAAAGGTAGCGTTACTTTTGTCTCTCAGTAAAAAGCTTCTTAGCACACCTAACATGAACCTAGAACTGTTCTCAGAGTTTTCAGGATGTAATCCTTCATTCTGTATATATGGTCTGTATTCCATATTTCTAGATGTGCAGCCTTAGTTTTGCTAATATTAAAGCAATATTAAAACAGGCCTGTCTTATAAATCAGTCACAAACAACCAAAAAAACCCCACACCAAACCTGTAAGAGTCCTTACTTTGTGTTGTGCCCTTAATATAGTCATTGTCAGTTAGGATCTCATAGCCTGTGAGGCAATGAAGTGAATAGACATGTTCTCCTCTCGCTTCTAATCTTCTGTTTTTCCAGTCTGGCAGCCTTTTAAAACAATCTGCACTTCTCTCCTTATTCACACACCCAAGTTTGCACTGGGAGACAGTAAAAAGGTAGAGAGCATATATTTTTTTATCAAAGACTGCAGCCACAGAAACACGGTGCAGCTTGATACTAGAATGCACTTTCTAAGACATGTGGTAGGGTTGGAATATCTTGGTTACAAGCTGTCATGTTACTGATTTTGTTGTGCCTAGGCAAGTCGCATAATTTTCTCCCCATTCTCCAGGTCCCTTAAAATAAATTAATCTAACTTTTATCAATGAGGGAGAGTGCTAACTCTTGTAGAGAGTGAGTCAAGTCTCAAGGTCACCTCCAAGTCTTTTTGTTACTGTTGTATTTTCTGTAGTTAACAAGTGACAGGAATTCTATTTAGGAATGACAGATTTAGCATACAGACAGCTTCTTCTAGTGGAAGTCTTGACTAGATCTCATCTTCCTTGAGATATTTTGCAAATATCATGTTGCAAGCTATTATTAGACCTTATGTTGATTTAAAAATAAAAATTCCACATGACAAAAATATTATCGTATGTGTGCCTCCTCTGGCTCAAAGCTAGCAATCATCATGATGGAGTAGACATAAGTTATGAGATTTCCATGGAAGAAAGAATACTGGACCAGTGAGAGAATGTTATAATCCAGCTGTAGCAATAATTCCAAGTAGCTTTCAGGCAGTGAAGTCTTAATAAACTTAAACACTTGTGTAAGCCAGATTTATTGGACTAGCTTCACATATTGTGGTTCTGGTTTAGGGTTTTCTATTCTGGGCAGAGCCCCAACTGGAAAGATGCCTTGGAATATGCACTCCCTAGTCCACCAGAGAGTCTACTGAAAACATCACATACCTATTCCTCTGCTCTTCCCTGTTCTCCCACTACATGTATTAACAATGTTAAATAATAATGTAGTCCACTATTTTATCCTGGAAAAGTTAAAATTAAAACAAATCAAAATGATCAAAATCAATTGTTTATTGACTGAAAGAGGATGCATGTTACTGAGCTTACACCTGAGACAGCAGGTTTCTGACAGCTCCCATGTGGACTTGCCTTGGAAAAGCTTTTACAGTCCTGTTTATTTTCTTTCTTTCTTTTTTTTTTTTTTTTAATAGGAAAGAGATAAGTATGCTCTAAATTTTGCATCTGCATACTTCATGATGCATTTTGTCACTCATTCATGCCATCTTGAACTCCCTTCTTTTTGTTTTAATATAATTTGCCCTATATTTCTCCCTCCTGAGCTCTAGGATGGCTTCTATTTAGATTTTACACTGTAATCATCTTCAGGAGCTTTTCCATGATCACTTTTTCTGTCAAGAATATAGGCTTCTTTCCTCATCCCTGACTTATTCAGAGAAGTTCTTCCATTGGCATCTGCATTTCATTTCTGTTTACAAATTTAAAGGCATATAATTTAATTTTGGGAGTTTTAAGCATCTTTCCCTTCTTTCAAACATAAATCATTCGACACTATTCTTTCCAATAATATTTTACTCATATGAAAACAATGCTTACTTGTCTTTCAAAGCACATAGTCTTCACTATACTGTGAGGTCTACAGGATCTCTTGAGTCCAGGCAGATTCTAGCTCAGTTCCAGTCTAATAAACTAGAAGCCATGCATGAAATACACTGCTTCGGTTCATGCTAATAAGACTCCGAGTTCCTTGCTTCTTCTCCAAAAATCAGTATTGTGATGAAAAGATAGTGTGACTCAATCAGTGCTTCTTATTATTATTCAAAGTGGATGATAATTGAAATTGAAAAGCAAATTCTCTCAGATTGTTACTATTAGTGATGCCTTCAAGTCTTAATGAAAAATTACTAGAAAAATCTTCCAATTCAAAGCCTTCTTTGAGCAAGCAGTGACAATGATTCTGCCATTCTCCATTAAGTTTGCACTGAGCCTGAAGAACTGCAGTCCCTCCTGGCCTGAGGATATCAGACAGTGGAGAACAAGACAGTTCCCTCAGAAGTCTGGCACTCAGTTTGGTGTCACTCTTCAGCCATGAGCCTGTGTGTATGGATTAACTGCAAGAATTCAAGCAATATCACTTGCTTACACTGATTTTGCTTGGGAAAATGTAGTATAACTCCATAAAGTGAAAGATTCCAGTCTCACCAAGAACAGTTCAGCCCCATGTAAACTTAAAAGCCCATTCCTGTTATTCAGGTGGCAACCAAATACAAGCCTGTGACTTAAACACTGTGCCAGTCTGCTATGTACCCTGGGTTTGTGTGTGATTGGGCCTGTTCAAACCTCCAGTGTTCAGAATCAATATTTTCATGCTTTGTGCCTGGTTTTCACCTGTAAATACACAGTCATCCTGCTTGATGTGCCTACATCAAATATTTGAGTATAAGAAATACCCATTCTCCTTGCCCTTCACCATGAGTTCATTTGTCAGGAAGTACAACAAATTATCATTCCTATAGAAGGTGCTAAATAGCTCAAGTTCACAGAATTTTAGAGATACAAAAACTTTAAGCGGCATTTTCATATAGCACATTAACTTGCATCGTCCACTAACATAAGGAGAGACAAAAACCAATCTGCTCAAACTGCTTTCGTGACAGCACTATAACATAAGTTTATTGTGTCCAATGAAAAATAAGGGGATCATGAAAGAGAAAACAATACTGACTGCTGGTCAGAAAACAATGTCTAATAAAACCTTAGAATGAATTTACAAAGTAAGAGACAATAATTACATCAGTACATTGATTGAAAAGATAAAGGTAAAAGTTATACATTGAATAGATCAACAGAATAAGTTATAAGGTACATATATATGAGCCAGCAGGTTGTTTAGTAAAAGTTTATAGATGTAGTAGATGGCAAGAAGGATGAAGACACTTTGATTCGAAAATATTCCTAAGTATACACTACCCTCAAGACTGATTCAGCTCATATAACCCTATTTGTTCAGTGGGGATTTTGAAGTGCAGAGAAATTCTCTCCCTGTGAAAGCTCTCCAATGCACTTCTGCAAGTATTTCCCTTCAGTATTTGGAAACAAGGTATTCAGCTGTACTTAGCACAGCTATTTGGGAAAAGCAGACAGCTAACAGACTAAAAAAGAAATCCCTGAAATAAGCTGTCTCATTTTTTAATTAAAGTGCTATAAAACAGATATTGCCAATTTTGCTGCTAAAGCACGGTTTGGATGGAAACAATAAAATATAGGATTGGGGATAGCTTTTGTTTTACTGTGACTGGAAATATTCTTGACTGTGAAGTATTGCTGATGGATCCAGATAGAGGCATAGCTATGTCTATCTCTATATAACATACAGAAGCTCTGAAAGAGTGTTAACTTCCAGAAAATTTTTGCAGCTTTAGATTTGCAATGGCTATATATAACTGACAGAGCCACAAAATGGCAGTCAGCCCAGCCTTATGAGGTCCAGTAAAAGTTTTACCCCCACATTTGTCTGCTTCAAATCTTTTGTTTCTTTTGCACCACAAGCATTCAATAAAATGTTTCGATTCTCCAATGAAAAAAAACAAAACGATAAATTAAACTTTGCTATTAGGCACTGCCACGGTAAAAAGTTCCACTGGACACATGTACCAGCTTGCTTATGAGTTTCCAGGGCCAGCTCTCGAGAACTTGCAACTTGAAGTGTTTAAACCCAAAGGAACATAAACTCTTAACTATGCAAATAGCAGTGGATAATTTAAATGAAGAACGATAAGATGTGAAAAAAGGATCACTGTAGGAACCCTGTAAAGCATAACAAGGATGTACATTCTTCTGCTGGACCAATTATTCTCCTTACAGTATGTGATGCAACGGACAGACACAAGAGCCTACTGTTAGAGTGATATGGCAGAATTACTCGTGAGGGATATTTCAGTTTTATCCTTACCACAGTGCATTATTCAGGTTTAGTTCAGATAGATACTCTTGCATTTGTAAGGGCCAAGCTGACCTCTTCAGTGACATAAATTAATGCATATTTGTATAACAGAGTATGACAGACTGTTTCAAAATCATTCACTTATGGACTTAAATAATTTAAAACAGTTGAAATCATATATTTTCCAGAAAAAGTACCTATTCTATACTTTGTCTGAATTCCTGCATTGCAACCTTCAGGATAAAAATCCAGGCATCCCAAAGTGATGACTCTCCACCTTCTTTCACATTAAACCTTGCCAGTTCCTGATTTCCATAGGTCCTAAAGGATCAAAGAGACAGCTTCCATTTCGGCGCGCTGTTACCTTTGTCCTTGGACTGTCTCACTCCAGGTACCAGGAACGTTACCCCAGAGCCCCTGACAGAGGGAATGCTGTAGCACTGAGGCAGGTGGCACAAAGGAGCACTATCAGCAGTGTAGGCAGAGCTGGTGTTCGTCCTGTTGAGTTCCCTATGCAGTCAGCTGCACGCACTTGTCACAGCTTAACTTCACACTCCAGTTTTTAGGCATTGGTACAGTCCCATCTGTGCATGGAATGAAGGCGAACGGCAAATGTGGCAGCTTGGGTGCTGGACCTATTAGTTTCAAAAAATTAGGTGAGCCAACATCAGCTTGTCTTAGGTAACTGAAAGCATGCTTGGAAGAAAGCGATACTTATGTCCCTATCCCTTCATCTAAGCAATCTGCAAAGGAAATATGGAGAGTAGGTTCACACATATTTCTATCTACGCATGCAAGGTACCATGCAGAAAATGCATCAGCTAAATGGCTTTTCATCCCTTCTAGTCGGAGCAGGGAGAATACCATAAGGCAGAGGCATATTTACTGGGAGAAGTAAGCTTCAAAAGGGAGAAATAAAGACTGCAGTTTGTTCTTCCTCTTAGGCCTCTCTTATGACTAAATGCAAAATATACTCCTCTATTATGAAGCAAGATCAAAAAATGATCCAAAAACCCCCATGTAAATGTTTTTGTTGCTGATAAGAAGTCACTCTGGATATCAAAGGTGAAAGCTGACCTTTAAAAGTTGCCAACAGACCTTATGATACTGAGTGACAGGGCAATGACTAGAAAATTAAATTCAATGTGGATAATCATAAAGTAACGCACGTGAGAGAAGTCATATTACATTTTTATGCACATATATAATGATGGGCTTTGAGCCAACATTTGCTAGGCTGAGATCTGGAGGGTGAGATCTGGAAGTGAAATATTTCCATGAAAACGTAAGTTCATTTCTTGGCAGTGGTTAAATAGCCAAAGTGAATGTTACTAGGAAAGGAATATCAATTATATAAATTGGAAACATTTAATATAGGTAATATTTAGACAATGCATTCTAAGGGAAGCAAATGGGATAAATGGAGTGCATTTTGCAGAGAACAGAAGACTATTGCAAAATGTGCTTTGTAATTAAGAGTGTATGACCATCAAGGAACATTTCAAATAAAAGATACTAGTTTTGTTTGTAGTAACTGAGATAGTAATCATTCCTTGAACTTGTTGCGTCATGTACAAAATGCAAAAATTACCATATTCAGTGTAAAATTGGACAGCAATTTCAATGACCATAGCATTCTTCTTAGCAGAAATGTCTTTATTAAAAGGGCACAGAAATTTTCTGATACTGCAGGTAAGCAAATGAATCAGATACTAAAGCAAAGGGCAGAATTATGGCACTCATAGAATTATGGGAGTGATAAGGACAAATGAGCAGCAAAGCTAAATTAATTATACTTACTACATTATCTAATATAATTACATCAATAACACTCTACATGGATGTAAAGTCATGCTGATATGGTTGAAAATAATACACTTCCAAAGCAAAATGTATGCTATCAAATGGTATAAACTTGTCTGACAAAGTATTTAAGTATTATTTTCTTACTGTGAAGCTAAATGAAAGCTTCACAAAATTTTTGCACCTTGTTTTTCCTCTGAATTTATCTTTTTTTATGTCCTCATAAGTCTTGACCTAGTGGATTTTTAATAATGATAGCTTATATCTGATTTTTGAACACCTGTCTGTGAGCAAGTGATAAGGCTTTCATATTCATGGGGACAATGAAATGTCCAAGACTGGGTGGGAAGCTTAGCTGTTAAGACAGGTAATGGCAGAGGAAAGAGATGAACTGTAGGCCAGGAGCAAATATTAGCATAGGAAGTTCAATCATACTCCAGTGCAAAAAAGTGCTGCCTATCCTTACTCCTTTTATTTGCACCTCTCCACCATTTCCTCTTAACTCAGCAATCTTTCCCCACTCAGGTCCAGCGTGGGTAGCACCTGGCCGTGGGATGGTGAGGACAGTGGAGTATATGTCAGGCAGATACTTGCTTTCCCAGCATGGCAGCCACTCTTCCTAGCCTTCCGCACCAATCAGATGTCACAGCTCACAGTCTCACACTAAACCACCTTGTGCTGGGTTGTTCTGGCATGTCTGAGAGCAGTGTCTTCATTCCTGCTGACCAATGCAAGCTTCTGACCCTGGTGAGTTACTGTCCTGGTTTTGGCTGAGATGATAGACTTAATTTTCTTTCTAGTAGCTGGTACAGTGCTGTGTTTTGGATTTAGTCTGAGAATAATGTTGATAACACACTGATGTTGTTAGTTGTTGCTAGGTAGTTGTAGTCCCTACACTAAGTCAAGGCCTTTTCAGGTTCCCACGCCCGGCCAGGTGCACCAGAAGCTGGGAGAGCACAGCCAGGACAGCTGGCCCAGACTGGCCAAAGGGATATTCCCTGCTGTATAACATCGTGCTCCCTATGGAACTGGGGAAGCGAGCTGGGAGGCAGATTTACTGCTCAGAAACAGACTGGGCATCAGGGTTCTTTTTTTTTCCTTCCACATGTGGTGAGCAATTGTATAATTGCATTTGTGCGTCACTTGGTTTATATTATTATTGTTATTGTTATTATTATCATCATCATCATCTTCCTTTGTTATCCTATAAAACTCTCTTTATTTCAACCCAAGAGGGTTTTTTTCCATTCCTTCCCCATCCCCTTGGGGATGTGTGGTGCTTAGTTTCCAGCTGGGGTTAAACAGCAACAGTTAGGGATCCCATGGCAGGGCAGGAAGATCAGGTAGGATCCAAAGGGATGTCTGTGAGGTGCTGGTTTCTTTGGCCAGGCTGAAATAATTAGGGGTCTCCTGTGCCCACTCTATTCATCTATCTGGTCACCAAGCCTCAGTATCATCCTTTCCCGCCCCTCCTGATAAACATTATAGCCATTTAGGTAACTTTTAAGATATGATCTGAGCATATATTCATATTGTTATTTTACATCTCAGTTACTCCATTGTCACTTTTACTGGTCTTGACAAAAGGTGACCAGGTGCCTGAGTCCAAGGTGATTCTGCAAGTTTTTGCTTTCTGTATGTTTTGTTTGTCCTCATTTTCAAGGTCTTTCATTGTTATAATTTTCTTTTTAAAACTAATGTCTCATTCCATGTTGAAAGTTCAATTTCTGACCTTTACAAAGTTTTTATACCATCACTTATTGCCTATGTGGGTTTAGAGTTGGGTTTCTGGTTTTTTAGAAAAGCTTCCAAGAATCCCCTCTCTGATCAGAGCCGTCATCATGGGAAGAGTTCCCTATAAAACTCTGGCTGCCTGTTGTGCTGTCTGCTGTCACATCTCTTTGAGTGATGCCTTTAGACAGCTCACAGTGAAGCCATTACCCACCTCACCAATCATCACAAGGTCATTGTTTCCATATACACTTTCCTCACACTGTTTTACTCTATGGCTTTAACCTCTCTGAGATGAGAATAGGGTCTTTGTCTTGCATTTGCACAGCACCCAAAACACAGGCTAGGACCCCTTCTACAGTGTTGTGATAAAAAAAATAAGATGGTCTCAGCAATAAAGAGAGAAAATTGAACTTTGCTTTACAGTCTCCATTCACCCAGATCCAGGTTAAATAGCTGGTGGCCTTGTGAATCCCTCTGCAATATGCTGGAGGAACAATATTATTTGCCTACAGAGTGGTTTTCTTTACAAAGTCAGAAATCTGGAGCAATGAAGTTATTTGAGAAAGGTTATCAGCTAACTGGAGTAAAACTGCTTCTCCTTTCATTGTTTTCATCCCGTAAGGAGAAAGGAGGGACTTCTTCTAAAAAAAAAAATGAGAAGAAAAAAAATCAGAGCAGAAATACAAAAGCAGGACTAAAGACAGAAGCTTTTCTCGGAGCCTCTGATCTCTATTCTGGGCTTCATCCTTTCTCCTCTGGGTGCAGTGCTTCTGTTTTGGCCAATAATCCTATGAAATATGATGCTCACAGAGAAACAAGGTTATCCATCTCACCATTCAGCCACTAGGATTTCCCATATGTTACTGTATCTTCAGTACAAATACTTATCCAACCTAGATTAGAATGAGGCTTGAAAACTGCTTTTATCAAAAGAACGTGATGGCAAAAATTTTGAGAAACAACCATGTTAAGCATAAATACAAACAGTACAGGACAACCTTCTAGTCAGGACTACAGATGGAGTAACTACTTCAACAGTTGTGACTACGGAGTTGGTTAGAAACAGCTGATGTAATATATTTTTGCCCAGACAGACAGAACATGACAGTACCTGCAGAAGCTGTGGGCTGGACTGACTGGTGTATCATAGGACACTGCGCAACTTCAGTGCTGAAACACACTGAACAATGTAGAAAGAGGAAACAAAATCCCTTTGGATAATAAGGCAGCTGTTTGCTATTTGATACGGAATCCAAGGGCAGAGCTGCCCTGCTGCTCTGTAGAGGAAAAAGTGCTGGCCATAGAAGTTAAGCGGCACATGAAGCCCACATTGAGGGAAAGGATAGAGACAACATCTAATCTGAGGGCATTAGTCTGAACGGTCAGTTAATCACAAGAACTGCAATTTGGGGGACAGTAATCAATGTGTGTTGTCAATTAGTCTAGGCCTGACCATAAAGCCTCACTTCATACTAGGTTCTTTGTAAAGCAATCATGTAAGCTTGCCATAAAAGAGCTGAGACAAATTGGTAGCAAATGTTATCATCACAATTTGATTTTAAATAAGAAAGATGCAGCAACTGTGCTTTGGATTCTTCCCAAATAGTTAAGCTTGATGTGTCACCAGCCAAATCCATTCATTATACCCCTTGGTTTTACGACAGTATACTTCAAAGTATTTTCTCTTCTACTGGGCTATTTTATTACCCTCTCTTCATCCTCACAGAAGGTTTCTGTTGTTCACAGTGGGTGCATGATGCATTTTTGTTTGCACCCCATTCGGTTGAAAAATAAATATCTGAATAAAATTTACCACTTGAAAATGAAATGCTGTAAAAAACTAAATCCACGAGTTTGAAGTTCTAAGTGGAAAATTATTTCAAGTTCACCAGGTAAATGAAATTTATATATTAAAGAAGTAACCTCTTAATAAATTTAAATAACCCCTCCTGAAAAAGTTTATTTTTATGTTCTTTATTCCACCAAAACTGCATTGCAGTTTTCCAGTCTTTATATTTACATTATTTGCAACTCTTTCCATAAGTGCCAGTACAAATGTAACTGATGAAAATCCAGAATAGTCATACAAATGTTCCTGAAAGCAAGGTGCATTTCTGAGCAATTTTTTTCTGATGCGCAATAATATATATGTATATATTAACAAAGCTTCATAATATAAAATATCTTCCATGGCAAGTAAAACTTCCCCACTTACAGCTTATTCAGATTTCAGTTACATAGACTTCTGCATTTCAAGTTAGTGCAAATAATGAAAGTAAGAGCCTGAGCAGAATGATGTAAATACAATGGAACAAGAGAAACAGCAAAATTTTACCAACTCCCTGCATATGGTTATAACATTTAATCAGTATATCATTAGTATTCTTTATATACAATGTATTTAAATAATTGGCTTGTCTGAACTATAGGCAACAGATTTACAAATTAAAATAAAATAATGTTTCACACAAATATGGAATGTCCGACAAATATATGAAAATAAAATGCATCTAGTAACAAAACGTTGTAAATCAAAAAGGTAAAAGATGTCTTCTCTGTCTTGGAAGATTTCAAGGCACTTTCTTGGCAAATCAGAATTCTCTCCTTAGTAGAAAGTCTGCAAGAGAAAAGGACATGCCATTTTATAACTAGTTTCAAAACACAGAGTCAGACTGCTTAGTAAAATTCTGTTTATAAATCACAGTTTCCTGTGGATTGCATAAATCTTAAGATTAACTCCAGAATGCCAGTGGGTCTTGCCCTCCTGTGAACACTAATGAGTTTTGCCGTGGCAAATCCTCGGCGTTGATGCTAAGAGGTTTAACACATAGTGGTCCATGCTGCTGCATCTTATAAGAAGTGTCGCATGCAGAGCCATGCGCATTTCTAGATTCCGGGTATCATCAAGTGCCTCACTTTCATTTGCAAAGATCTTAATTAGAAAAAAACCCACAAAACCCCACAACAAAACAAAATAAAAACTCTCTAGAAGCCGTAACGGCGAGTAACTAACTGCTAGGCAGCGTGTGCCCGGCACAGCAGCCCCGGAGCCGCCCCGGCGCCCTGCGACCATCCCGGCAGCCGCCCGGGGCGCGGCGCGGAGCTCCCGCGGGGCCCTTCTCCATGGTGCTGAAACAGCCCGCGGCCGCTCCCCTGCAGCTCCCGCTGCAGCTTGCGCTACCAACTCCCGCGGGAAGATCGGCTTTTCCCAGGCAAAACTTCATTTCTAACGGGAAAAGACCACGTCTCCTTTTTGCACCCGGGAATTTACAGGAGAGGGAGGAAAATATTCGCATAATAGCACCGTAGTTATCTTTTTATGAGGAAAATGCAGCCTATTTTAGTACATGCAGGAGAAATGGCTAAAATTAGTTGTGAATCCTTCAAGTGGAGAGCCTCCTTCTTCAAGGCAATCCAGAAACTCCAAGGCTCTCAGATGTTAAAGCAAAGGCAAATTCCCTTACAATAAACAGGAACTATGACCCTGTCCTCTCTAAGTTCGTGTGAGGGTGGTGAGGAAAACAGATCCTCTGTGCCAAAAGATGGAGTAGAAGCAATCACTGAACCGGGCTAGAAATGCAGTGTTATTGAGGTATGAACATATATAACTCCTGTGCTGTCCAGTCTATTTGGAGCGAAAAGAGAGCGACTCCTGAGACTCTTCATTCTGATCAGGAAAATATTTCCATTCCAAAAAGATACTGGATATGAGTAAACATGAAGACCTGAGACTGTCTTACCTCTAGTGAAAATTAGCCACTTTATCTACTTGGTGGAGGAATAGGGTGAGGGAGCACAGAGGCAGCTGGGAAACACTCAGATCATAGTTCTCCTTTTTTCTAAAATGTTTTCTCTATTTTTAACAAAGTAGAGAGAAAGGCAGCCTAGATAAAACTTTAAGTGAACGCAGTGCACACGAGCTGCTAACATTGCTTACCATTTAAACTCTCCCTTCCCCACATGTCATCTCTTTGAGTGTTATTTTTGGCAGGCAAATTAGAACACCTGGATTTGAAAATCATAGCAACTTTTCATCCTTTTGTATTTTAATGATGGAAATATGATGAGATAGATGCTTCTGTACTGTGGCTATGGAGGCAGATCTTTGACTCATCCTCTTGAAAGAAAAGGAAAAAAAAAATATTGGAACACCCAGAAATCTTTCTGGAAGCCCTGAGCCATGAAACCAGAGGTGTAAAGGGACACAAATGAGGGGAAAACACAGACTAAATAGGTTAAAGTGCAGAAAATGAGAGATAGGATGTTTTAGAAAACTCAGATTTGAAAGAGAACACTAACAAACAAATAGGAATTTAGGTACCTCAAAAAAAAAAAAAAAAGTTAAAAAGGGTATTCAGAAAAGGCTTCCTTTCCTTAGTCATGAAAAGAAGATCCTGGCAAAGTAATGGGATCCCTAGCCCATTTCTGGTTCAGTGCCCCTCATATTTTCAAAATTATATCTGCAAGATCTGGAAGGCAAGAGGCCAAACAGACCGAAAATAGTTAAGAAAAGAAGAAGAGAAAGAAATGATGTCATTTCTTCTCAGCACTGAAATATCGCCATATTCTTCACAGCATTTTCTTACAGCCACCAAAATGAATCCCACCTCCACTTGGAAATGAAATCAGCTAACACTGACTCATATCCTACTCTTCCTTTCTTATTCTTGATTAGTATGAATTGAAGTCTTGATGCAGGAAGAAGTGACATACATAACTCCCCCAAACGCCAAGCTTGCAGTATTTCTCAGTAGGAGGTGGTGAAAGGAAACCATCTTTGAAGAAATTTAAATAAATTAAATTCACTGATTTTACATATTTTATTGGTCAATAATAACCAGTGCAGTTTTTCTAATTACTGTTGCAAGTTTATTGATATTCAAACAACTGGAGAAAACAGCTCACCTAATGATGTTCCTTTTACCAGTGACAATGCTGTTTAATTAACACATTTAACACGCTATTTATAAACAAGAATGGACTGGTTCCTTCCACAGCCTGTTACTTGAAGCCTTTAGCTTCCTCACATCTTTATGTTCAGTTAACTTTCATCACCATGAAATGGTATTAACTTTAGAGAAGTTCTCAGGAAACATTCTGGGAATGAAATGGGGTCCCAAAGATGCATTAAGTGACAGGGTATCTATGAAGATTGCATTGGCAGACCTGAGACCAAGACATTCTGCTTCTTCCATGGATTAACAACAAACCCTCCTCTGAAAGGCCTGAAATAAATGCGTTGGTGAAGTTGTCATGCATTTTTCTTTCACCAACCAGACTCCTCCCTAAAGTTTTAACACCATTGCCTAATTATGTGCATAATTATGTGATATAGTGCCGCACATGACTTGTAGGAAATTACAGTGGGGCCTATCAGAGCTATCTGTGCTTCTATGTATTTCCATGAGGAACCAGTAAGTCCTAACAGCAACGCCAGAGCTGCATGTTGATGCACTCTGTTAATATCACATTCTGTATGCACAAGGTACAAGTGTGGAGCAAATCACTAGACCATTTAACAAATAAGAAAATGAGTGGGAAAAGTGATACTTACATAGCAAACATCCTAGGACTGTGTACACAAAGGGCTCATTGCTAATCTTGTTAGCAACCTTGCACACCTTTTATAATCTATAAAACAAAATTACCCACAGCAATAATGAATCTCAGTTGCCAGATACCCTCAAAAATCTGCATAAAATTAAATGTATAACTTGTACTACAATTTCAGACACTCTACACAGTGAAACCATTCTCTGATGGAAACTAATGAAATTATGTGTGCGAGATGAAAAATTAGATTGTACCTTATCCTAGCCAGGGCTCTAGAGGAAATGTGAGTGATGGTAGAAATTAATTTTCTACCAAGTAGTTTCCTCCTAAGATGTAGAAGACCAGGTTCAACACTCAACTTTAGTTGAGGGAATTTACTTCATTAACTGTGAGGCTATTCTAACCAGCAGACTATGAGGTAGTTTGAGGTCAGGCTCTTGCAAACTTTTTTCTTGTTCCATTTAGTATTAACATTGACGGAAATCCATCTTTTCCATGTCTAAGTACATCTCCTAATCATCAGACTAGATATACTAGTGTCTTACCTTCTATCTCTCTCTCTGATATCCTTGGTTCAAGAGAGCACTTGTTTCAAGTGGCTCCTGAGCCACTGTTGTTCTTCCTGATGGAAAGTTCTAACTATTTGGTAACAAGAAATACTTAGGTGCAATTTTCTTCTCCTGCTTGATAAGTATTTTAATAAATCTGAATAGAAATTGTGCCAAACAGCAAGAGATTGAATGCTAACCTGGGTTCAGTTCTTCAGGGAATGTTTGTACAGAATATAATCATGTCAACAGGAGAGGAAGTAACTTATCCTCAGACATCCTATGGTGGCTAAGGTGTCCCTGAAAGAAAATATCAGATCCCTCTAAAGAAATAGGAAAAGAACCTGGCTACCATCAGTCTTGGCAGCTATTCTAAACCCTGGGTGCTGTATAAAGTGGAGACAGTTTTGAAGATTTAGCTCTCCTTTTTAGATCAGTAGAACATTTTAGGTTGAATGAAACTCATTGTCTGCTTTGGCTTTGGTTGATGTAAAGGAGAAAAAAACCCCCGCCCTGCTTTCATTTTAATTAATTTTTTATTTTATATTTTGTTTTGATAGTTGAACTTAAAAATCAGTTCTTCATGCAGTTCTAACCACAATCTTGTTTTTAAATTTAGAAAAAAGCTATTTAATTAGAAGAGAAATATTATGACTGTGTTTCTTCATAAATAAAGTGAAGCACTCAGGCAATACAGAGGAGTCCAAGTAATATTCATATACTCTGGATCTAGGTATGCAATATGCAACATGCGTGGTATTTTTTTTATGCAGCATGTAATAGATACATGTCTAGCCTACTCATATGTCTACTCACAAAGCTATATGTATATCTTTTGAGGATCAGCCATGCATTTCTACATTCCAACTTATGAACAGTGTAAGGGCGGATGGAGACAAGGGCTGCTCCAGCCCTTTTCAAAAAAGCCAGATCCTCTGAGGTGCTGAGCTTTGGTGAGAGAGCATCTCAGCTGCTCAGAGAAAGTGCTTGCCATCTTTCTAAGTGATGCAGAAAAGAAGTGTCATTATTTTTTCCAGTTCAATGCTGAAAAATTTCCAAAGCATCCTGGTCCATAGTTTGTGCTTACACATCACTAATAAGATTCATCTTTTCTAATTAAATGGCATTGCTTATTTTCCACTCACTTTATTTGAATTGTCCATTGCACTGGACAATGCTGAAGTAACTTCTTTTTAAGGTATTTCCATTTTGGTTTGGTTTTCTTGTTTGGTTGGTTTGTTTGGTTGTTTTATCCATTAAATGACATCTTAGGACAGTTTTATTTTTCAGTCTTTCTGGCAAAATTACATTCAGGCTGTGTTAAAGCAAAACTTCTGTGGATTCCACACTGGAATATTTTTTGATAAGAACAGCACGTATCAATAACAGAGATGATTAATTAATCGATTTTATGTTCTTGTAATAACCATACTATTGATTGTTCAGAGAAGGTAGAGAATGGTTCAGATGTTACCTTATTGCACAAGTTAATAAGCAGAGGTAAAGGGAGCAGGAAGGAGAACATGGCTTTGTATCTGCTCTCTGCATAGGCATGCCCAACTGCTTTTTCTTGTGTAGCTTTCATTTCATTTGTGTTAGTTTCACCTTGAAGGAACTCCATTATATGCAGCTGACTGCAAGTGCATTAATAGAAGAACTTTGTATGTTAGAAAACCTTGCGTATATTTTGTAGAATAGAGCTAAAGAGCAACAGTTACAAAAGGACCAGCACATCAAACCCTTAGCAGGAAAAGTACATGTTTTTAAACAAGTATAACAGCTAGTGCTATAAGGTACTTTAATTGCTACTCACAGGCTGGTGTTGAGCAATCCCTTGTGTTGTGATACAGTCGATGAAAGTGCTTGCTACACTCTGACGAAAACGTGACCGGCCCTGTTTGAAAGAAAGCAGGAGTTAACCACAAGCTTTCAGTGTCACTGCTTCACGGCTTCAATGAATGATATCAACACATAGAATTAATTTCCATGTGTTTTGACAAATTTACATTTAATTTTTCACTATACTTTAAGCAATTATAACAAGTATAACAATGCTACTGAAATAACAGAAAGAAATACTTTTGCTATGCTATTATGCTCATGATCTAAATCACAGAAAAATGGCCCTTGGAAATGATGGACTGGCTTAGCCTTGAAATTCCAGTAATTCAAAATTAACAGTAAAATTTTTTATATGATGAAAAATAGAATGGTGTAACTACAACAGAATTTAGTTTGCTCAGTAGTCATCAGTATTCTAATGTAGAAGCAATAATGTAGAAGGAATGCAGATATTATTCCTAAAGATAAATAAAAGCAACATTTTAAGCAAACATGAGTTTCTAAGCCCTGCAAAGATGAAATAGTTTCATGTACTAATGCTTCTAATTTGCACATAGATAGTTCATGAAGTTCTTAATATACAATGTGGGTGTTAAGGGAAAAAAATGACAGCTGAATAGCATCTAGGAACCTGATGTCCTTTTCAAGTAGTCCTAGCAAGAAAGGATGCAGATGTTCAGAAGGTAGTATGTGTTTCAACATTCAGGTGAGGCAAATTCCTGCGTGCCCAGGGTGTAGTGTGCTGTGTCTCTGTTCTTCCAGTCCGTGCTTCCTTCTCTGAATATCAGTGTCATCTACCCACATTAATATTTGATAAGATTGTATAGTACTGGTCTCCAAAACATGGCTCAAAGGTAAAAAGGTGCCAAAGAGCCCTTCCATCATTGCTGATGGCCCCGGGAAGGTATTACTGATGGCATCCAAGTTGAAAAGGAGAGTAAAAATGTAATATTTGCATGATGTAAGCTGCTTAGCCATACTGCCACTGACAGCTGAGGATGACTTTCCTGTGACTGGGACAGAAAACACTGACATAAATTGACACTAACTGAACAAGAGTCAATTTAACTTGCATCCTCTACATTCAGCACAAAAAGGAATCATGAATATGAATAGCTTGTTTCAAGCAGTGCTACAAAAGGATCCATATGAAGCACACTGCTTTGACTAACTTTCCTGTCAGAGGAAGATGGTAAGCATTTCTGGGCAAAATTTACTTATTTCACAATTTGAAAGGTGGTTTATCAGCCTGCTAAAACATACCAGGCCAATTCTCTCTGGATAATGGAGCCAAACTACCACAAGCTTGAGAAAAGATTCCTCTCTATGACAGTGAACATACTCAAACATTAGATATATTTTTACATTAATATGTAGATTTAATGAGATTTTTCAGCCACAAATAAGCTTTTCAATAAGCTGACAAAGCAGCCTTTGCAACTTCGAACTGGAAGTTTGTTGTCATTTTTTATCTGAATAATTAGGCTCAAGAGAATGTACGTAAATTAAAATTATACAAGATATATGGATATAACATCAGCTTTTGTCACTAAATAAATTCTACATCCCTTCAGATAATATATGGCTTTCTAACTCTCTTCCTTGCCATCAAAAATAGGCCGTTAATTTTATTTGTGCCTTACAGAGCACTCTCTGTCAGCTGGCTTTTCAAGCTGAATTGATAGATAGCTTTATGACTCACAAGATTATTTATGATTTTTCCTATAAGCAAGGACTGTTACATATGGTTCTTATTTGGCTTTAAAATGTGTCTACTATTCTTGGCATACTAGAAGTGTACAATAATTTTCTTAACCCTGAAACTGTAAAGATAATGGACTGTAAAGATAATGTTGATTTCCTCCTCTCTCCTCTTTTTCACAACTTCAGCAGTTTAGGATGTTCTAACTCTCAAACTAGTAAGGAATATATCTGAACAGTTTACTTAACTAAGTTTGATAGAAAAAGGATTATGATTTGAATAGAAGCAAGAAAAACAAAGTTAGGCTGTTTTAAGAAAACACCTGTGGATTACAGGACCTAATAAAGCTGTGAAGAAAGAAAGAAAGAAAGAAAGAAAGAAAGAAAGAAAGAAAGAAAGAAAGAAAGAAAGAAAGAAAGAAAGAAAGAAAGAAAGAAAAGAAAAAGAAAGAAAGAAAAGGAAGGAAGGAAGGAAGGAAAACAGGCAGAAAACCCCATCATTTAAGATATTAAGAGAATAATTAAAAGAAAAGAAAAAAGCAAAAGAAAAGAAAAAAGATATATGCAGAACTTCTGAGCCAACAAAGAAATAAACTTCAAGAATTACAGAATGAACTTGCTTTCCTTATTCACTCCAGCTAATGTTAGTCAAATAATTTCAGCAATTTTGATGGCAACTACTCATGCAGAAAAGCACTATTAATTTAATGAATGGCTGCAGAAACAAGCCTTCAAGTATTTTCTTTCTTTTTCTTTTCTATGATTTAGTGTTCTCAAAATACCTTCTGTAAAACTCATGGTTGTTTTTCACTGTTGTTTCTGAGTAATGAAATTTGTTCTGTCTTCATTATTCAGCTTCCCCAGATTCTTATGCTGAGCTTTTTATGGTAGCTGAGCAGTTTCCAAAGTTAAAAATGAAAAGGAAATGTATAAGTTATTAATATAAGCAAATCTTTCTTGTCTATCCTCCCCAGGAGAATAATTTCCAGTATTCCTGTTCTACATAGGATGGCACAGTTGGATGTCTATGTTCTTTTCACTTCTTTCTTATACGGACTGAAAATGGTAAGGTTCATAATTCCTCTTGTTTACTGTAAGAGCGAAGGGCCAGCTGGGTGTAGCACGTTTCCCGTAGATGCTCTTACGCTGCAGTTAGAAGTTGGCAGCAAGATCCTTAAAGTAGTGCTTATCCTAAAGGTTTGAGGACACTTCCCTCATGCAAAAGAGACAACAAATTCTTTTCTTTCTTGCCAAGGACTGTCTGAAATTTCCAGCAAAGAGGAAATCCATAATTATATCCAATTCTCTTTTTCTTGCTCCAACTGCCAAGTATTTCTCTAGTTTTTAGTTTCACTAATCTCAATAACATTTAAAATCACCAACAGATTTGCAGTGTCATACTCCGAAACCTTCACTTTTCTGAATTACAGAACATTTGGAACTGGAGAGTAAAGAATCAGTGCAAGCATCTTGCTGTTGGCAACTCTTTTTGCTTATATTCAGAGGGTACAGTATTTTTCCAGTTGTTACAAGATAGAGTCCCAAAGGTAAGTGAATTATACAACTCCATCTTAGTTTTCAAGTACAAGTACTTGACTGTAATCATATTAAACTTTCATATTTGAAACAGCAAATTATTTTTTCTGATTCATTTACACTGTTTAATCCTTCCTTGTTCTATTTGTTTGCCTTGTTAAAATAACCGTCCACACGTATACATCATGAGACAGAAGACAAACTGTGTTTCCCTGATACAGTGAAAACTTACACTTAAATCTGTTTCTGAAAGGTATATGCAGTCCAATGAGAAGTTTTAAAATCAGTAAAATTGAAAACAAATATGGTAGGACTCAGAAAAATTATGGAAAAAATACATATATTTAAAATTCAAAATGTACTGAATTCTCTTATTAAAATATTACTTGCCAGAGATAGCAGATAGGTGCTCACACATATCACATTTGTAACACCGTACTGGCAATTGTTTGCACATAGGTATACGACAGAGTATCTATAGCATACAGACATGTATTCATTCAGTACCTACAACTATTAAACTTGTAGTGTAGCTCCAAATCAACAAGCAACAACAGGATGATAAAAATGAAACAATAAGTTTTAAATCATGAATATTTTAATTTATCATGTTTTAAAAGTTATTTTAGGCTAGATTATTCAAAGAGAGACTCAAATTTAATTAGACTTCTGTAAAAACAATGCAAACTTAACTTCACAAATGTTATCCTTAGTTCAGAACCTCAAGAAAGGTAATGGTGTGACTTGTGGCTACTTAGAATATGCATATGAAGGTAAATTAAGGGCAAGCAGCTGCCTTACCTGTAAAATGTTTTATGAATTTGTCTTTTAGACTGGAATCTCTTGGAAAAATTTCTGAGGAGAGAAGAAAAAAAAAAAGTATATAATATAGGAATAAAAAAAAAAAGCTCTGAAAAGCATAATATGCCAAGACGTCTGCTGTAAAGACACCCAATAGCTTCCCAAATTAACTACGAAATTAAATTTCACAGTTGTGTGTGTGTGTGTGTGTGTGTAAACAACAATGTGAAATGTTTCAAGTAATTCACAGATGAATATCAAATGGTCGTCCTACAACACACTCTATCAGATTTTCTGACAATCATTTCTACACATCTTAGGTCTGAGTTGAGCTATAATTTTATGAATATTTATATAAATAATGTAAGCTATCATGTTATGACAAGTATTTGAGTACCTGAACAAATCAGGTAAAATACCTAGATAAATAGAAACTAAATACTAAATATTTTGGGGTTTGAAATAACAGGTACCTGAAGAGAAAAACCTCCTACAGATCATGTAAGATAGACATAGGTCATGCATACTTTCATTGCATTATTAGTCAAAAAATAGTACTCCTCTCCTATGAAAATTGCTGTGGATTTAAAAAAAATCCCTTTCCGTATATGGTATTTTTTCCAAAAAGTACAAGAGAAAATACAAGTCTCAGAACAGCCAAAGGAATCAGGCAGAACAGAAACTGGAGCTAACACAAAAACTCTACTTTTTTTTTTTTTTCCAGTGGGATGTTGCCTCTGGCTTACGGCAGAAACTTTTGATGCAAGTAAATATTCTCAGAACTAGTACATTTCCCCTCAACCTCATAAATTTTCTACTGAAATATTGTATTAAAAAATTCTTGGGTAACTGCAGTTATTATTGCAGACAACTACTGTATATAACAGTTTCATGTTACATTAAATTCAAAAGAAATGCCTTTCTTAACACTAATACAAGGAATATGATTAACTCACAGCATTAGGACCTGCAGCTAAACATATTTATTCACTAAAATATTTCCTTTCCACTAAAGTCATTTTAACTCTTTGTATTCTCCCACTTTTTTTTTTTTTTTCCAATTCCTTGTCTGAATTAACATTTAGCTCAGAAGAGAGTGAGTTCCCTTTCATACTATAGGAAGATGTTGGTTATCTGCCAAAATAAATTCTTACCGCTGACTTTAGGCAGTTTCTCAGAGGTCACATGAGTGTATTTTTAGGCTGGGATTTTAAGCTGAAATGCTCAAGTCTTACTACAACTCAGCAAAGTTAGGGGACCAAATTTACTTAAGATTCCTCAAAAACCTCAGTTTTAACTAACTTGTTTCCTTATTGCAAATGAAATACCACACCTTCTCCATTAAACTGAGAATTTTACTGACATGAAATGTCAGGTAGTTTAAGATTACTCAGAATGAAGCCTATGAAAAGCCAAAATAGTGAAACAATCTGTGTGAGTTTTGAATGAGATGCTTCAAGTTGCCCAGTACTGATGAATACCCAAAGCCTGGTGAAGGTTGGGCTAACAGGCAGTTTCTGCTCTGACAAAGAACATTTAGACCCAGGTCCTTTCAAAGTCTATAGAATTTGCTATGGGAACAGTAGCTGCCTTTTGCCCCACAAAATTCTTTAGGAAAAGTCCGTAATACAGTATGCAGCCAAAACCCCACCCCTAAATGCACAGAAGGTAAAGCAGGATAACAGACTTGATGCTCAGGCAAGGAGCTAGGCATTGCAAGCATAAAACCGCAGCTGTAGCTGGGTCAGTAAGCCTGAGAAGGAACGCTGCAGGGTCTGCTTCCCCCGAGTAACCTACATCGGACCCAAGGTTCGCACCAGCCTGGCTACGCCTGTCCCAGTCGGGAAAACTAGGTCAGTCGTGTGCTGGAAAGTGGCTGAATGGTATTGACTGCGTGCCTGCTCCTCCCCTGCTGCGGCTGCCGTCCCTCCGGGCAGCAATCTGCTTTTCAACATGTGCCCACGTTTCTGCTTTCTTCAAGAGTTCGTTTTCTTAATAGTACAGTGCATTCACTCGGTAGAACGCAATCAGTGAGCCCCAGCCCTCCACAAAGGCAACCTAAGCTCGTTTGCATGAAAATCACGGGCAGCACAGGTTACTGGAACACTTCTGTCCCCCGGCAGGGGCAATACTCTGCCTGAACTATGAATTGCCCAACACAAGCACAGTAATTTTCTTCCATCTTCCAGCAGCATAGCCAAGCCCTCCTATCTGTACACAACAGTGAGGCTGAGGTCTCAAAGGACTCGGCATTTCAATCAAACTGATGAACATCTTTTTTGAATAGAATATGCTGATTCCTGACTAGATCACACCGCAGCCAGAAGCAGGATCTCAAGTCCATACAGGATGCTTTTATAAAGCAGTGAAAAATCATCACGACAAAACCACTTCACTAGCTTTTCCTGGCTTCTAACAAGCTCTTAGTTACTCCAGTCATTTTTCATGTGGCATCTATCACCTATTAAGACAGACAGCTTAATATCCATTCTCACAATGTACCGTCACATCCTCACAATGCAAGTTAAATTCCTTTGGAATATTAATTTCACAAAGTAAAAGCAGAAACATTAAAATAATAAGATAGATTGGCAAAGCATTACTAAAATCAAAACACTTGAAAGTCACTGGGCAAAAACACAAAAGAAACAGGGAAATGGAAGAATAAAATGTTTTAAGTGTGAAACTCACATGAACAGGAAATATTGAGTGGACAGAGTTTATTCAATCCATTCTTGCCTTGTTACACAAACCAGTAAAGTACAGCCAGTATATATCCCACAGGACATAGTAACTGGTTTTAGTCAGCTGGGACAATATTCAGACTGTGGCATTCTTGTGCCGAGGCTTACAAAACCTGCACCGCTCACCAGAGAGAGGGCATCTGAGTTAAAAGGCACTGGTGATACTGACCCTGGGTTCATCCTGGGTGCAATCTCAGTTTATAATCAAAAATAATCTTAGTTCAAGGATTTCTTTCTTATTTATACTAGGACTTCTTATATACATTAGGACCTCTATGTGTGTCCTTAGATAATTACTCATCTGGGGCAAAATGCTGCCCATGCTACACCCCCTCCACAGACAGCAATGGCCATGGACAACTATTAAATGGTGCTAGAACAGATCTGCTACTGGACCTTCTGTCTAAAACATTAAGAATACTTATGGAAAAAAATCTAGGGACAAGACTAATTTAGAGGGTTTTCCAGCTCTGCTTCACAGACAGAATGGTTAATTTCATACTGCAAATTTGGTTCTAAACCATCCATACTGTTTATTTTTCTCAAGTTGTGACACTTCACAGAAGGTCTTGTGGCTTCAAATAAAAGATGACTGGATCTGCCTGAGTTTTATCCCATGCTGGGATCAATGAGATGACGGGGAGACCTAGCAAGGTCTGAGCTAAGAAGCAGTGAGCAACAGCTGCTCCAGCTCCCCACTCTTTCATTTTGTTGTAAACTTTCCAAAGTTGATTTAAATCACTGTTGTTAAGCTAATTCCCTAGAAAATTATTCTGTACACTTTTCAGTTGTTATTCAGCACCTTGTAGCTGACATGAATGTTTAATTTTTCACTAATTTGGCCACAATTACAGAGAGGTAGAAGACTAAATAAGCCACAGCCCTGAGCTCGGGCATATGCTTAACCTGCAATATAAGACATATTTCTTCACCTCAGATCAGGCTTTTCACCTTTCCGTGCCTTTGGCCTCTCTGTGTTTTGTCTGTTCAGACTGCAGAGCTGTGACAGCAGGTGCTGATTTTTACCCTGTATTTGCACTACCATCTCCAGCGCTATGTCATCATAATCGTGCCTGGAAAATTCATGTCCTGCTGTAGTGTAAATACCTCGCACTCGCAGGACTGAAATAAGCCAAATCCACACAACAGTTTGCTGTCTCGGGGCATGAAAACTCCACATCCTCAGGCGATATCACCTTGGCAGAAAAAAGTCGAGATCTCAATTTGTTTATGCTCCCAACAGGCAGTCTTTGCTTATTTTCAGCTTATTCAGAGAAGCTATGTGAATCAGCCAGCACAAATTACTCCAGATCTTGGCCTAGTCCAGGTCTACACCAGGGGGATCTAGGATGTCTCACTGCAGGCTGTACTGTAGGCAAGCACAGAAAATGTGAAGTACCAGAGCTCAGGCTCTGCTTCATTGGCCAAGTCCCTTAATCTTTCTATATAAGAAAAAAGTCTTCATCAAGAATCATAATCTCTTTTTGGAAGAATATCCAGGCATCTAAAAAAAAAAAACCCAATAAAATCCAAAGCAATTTTTCATCAATTACTAAAAAGAAAAAAAAAAAAAAAGAAAAAAAGAAAAAAATCAACCCTTAAACCATTTATGGAAGACTTCTCCATAGGAGGTAAATGTTTCAGAAAAACATAAGAATATCCAAACAAACATAAAACCAGAAATTACGTTAGTTATCACTATACCTATGTCTGCCACCTAAATGATATTTGTCAGATTTACATGCAGGTGCTAAAGTGCTCTCCATTACAGAAATTAAAGCTTGGCATCTTTAGCCAGGTCTAATAATTATCCATTTTCCAGAATATCCATTGTTAATTTGGGATGCCCACTGTTATTTTGTACGACATTCCTTGAAATGATATGTCATATGATGGAATAAGAGGTGTTTCTTGGTTTTATGTTGTTCTGTACTTCAAGAAGTTACTTAATAGAGCTAGACAGTTCAAATGATTATAACCTCACAGAATTATTTTTTACAATATAATACATAGTACAAGATATACTCAATAGCAATGGTAATACATCTTATTATATCATATAATGGTTCTATGACCCTGATCTAGTTCTTATTAATTCTGGTAAAGCCATTTTGAGTTAATGTAATTGTCTGTTCTTCAGAAAGGACAATGCTTTAGAATTACCCTTCTTTCTTTGCTTTTTATTCTTCTTTCCTAGTCATATTTTCTTTGACTTTATAATCCTTTTCAAGCCAAATTTATTTTAATACAAAGCAATACGTTTTAGAAGGTCTTGCATTACCAACCTTATAATATTTTTTTCCTAGACTAATATAGATTAATGTAGATTTTGCACAACCGTCACACATACAATCTCATGAAAAACTTAATTCCCATATATTTTACTTAAAGTAATTTTATAACTATGGCATTTAGAAAATAAATGTTTTATCGTGCATTTTCTTCTTTCTGTCTGTAAAATGGCAGAAGAAAACTGTCAGCAGGGAGATGCAGCTGACTCTTCTATTATAAACCCAGATGCAGGCTTCTAAAAATGTTGCTTTGGCATGAAAATAGCATGTGATTATTTTATTTTTTGTTAAAGATCATTTCATGTTATGAACCTGCTTACAACACACTATATTTTAATAAAGTTTTAATTAAAGTTGACATTTAGAAGGACAAGAGTCTTCAAAGCTTCAACTTAAAGAAAGGCTGTATTTGTTCACAGTAGAGGAATAAATCTTGCAGTAGTTGAAATATCATGCTTCTACAAATATTGGAACACTGTCAGCAAAACTGTCTCAAGTAATTCTTAAAATAGAGAAGTCCCATCTATTTGGATGGAGCTTTTCTTTCCTAGAAACTCCCCACAGTGCCTAAAGATGGCAACCCTTGTCTACTGTGACAATACTGCAAGGTGAAATACCAGTAGCAGTAGGTTTGCATATATTCAGCAATGTCAAGATGGATTTATTTTACAGAAAGATAAGATGTATGGTGATAAAAGTGATAGTAAAATCTTTCAAATGTAAATTCATTAAAAAAAAAAATAAGGTGTCAGAAGTACTTAAGCACAGAGATGAAAATAGACAGGGAGGAGAGAAAAATACCCAAGTAAAGCGATATACTAGAAATATGAGTGAATGGAATGACATTGCAATGCCAGGATGAAAGTATCCTCAGCATGATTGTCTTAAAAATATCTGAAATCTTTACAAAGTCAGTGCTCTAAAATATATACATATCTATATTCAGAAACCTTAATGACCCAAACCATCCTTCCTCTGTATGCCTCAATTTACAGATGTAATGATTTCCATAAATGATAAGAGACATAGATCCTCAGTTTAAAAAAAAAAAAAAAAAAAAAAAGTTTTGCTCAAAATCAACAATTAGCATAGAAAACAGTGCAAAGATAAAGCATCCCAGTGGAGAAAAAAATGTTAATGTTCATTTTGGTAAGATGGTGTGATGTTAAGTGTAGGTGTTTGACTACAGTGTCACACCTAGGAATCAGATGGTAAAATACCCTGTGTGAATAAATGGATCATGAAGCATGCATCTAGAGACCTGATTCGGGTATTTCTGCTAGACGTGGACAGAAATACATGGTCACCACTGTGGGCAGATGTCCCTGGGAGTCAATCCCACTCTGGCCAGGGCATTTGCCACACCGTGGTTTCACAGTGCTCGGGACAACAGCTCCTAACAGCCCTCAGCAGCAGGTGACATTAAGCAGAGTTGAATGAATTAACATATACTTCTTTCTTCAGTACCCTCACCAGTTAAAAGATCTTAATTTCCTACTTTCATTATTATACTTTGTCTGTGATCAGGTTGCACAAAACTCTTACTTCTGAGCCCACGGCTGGACAAAATTCTTACCGGCAAAACTGAGGATTTCCAGCAGCTTTGACTATGTTGGAAATGCTATTTTATTTTTATTCTGCTATTCCATTGCTATCAGAATGGCATTACTTTTTGTCCTCCAAACAATAGCCATATTAATATAGATTGAAATATTTCTCTGGATCCTCATGTGCCATCTGATACAGCAGAGAAAGAGAGTATGCAGTTCTTTGTTGAAAATGTGTGACATTTGTATTCCCTAGTCAGGGACCACCAATTGATTCTGGCGTCTGTCCAAGAGTGCTCAAAATCCTTAGACAAATTTGTGGTTGTGTTACAACTCAGTTTACAGGCTGATATATTTAATGCATTTTCTATTGCAGTTTCCCATAGGGAGGCAAGAAAAACCACAACTTTGTGCAACAGAGCGTGACTTCTTCCATCATTAACAATCATAAATCATTGAATATTTTCTATTATTTATGTTAGAAATAACTGCCATATGAGAAAATATCTACTTAAATGATGTAATTTAATCTCTCAGCCTCTTCTTCTGTGGCTTCTACCACATAAACTGTATTTCTGCTTTTGATATGTTCTTTTTTTTTCCAGTTTTCCATAATTAAAAGCTTTATAATAATTTCTATAGTTTCTAATTTTCTTAGTAATTTTTTTGCATTTACACACACAATTTTCCCCCAAAATATCTGCAATTCATTCCTTTAGACAAGGGGAAATATCTATTTCCATGTGCAGTATTCCGAGACGTCACTGTGTTACTACTTCTGTTAAGTAACACACACAGTTCCCACTTATGGAATACTTTTATTTTGAGACTTTGATGTGTACATACTAAGTTCCACGGGGCATAGATGGCAAATGAGTCAATGCTCCAGACAGATGCATTCCTTTCTGTATGTAATATTGTTTGAAATTCAAAACTTGCCAGATTCTTCCAAGTGCTCTGTAACGAACATTACAATAAATTAGCAAAATTTTTTTGCATTTTCTATCACTGTCTACTCTAGCAGGTGAGAAATTATCTAGTATCTCAGTATTTTCTGGGAAGAAAAAAAAAAAAAAAAGCCTCAAATAAACACCCAAATCAACACTGCTTGGATTCAGAGAGATGAGAGCGTCTGCTCAAGAGAAAACCCTGAATTAATCTACAACTGCATACCACTGCCATCTACTGAATGTAGAATATGCTGAATGTACTCATGCATACCTTTCTACTCTGAGAGTGTAGTTTACTAGGCTTCCCATTCACTCCAACAGGAGCCCTTTCAGTTCTTGCAATACAAAGTGTACTCTAGAGCTTAAGGGTGACAAATAGAGTGCAATTAATAATTCATAATGAATGACTTGGTCAATTTATCTTCTGCTTCTTCAAGAGTAGACATAAACAGTATTCTAATCTCTGGATTTATTTGCTGTCCATAAAATCTTTGTTCAATATTTCAACTTTACTTATAGAGAATATTTGTCCCTGTCCCTGCCTGCAGAGGGGGGGGTTGGAACTAGATGATCTTTAAGGTCCCTTCCAACCCAAACCATTCCGTGATTCTATGATTTGTAATACACGTTGCGATATGATTGTACCTCATTACTCAAGTCCTAAAATACTAGTTCTGCTCCCATGTCAGATAAATGCTTCCATGCTTATTTACTTGTCCAGGTTTGAAACAGTGCTTCTAAGGATACTTAAACTAGTGACTGAACATTTACTTTTCCTGATACTCATTTCAGTAATATTTTTCTGATGTGAGCATGGCAAATAATACTCCTTTTAAATGCTGAGTAATTAGTATGTTCTCAAATTCTCCAGCTTTAGTTATGAATACAATATCTGGTGTTACATGTATAAAATTAAAAGTCTTCATTCCGTAACTTTCATCAGGAACTTGAGCAATAAAGTGGGCTGTGACATCAGTCAGTTTAGAAACACAATAGTATGAACTCAAAGAGAAAGCCTAACAAGGTTTGCTTTCATTATGGCTAATAATGTTCACCATGTCAGTCACCATTGGCAAGAGCACCACATTAAAAAAAAAAATCAGTGTAATTCTTCACTGTGCTAAACGTGTACGTAAAAGGAACCACCAGCTTCTAAAATCTCAATCTGGCATTTAGTCACAATTTCTATTTTTTCCTCTCTTCCCTCTACCAACATATTATATGTAGTGCCAACCATTCATTCTTATCCCAGAGTCCCTACTCACCTATGTCATATCTCTTGCTCACCCTTGTAAGCCTTATCTACATCAGTTGCTCCCTTAAACCCACAGGGATTAATATTCACAGAGTATTCATAGGAGAGTCACTGCAAACTATTTGGTTCTACCAAAATTCCAGTATTGCAAGTACTGAACATTTTTAAAAGTGCCCAAAGTATTGCACAAAGAGACTCCTAAAGCTGATGATAAAAACAGACAAGGAAACCTTCTACAAACCAAAGAAAGTGAGAAGACGAACACATTAAAAAACCTATAAAGAGCAAAGGCATACTGCTTTCCTAATTCAGCATGCCTTGTTTTTGTTTGTAGAACTATATGTTTATATGTTCTCAAAACATTTGTTTGATGGATTGACATATGTGGACTACAGTTTGGAGTTGATCTGAAGTATCTGAAATTTCTAGTTCTTCACCCTTTTTTTTTTTAATGGAACATTTATTTATTTATTTTTAAAGATTTCTAAAAATAGTCTTGAAATAGTTTGACGTGCTGCCTTTTTATAGTGATCAAGGTCAAATTCCATTTGCACTGATGGCTGTGTAGTCCCCCTCCCCTGTCAACACCCCATTAATCTAATTGCAAAGGAATTATGGAAAGGTTTTTGGACCCAAACATTTTTCAGCTGTATTGTTATTACAGAGACATTCAGGTGGGTACCAAGAAAACAGATGACTAACTTTAGACACTTGATTTCAGTTGGATGTATAGCCTTTATTTGAGTGATGGAGTACTAAGCTTTAGCAACACTGTTATAAATAGTATGGAAGATTCTGTACATACTATAACATAATATAAATAGTAACACAAAAAAGCAAGCCCAATGTGACTTGGACCTCTCTTCAAGAAGAAAGGGATATTTATTTATCTCTGCTGATAAATAGGCAAGACTAGTCTTACGTTAGCTAGGCACATTCTAGTTCTTTGAAAAGGTTATGAACAAGGTTCTAGGATGTGTTGCCTGAAATAGCAAATGGCTGGATTTAATAAATCCAATAGGTTTATGCCATATGATTCTAAGTGTGAAATACTAGCTTTAATTCAACAAATATCTACCTCAGTTATGTTCTATTGGGTCATGGCCTATGAGCAACTAAGAGGGAGGAGTTTCTCCTGGAATCCCTACTACTCCTGCCCCTATAGAGTTCTTTTGATTCAATGCTATGTCTTACCTGAAGATTATACAAGCTTGTAAATATATGACAATATGAGCCATGCAAAACATGCCCTTTTACAGTGAGAAGAAATACATTTGTTTGTTACAGTGTTTTATTGCTAACTCCTTCATTCTTAGTTTACTGAAAATCATTCAATGGAGTTAGTTTCTGAATTAATTATATTTATTTATTACTACATTACAAAGGAGTACATGGGATTAGAAATTAAGTGTCTCAAGCTCCTTGCCACATTTCTAGCACAGGGTAAATCTGTGAAAAGAATGTCTACTCTCTAGCTCCTTTTTGGATGTTTCAGATCATAAAACACTGCTGTTTTCATGAAAAGTAATTAAACTTTGGTGTGCATCATGAGACAGATAACTTTTAAAACAGTTTGCTTTTTTCAGGTTTCTCTTTCCAAAATGCCAGAACCACAATTGTAATGTTGCCTCAGAAGGTATTATGTGCTCATTTGTATTCTAAATTTGTATCTAAATTTTCTTCACTGCTGCAGTTTTCTCTCCATTCATCTGTGGTAGAAAGTGAATGAAAGTGAAGTTTGTCCTCTTTTTTAAGAAAGCAAGACCTTTAGTCCCATAATCCTTCTGCCTCTCTACTGGATGTCTCAGGACGTAATGAAAGCAGAGTGCCCAGGTCAAAGCTCCCGTGCTATTACAGCTAGTATCATTGCATTCTTGCCAACACAATCCCTCTCAAGCACAATCTGTGGGAGACCTGCCTTCTTCCATGCAAGTGAGGGGAGGTGACGTCACACAAGTCCTCTGAGACAAACTTTTGTGTCTAGGTTTTTTTATGCTACAGGTAAAATTGGTTCTTCAACAGAAACTTTCACAAAATCAAAACAGTAACAGCAAACAAAGCAAACGCTAATTTCACTTGAGTTTGCTCTTTTACATTTTATTATGCTGCTACTTGGGAAGGATACAAAAGTTCTTTCCTTTATAACTCAACTTTCTGACTTGAACTTACAGGACCATCTTTGAGACACCACAACTGCTCATGTTGTCTCAGTTTCGCACTCCCTGTGATGTACATTACCATATCATACAAAGTGAAAGCACCTGCGACAGTATGAGGAAGGAGGATAGAAAACACATCCAGAAGTTAGAGAACAAAAGTAGGAAAAACAAGCATAGAAGCATTTGGTGTTCATCTTGTTTCACTTGGAGCACTTACATAGGATACAAGACACAGGAGAAGGACACCTACTTATCATTCCTACCTTCACTTATACCTAGGTGAATTCAGAAGCTTCAGAAGCTATGGAGGAAAACTAGTTCTAACAAAGTCCCTCCAGGAGTCTTCGCAGCAGAAAAGGTTGACTTGCAATCATGGGAGGGTGATAAAAAAATGTGTTCCCATGCACGGGAAGGACCCCACCAGCTGCTGACCCCACTCATCCCTGCCCACGCCCTACTCTTGCCCAGCCACTGCACTTTGCCTTCTCCCCTCCCTTGCGCTCCGCTTGGCCTCCTCGCCTTGGCTGCTGAGCTGCGAGCGGGAACAGGGAGTGACAGGAATAGTTAACAGCAATCGTTGCTATGAAGAAAACTAACAGCACGAACAGTAATTCCAGGGAGGCCTTCCTACCTCAGCAGAGCAATGACTATTTACAGCCTGAAATGGGTTGCCAGCCTCCAGTTCAACCCCCTCTTAAGGGCAACAGATTATCCCTAGAGTTGGCTCCTCTGAGCCTGGGCACTGGGCTGTGGGAAGGACATAACCTGAGGCTGGAGGGAGTTAACTTACTCGAGCTACAGAAGAAGCATTTAATCACGTCTGAAGTGTCAGGATAGGCGGACAGGGGATGGGGAGGACAGTTTTCCCTGCCATGAACTATTCAGGTTTCTCAGCACTGGTAATATTATGTTCCTCCTCTCCCTCTCAAACTTTTTCTTTGCTTAACTCATCATTTGTGAAGGGAAAGTAATTGCTCGCTAATTGCTCAGACACTACTTTCGTTTCTCAGAAAAAGAAATCACACCTTGTTGCTGCTTAAAAGACTATAGTAATGGTATTATCATCATCATGAGCTTGGAGAGGCTGAACCCTGGCTGGCCAGGGGACAGGGATGCTCTGTGGTGTGAATGCAGAAACCAGCACCTAAAAACTGCCCTATCTAAATCAGAATATTTCCCACAGTATCTTCCAAGTATGTCCAGAAATATGATACTAAGTAATTTCTCCATGCTCCGTTCATTTATAATGTCATCAGTTACATGCTGTACCAACAGTCATTCATCATCCAGCCAGAATTTGTAGAAATGCATGTCAGTCTGCAAATTGGCTGTAGATCTTTCCAAACATTTTTCTTTCTGTCACCTGTCTGCCAGTATTTCATTCTGTCAGTAGAACTATGTGAAGGCTCTTAGCCAGGTAATGGAAATGTCCTTTCAATTGCACATGTGAAGCTGCCTCCCAAAATCTTTCCCTTCTTCCTGAGTGTAAGATTGTCAGTCAACTCCAGGTAATTTAATTTTGGTTATAAATAAACTTTTTCAAGTTTTCAGCTGCCACTGTCTTTCTTCTGATAGTTTCCTCCCTCCTACAAAGCCTTCATGTTTCGTTTTGGTTTGTTTTTTAATTTAATAGAGAATTTTAAAATGCTAAAGGAAATATGCAATTGTATAACAATAGAGAAAAAATGTTCTATTCTATTCATAAAGGTAACAAACATCTCATACATTCATTAAGGAAGAAAAAAATACATTTTTGCTATAAAGTTATAAGGCTTTCAGAACTACAGTTTCTCAAGGCAATATTTATAAGCTCGTGTCTTTGAGTTGAGGCATAGGTCTAATTCTGAAACTGCATTAAAAGGAGGAAAATATATGTACATCTCAATGTATCTCTTTGAAATCAGCTACTGTCAGAAACCAATGTCTGAACCTGGAATTCCAATTTCCATGGTTAGAGTCACGGAAGCCATTCTTTGAATGTCAAATTTTGAAATAAAAAACAACAGCAACTAAGGAAATACATCCTGTTTAGACTCTTAGCTTATGTCTACAATAATAAAACACAAAGTAGTTGTGTACTAGCAGCTCTCTGGATTCCCGACTGGTACAAGAAATGATTCTAGGATCTGTTGTACTCTCAAATAACACATTTTTGAGGGATGAAAGACACTGGAAGGAGAGTATGGCCTGATTCTGTTCTCCTTGATTTCAATAGAAGCAAAAACAGGTCCTCAATCTGTGTGTAATTCACATGATCTACTTAGCTAAACAATTAAGTCACAGCTCTGACATCTGATATTTATTTTAAGTTCTTTGAGCCAGATTCTCTTCTCTGAGCCAACCCTTTTTTCTATTCTGGTGGCACAAAGGCTATAACAACCGTGGATTTTCCCAGCTGGAGATTCTCCCAGCATGAATAAGTCTTTACCTATCTGGTAAAACCAGCTTTCATGTTATTTCCTCGTCCTTTGCACTCTCTGAACCTTCTCCATCTTCTTTGAGAAAGAGGGCTGACTACAGCACTCATTACCAGGCTTCAAACATTCTTAACCTGCATACTTGCTTCTTCACATTAAAGCTATCCAGATAGTTTTAAATAATCTAGAGGCTATCGTAACTAAAGTGAAAATATAGTCCGCTGTGATGGTCCTTTTCCAGTATTTCAGAAAAGATACAATTGAGGATCCTGTCCAAGGCACATTACCAATGAGACATCTCAAAAGCTCTGAACCCTTAAACTATAGGTCACTCCTATTTGTGAAGGTCATGTTTAAGAATTTCGAGGTCATCCTTAAAGAAAAGACCCACAATCCAAGCCAGCCAACTTTTTAAACCCCTCTCTCCACCCCAAGAGAACAGAGGCTGTGTTAAGGGGTACCTCAAAGACAGGTTCAACTGACAAAACCACACACTTTGATTAGAGTGTTTGTTGACCATTGCCTGAGTGGGGAACCTTACGGTTAATGGCTGCTCCTTTTATTTTAGGTGACATACTCAATGAAATGGTCTTTAAATTAGACTAGTTTAATGGAGATGAAAAAATCAGGATATAGTTTATTGCTGCTCTTATTTGAGTTTACTTTAGGCAACATCTCAGCGTGGAACTGATCTGCTGGGAAATGTGAATCTTCACAGAGGGACTGTCGTGTCAGTATGCTGTGGGAAGCAGCAGAACAACGCTAAGCCACTGTGAAGACACCACCAATTACTCTAACTTCATGCACCTCTTTGAATATTTTTAGATTGTCAAGGAATTAATCAAGGATCTGACTCCAGTCTGAAGATGAGATGCACTCACATCCTAATTCCTTATGCCTGTGCTCATGTTTCTTTACCCAAAATTTGGAGCTCTCCAGAAGAGAAAGCTCAAGTATATGCTGATACATAGCATAGGCCCAAGCTCTTACCCAGCAGCGTGCAGTGGGCTTAGTGTCACAAACAGATATTTTCATATTACAGTGTAGCCTCTGCCTTGGACAGCTGAATAGGCATTGAGTTCAGAAGCAACTGGAAGCAGGAAGCAAGCAGATCCACCAAATAGAAAAAAAAGTAGGTAAGTAAGTATGGAAAGTGTTTCTAGTTTAAGAAGACACTAAACTTCTACTTCGGCATCCCACTTCTTTTGTTGTGTCTCCTTTAGCTACAGTATAGTCATGCCCCACTTCTGGGCAGAATCCAATCCTAAGCTGTGAGCTTCAAGGAGCACTCAGAACGTTCACTAAGTAGCTGCCTACCAGATTTGACTTCCAGACATGCACTCGGATATAATGGCGCAGCGAAACAGGCTCACAGCTTCGTGTACCAAGATTTTTGGCCAAGGAAATGAGTCGACTTGGGAGGTAAACAACATCAAAGAGAGTAATATTCAGAATGCAGCAGCCCCTTCTGATTCAATGCTTTCTAATCAGCCACTTTCCAATAATTCATTAAGACTTGAACAAAGAGGTTGAAACATTGGCTTCTCCTAGGGCATCGGCCAACCATAATGAAATTATAACAGGATATATTTACAAGGTTGAATATCTTGAACTCAGCTATAATGATGTTTATTAGTAATTCTTCAATAGCTGCTCAGAAAGCATATTTGTATTAGTTAATCCTTGCCTGTGGAGACCTTTATATTTGTTTGGCAAAAGAACATTAAGAAGCATGGATTTTTTTTGTTCTCCTCTCTGTAAATCCCTGTTTTCATCAGAAAATGCCGTGGGATCAAGAAATAAACCAAAAGTAGTATATACAATTACTTTTCTGCTATTACTATTAGTGATCACTCTAGAAAACTGTTAGAATTGGAATGGATATACGTCTAGATTAACATATTCTGACAAGTTTTACATTTGAAAAAGAAATTAAAAAAAAAGAATTTAGTAACTATATTTTGCATTGCAAGCCTCTTGAACAGCACCACACACATACAGATAAGCATTATGTGCATAATTCAAAAGCACCCTTTTTCTTCTTTTCTCTTCTGTCATAGATGTGAACATAGAAAACACTGAAACATATACATTTTGAAAAGTAAAAGATAAAATCTCAAAACACTTACAGACCTGATGTATAAGTTTATGCGAAGGAGCTCTCTCTTCTCAGAGATTCTAATAAACAGGTTAGGATGTCCCTCAAGCAATTCAAATGGGAAATTGTATGAAATGTATGAAACCCTCGCTATTTTGAATACTAAGCTGTGAATATGTATTCACTCTTTCCAAGAGGAAAGATGTATTACAATACTAACTGTTCATTAAACTATAAAAGGATAATTCACTGAAAATGAGACATATCAGTAAGACTGGTCTAACTATTAAACACATTGATTTACTGAAGCTGTCTTTTCCTATTCATTTTTTTTTCTGTAACAGATAACAATTTCCATTCACTCATCTATCATCTATTTTAAATCACTAAACTATCAAGGCAGATATTTCAGCTGAATCCAGAGACTCCAAATTATGCCTAGAAAGTTATTGGAGAGCATTTGACTGAAGGCAGAACCACTCTTAGAATGAGATATAGAGACTACACATTGATAAATATGAAGAGGAAATTCACTTCTTGCAATTCTGCAGCACTCTATGCAAGTATTTTAACTATCATGGCTGCTAATAAATGTAGATTCTAGAATATTTGCATAAATTAAACACAAGAACAGCTGCAATACATCAAAAGCAATATATGAACTAGTTGAATCATCTGAATGAAAGCTGATGACATGTGCTTAACTGCATACAAGCCAAACTCAGCACTGACAAACAGGCAAACTCTATCGGACTGAAAGGAAATAGAACTGAGTTTGCCAGAGCTTAATTAGACCCTGCTCTTTTTGAAATATGAATAGGCTCCAGGTTGATTGCTGTGCAAATGGTAATGTTGAACTGTACTTTACATTTCCTGTGCTTATTTTAGAAATGTTTCTATTTCTTTCTGAATTAGAACAGATTCAGAACTATCATAATAGACTAATAATACACGTTTTCTCCCTTATAAGTACTTTATTCTAAAATGCTATCTTAAATGTGCTTCCAGTGAACATGTGCCATGTTTATACTCAGGGAAATGTCATTTTACCCTATCACAGTTACATAAGGAGACATCTTAGAAATGATAAATGGGATCAAAATGTTTTATTTGGAGTGCTACATATAAATGCATCAAACGTAGTGAGCTATTTAGACATACTGATATTGGAGGTCTTATCTTCGAGGATCATAAGCAGGTGTAAAATACATGCAAACCATACATTGCAGTGGGCCCAAATGTGCTGAGCAGAAAGCATTGTTCTTAAATAAAAACCAGAAAACACTTTCCATATCCTGGGACTGAGCAAGTTCAAGGTCTCTCTGTTTTATAATACTGCTCTCGCTATTCTGGTACTCTGAGATGGAGAGTGTAACTGCAGAGAAAAGGAACCGTTACCCTCAATATTCAAGAGGTTTTCTATCTAATCTAAGATAACATTTATCTTGTTAATATTATTTAATCTCCAGATCGACTCCTCGTTTCACTCCTTGCTCTGACAGGAAAGAAAAAGCTATCCCAGACAAAAGTAAAGAAGGAGAAGTAAGGCTTTTCTGGAGGTGCTGCTCAGTTCTGGGTCAGCGGACTTCAGTATAAATGTGCAGTTTGGATCTGTTTTAAGGATTTTGAAAGCCCTGACTATAGCTTAGATGAAGGATCCTCTACAGACCCATGCAGCTGAATGACATACATACACACTGAGTGTCTCCACCATGCAGGTGATGTAGAGTTACCCTCTCTGGTAAGCTGGGTGTGAAATTTGCTGTACCTGTGCAGGTCCAATCCACACAACTGATTTATTTTGTACTGATCCCTTTTCTGAAAGCCTGAAATTTGCCTGGATATTTTGGATTAAAAGGTAGCCAAAACTTGCAACTCCAAACAATATTTTCTATTGTTGTTAAAATCTGTATTAAACACATTTTTATGCACTGTTTTAGTGAAATCAGTGGAGCATTTCACATCAATTATTTTTTGCCCAGCAGACATAATAAAACACAGGATAATATAAAAAAGGCCATTAATCAATCAAGTGCTTAGATCCTTCATGTGTTAAATCTTGTTTATACCCTAGAGACAAAGAATTGCACCCTCGGTATATAATCAATAGTCAATCAATTCCCTCACTGGAGCAACTGTTTTCCAATTGACCGACATTAAAAATGCCCAAACCACCAATGAATAGCCTGCAGGACTTCCACTAAAGTAGTAACCTCTAATTCACAAGTGACAAAATGAAGCATTCACTCTTAAATTGAATAGAAAAGCCTAACCATCAACTGAGGAGATCAGCTGCACTTTTTCTAGCAAAATGCTTTCCATCATATATCTTCTGCTGTTTTCTAGTCATTTTACAAGTTTCATTTTGACATATTTTCTTCACCAGAGTTAAGTTTCCGTCGTGGTCTCCTTCGCAGGGAGTATATACAATAGCTTAAGTGTCAAAACAAACAAAAAATGTCCCAGAGAACACACTTTTTTCCAACAAAAAAAAAAAATTATCTCGCTCTGTGTAACACTGCTCATGTGTGCATGTATTCACAAACCATTACATTCTTTCCTAACAGCCTGCTTTAATATTCTCCCTCATCATCAAAACCAAATGTAAGCAACAAATTGTCAAAGCTGAATGCTTTTACTGAAAAAGAAGATATTTACTATAGCTATTAAAGTGCACTTACTTGGTATGTTTAAAAACAAGTCTTACAAAACACTAACATAAGATTTGCTCACCCTTAAGTAAATTTTTTACTTTAGTGAAAAGTACTAGATAAACACCACTGAAAATTTTAGTTCTCTAGAAAACAGGTAAGTGTTAATAAAGGGGATGTTTCCCCCTGCCGCCTACAAACTACTTTCAGGTCACTTGGAGAGATCTTCTATACGAATAAAATGATCCCAAAGCAGACAGTGGCACTGCATATATTTCAGACATGGAACCAGCCTCCCTCTCTCTGCAGCCTTCTGTTTTCCTAGACGGTGCATCTTCCTTGGGTCCCTCACTGATTATGAGGGTTTGCTTCTAGCTTTGCACAGTGACTACTACTATGCAATGATTTTTATGCTGTTTTAAGCACTTTGGATAATACAGTCAACATTTAGAAGCCACCTTTTTGACTTTCAAATCACGTGTAGGTCCAAAACACCGCATCATTCTCCCTCAAATTGCCCTCAGACCCCATTAATTAAAAGATGAGTGTATGTGCCTGCCTGTATGTATATATGTATAGTTACACTTCTCATCTTTTTAAATCTTTCTCCCTGTATACATGCATATTTAAAAATCAAAATAATCTCCTGTATTTTCAAGGCTAAAGCTTATCAACCGAACAATAAATGTACTGCAAAGCCTTACACCTGTGTACAACCATTCTTCCACCTCTCAGAGGCTTTCCCTAGTAGATTAACACCTGAAATAACAAACCAGTAAAACATAGAGACCTGCTATTCTTTCTTGATTGAACAATCAAATTGTGTCTGCAGTAAAGGAAAAAAATACAAAATATATCGACTCTTCAGTTTGCTCAAAGGCTCAGTGCCAAGCTAGACTAATTCAAAATGCATGCTATATTTCCTGAGTTACAGTTATGCACTCGGATCTACTTTGAAGTGAAGCTTCTGTTTTGTTATTCCCTTCCCTGCATATTCCCTGGGGTACTTCAGGCCCAGTCCTGGTTAATTCACTGAAAATTCTCACATTCACTTTTCTGGGGCTAGAACTTTACACATTAGTAATTGTATCTCCTGTCATGCTAAATAAAATTTTTATAAAAATATGAAATAGAACTAAAACAAAACCCAGATCTCCTCATCTTAAATAAAGAAAAAGTCGCTGACTTTTTGTATGCATTAGCTCAACAAAAAAAGCTTTTCCATATGCTGACATCCTATCTTGCTCCTGGCACGGTATACTGCCATCTGAAATGTTTGCTGCCTGGCGTACTGCAGTTCCACAAGGTTTCTCCGTTCACGTGCCAGGAGAGCGTGCAAGGTCAGGTCAACAGCGCAAGGTATCGAGCACCCTTGGTTTGCACTGTGATTAATGGAAGTCAGAGCAGAGCCCCTTGGAGAACCAGTGTCATCATTTCATTTGAAGGACTACTTTGATAGACTCCATTATATTTTAAATCTCAATGTACGTAACGACTCTGTTTTGTCTTTGCTCACACTCTGATCAGCTGTCAAGGTTGGTTCATGGGCTTGACATTCGCCACCATGACATGGAAAATTTCTGGCTTATCCTAGATTTCAGATGCCTTCTGTTCAGTGGCCTAGCTCTCCTGCCTGGCAGTCGCGTTTGCCAAACACACAATATTGCTATTACAAGAAATATTGCACAATACACCTAAAAACCCAAGCAGTCAAGGCAAGAAATGTAGCAGCAGGGCTACAGGTCGTACAGGCATCATAACCATGAAGGAGCTGGATGGACACAACAATAGATCCAAGCACTCGAGCAGAACTGAAGGCTGAAGGAATATACACTCTCTGCAGCATTTGGGGCTTACTTAAATTAGAAACTAAGAAAGATAGCACGGAAACTAGAGGCATTGAGATCACAGACATCTTGCAGTTTAGGGAACCAGTACAAAGGTAACACTTTCTGGAAGGAAATGCTGGTGATAAATAACAGCTGACCTCAATAAAAGGCAGTAAAATCAAGGCTCATTCCATTAAAAATAGCAAAAATGGTGGAAAAAGTAAAGTATGCTTATTAATACAAATACAGATGCAAATATGCACTTGTCAGAATTAAACCTATCGGTGTGTGGAACTATGTATTTACTACAGGAAACAGTAAGTAATAGCTCATTTAAAAGTGGCCAATATCAACTTGTTTAGGAGAATTTATCAAGGAAAATTTGAGGATGGCTTTGAGATCAAAATACTATCAATATATTTAATGAAAAGTAATTCTTTCTCCTCACCCAAATGAAACACCATGCAACAAAAACCTACCTTGCCTACTTGTACTTTTGGGGTAGAACTGACACCTAGTCTTGGTACAAGCAGAAATAATAGTTATTTCCACTGAACTCATTGGGACTGTACATATTTCTGAATCATGGTGTGATGAGATCCTCGCAGCCCCTCCGATCCTGCCTCAGTAACCATTGGCCTGGGCACCGTATTGTCCTATGGCATCTTTACTGCTCCCAGTACCCAAGCCAGTTGCATTCTCCCATAGAGACTGCCATGTAGATGTTCTGCTGAGAGGAATAATATCTTATGATTCATTAAGCTTGTTAATTTATGAGAATACATTTTAATCTTGAATATGCAGAGTTATAAAGAAAAATAAGTCCCTTAACCATTTGGAATACGGATTATATTAAGCCTCTGAAAGCAGAATATATTTGCCTGGTTCTGTTCCAGAAAAGCCTACCCACCAACTTCACTTTAAAATTAATTCATTCAAAAAATTTGGATGTGGAATCAGGAATAATTACTGTAAGCCAACAAAATTTATTTTGATTTTTTAATGTAACAGTTATTCTTCTTTTAAATCAATTTCATCCACTATTTTGCTAATTTCTGAGGTAATGTGTGTTTTGGTAAACATATGATTTTGGAGAATGTCATTTTTATTAACTCTCATCTTCTTTTAAGCCTCCTGAATGCCCAACAATTCCTATTAATACAATATACTAAAAAAAATTTTAAAATTAAAAAAATAAAAAGAAGCTATGTTATTAATAGAAATAATAATTGGACAAGACAAAGAACTCCATTACAAAGAACTCCATCATATGCATACCATACATTTTAATTTCCTAGAGACGAGGTTTACCTTCCTCAGTGGTCTCTTATTTTTTTGTTCCAGATCTGTAATTACATTCACTGAAGTAGTTTTGTATTAGGCACAGCAGGTCTTGCAGAATTAGTGACTTCTATCACTACACGTACGGGAGATTAGTAAAAAGAACAAAAACTTTTCTTATGCTTTACATAAAGTTACATGGTTTTGATTCAACCATAAACTAAAACAAACCTCAAATATATCTTTCAAATCTAACTCATTATGAATAATGGTTAAATTAGCACCATGTCATGGGACAACTTGCAGTTTTCTTCTGCTGATGTGTAAGAAATTTTGGCATAAAACTGAACTCTTAAGTTTAACCACAAAGTTTAAATAGTTTGAGGGCCAAATTCTCTTCTCTGATATGTTATTCTAAATCTGAAGTAGATATGCTCAGGAGGCTAATTTGAACATACTGGTAAATTGAGAGCAATATTTATCTTCATTCCTTCATGCCTGAAAAATAACTAATCAAAATGGTTTAAAATGTCTTGCTGGTCTCCCAGCACAAAGACAAATTTCAGCCCTCTACCCCTTGTAAGTTGAGAGAACTCATTTCTCCACTGTCTTGGGGAATACGTAAGGAAAGAACAGTTAATGCAGACTTCTTTATTTCCCAGGACTTCTTTAAATCTAATTACATGGAAGCTATTTCAGTTCCGCAGAAAGTGTTTGGATAAAAGTAACAAAGAAAATCTGAGAAGAATGATGACTATTCTAGTTCCCCCAATGTGACATTCAAAAATAACCTTATGCTGAATCTTCTCTTTGTGAAAATACATATTTGGGTTCTTCATAAAAAAAAAAAAAAAAAAAAAAAAAAAGACCAGCTACACATCAGAAATAGGATGGTTATGAAAAAGATTGCCCATTGAGGAGCTTTCACAACTAAGCTTAAAAACTTTAAAACCCCATACTCAACCATAGAACTTCATGGAAAAGAGGCAAGTAAAGGATGTTGTGACAGAAAATTTAATCCCACTAGATATAATAATTCAAAGGAACAACTTGTATTTTTAGTGACATCCTACCAGAAATCCTAGCAAAAGATGAAGATTGCTTTTTGGTTAGTTGGAATACATTATTTCTTCTGAATATACTCTTCAGAGTAAACGCTTACTCTCATTAATCAGGTCACCAAGAAAAACAGGGACAGATCTGTGTAAGACAAGACTTTTGACCATGTAGAGATAAAAGAGATAAGAAGTTAAGACAGCTAAAATGATGGTCAAACTGGTATCTTTATTGTATATGTGGGTGTTCTTCTGGGTCCTACAAAATATGTGATACAAATCTTCATATGACCAAAAAGCACACGCCACAGGATATATCCCTGATGATTATTAAGGGGAAAAAACCCCTAAAGAGTCATTTCCAGGCAGGTCACAGCAGCTCACTGCCCCAACACGGCAGAGGAGGTTTGAGTGTCCATCCTACTTCAGTGCTGTTGTGCCCCTTTGCCCCCAACGACCCCGCGTGAAGTAGAGCACAGCTGTTATTCCCATGACATAGCTCTAGCCCAGGACCTGCCCTTGAATCTCCTGCAAGCCACATTCAGAGGGGCATCACAGACCAACCATTCTTGCTTTCACATCTTATTTACATATCTATAACTGAGTGGTACATGGAGGATGTCTGACAGTTAGTATCTCACCTTTCTTTTTTCAGCCTCATTGAAGAAACACTATGATGCTGCGCTTTTCTGTTATGGCCTGAGCTAAATGAGCAGGTCTCCATCGCAGTAAGGAGGAGGCCCCACGCCCTCTCAAACCTCACCCCTGGTCATGTGCTCCAGCCACTTGCCTTATGCTGCTCCTAAAATTCAACCAGTGGCACTCCAGGCCAGCTCTCCTCACTACGCAAACAGCTAACTAGGCCACCAAATAAAATAAAATAAATTAAAATAAAATAAAATGGTGTGTGGAGGTGCTGCTCAGTGAGTTGAATTAGCTCATCATGTGGTTAGACTACGGCTGGAACCAGTCCTGAGAGTGAGGGAAAGAGAGAGGAGCAGGAAGGGAAGCACATTTCAGCCCTCCTGCTAGTCAGCTCATTGATAACACAAAGTAGCATCCTCAGAAAAGAAAACAAAAAAAGAGAAAAAACACAGAAATTATGCTTCTTGCATGCTCTGTTCTGTATCTGGAACTGTTCTAGATGGTTTTTGTTTCAAATAAAAGAATCAATCGGGCTGCTCAATTTTCTTTATTCTGCCTTAAAAAGACCCTTTTACATTTTTTTCCTGGAAAAGTGCACACTGAGGGTTTGCTTACAGCACATAAAGAATTCAAGCCACAGTAAATAATCATTCGTGACCAGTCATGTTGATAACCAGCAGCATCTTTTCCTGTCAGCAAACAAAACTGTGGCAATCTGGTTTGGGCTGGCTTCCCCTTAACTACCAGAGACTTAATGCTCTGAAAAAGCAAGAATAGCTGGAAGTTCACTGGGACACTACAACCTCTTACTGATGATATTCAGTACTTGGGGCAGATCACACTCAGCAGAAGCTTCCAAGGCCAGAACATTAACTACTCTTTGCTTGATTTGTCTTTTTTTTTCAGTCTAGTTTCCTTAGACTGTGCAGCGATCTCACTGTGCAAGTTCCTGTCCTACCAATCTGTTACTCACCTATTAACTTCTATTAACTTCTGAATTTGTCATCTAAGTCCAAGTTTTTCTGAAATGTGGTTTAATTTCCTTTAAAACAGACCAATGGACAGAGAAGAGCAACCTTTCCAGTGCGACTTGGGGAGGGCTGCATCGCGCTTTCACCTATTACCAGCCATCAGCCACAAGGGCGCTCTCCAGGGACACCAATCCCTAAGAAACCAAACTTCCCTAGTTTCCCTCACCTTGGTTTCTCTCCAGTAGGGTCTCTGGCAGGCAATAGGAGAAAAAGGTTAGTGGGCTACAGCCAAGAGATAGTCACTATAATCTCTTTCTTGCTGAACTGCACCATCCTAACTCACACAAACACGTCTGGCAGCTCCACTCCAGCAGGAAATGTTTTGCATGGCTCTGCATCAAAACTAGCTGCAGCAGAGGTGACCCACTGATCGGTCTCCTGGTCAAGCACAGTCTGTGAACATCACCAGGCAGCTGTGCTTGATCCTGAACTGCCCCTGTTTGTCACGACCATGCCTGACCTGTGCCAGAGCCAGAGAGATGGCTCCCTGCCCCAGCCCGAGCACCCTCCAGAATGTGAAACAAGCCCCCATGCCCAGCACAGGCTGGATCTCCCGCACCTGCCCCTGCAAACCTGGAAAAATGCATCAAACAGCAACGAGTCAAGTTGAAGAGAAAGTTTATGGGAGTAAGTCCAGACATATGTCTCTCAGATCAGTCATTTCTCCTCCTTGTGCAAATCAGAGGAGCAGCCCTAAGTCTGGGGGGAAATGGGGCTTCCTCAGAGCTGGTTGCACTGTAACACAGGGAAGTTGGGAGGCTTGCTCAGAGGGGCTGTCGATCAACTGCGGCCATGACTGACCTCCCAGCAGAAGGTGCTGAAGCCCGAGTGACCCTCTCCTCCCTTCCGTCCCGGATACCTCCCATGGCCGAACTCCTGCCGGAGAGCAGGGCCGGGGCATCGCGCTGCTCCCCCTCCACGTCCCCCGTGATGCTGGGTCCCACACGGGAGCGGGGATAGGCTGCGCTGCCCTCAGCGGGGCTCGACCCAAGCAAAGGCAGAAACCTCCCCGGGGGCTGTCGCCTCGGAGGTGGGGAGAGCACCCCGCGCTCCGCTTTCCCTTCGCCCCCTCCGGCCTGCAGCAGGCTGCCCCGGCGGATGCGCCGTCGGGCTTGTTCGCCGGAGGAGGCGGCAGGGACGGGACCCGGAGAGGGCTCCGTCCCCGGGCTCCCTGCGCGGGACAGCGCGGTGGCTCTTACCTCCGTGGCGGGCAGCGGCGAAGAGCCGGGGCGGCGGCGGGGCGGCGGCGATGGCCGGGGGCGGCCGGGGGGCGGCGGCGGAGGCGATGGCGCGGGGGTCGGGCGGCGGGGGACCGCCGCCGCTGTACCGCCGGGAGATCACCCGGTCCCGCCGCGGCGGGCGCGGCGGCAGCGGGCGGCCGCCGTCTCCCAGGGCTTGGAGGAGGAGGTCGAGGAGCGCCCCCCGCTCGGATCCGGTGGCGGGCACGTCCCTGCCCTCGGCGCCCGGCGGCGGCGGGGCCGAGGCCAGCAGCAGGAGCACGATGGCGGGCAGCGCCTGGCGTTTCTTCGCCCCTCGCATCTCTGCGGCGCTGGGAGGAGGCAGAGAGCGAAGACGGTCAGCGCCGGGCCCGGCCCGCACCCCGCCCGCCCGCCCCCCATGGCCCGGGGGCACCCCCGCGGGCGCGGAGGCGGTGCGCTCCCGCACGCCGCTCCCGCACGGCCGGGCCGGGCGCAACCCCGCGAAGAGCAGGCGAAGGCGGCGCAGTGCGCAGACCCGACGGGCCGCCACCGGCTGGCCCCGCCGCGCCTCCCCGCCAGCCCCCGAGCAGCCCCGGAGGGTGCATTGATAGACAGGAATTAGGAGAAGGGTATTAACCCCGCCGCACGTATTTGCGGTCTAGGGCTTTGCGGGGGATTCGCTCGGCTCCCTTTGCCCCCGGCGTTCCCGCGCTTGCGGTTGCTGCCTCCCTCGGCCGGCGGAGCGGGGCGGCGGGGGAGCCCCCGCGGGTCAGCCCGCCCGCCCGCCATCCGCCCGGGCACTGCCGCACGGCGGTTTTTGGGCGAGAGCGTACGGACGGGCAACTGGACGGAGTTCAGTTAGGGGTTACATAGGGAACTGCTGCAAATCAGGGTGTAAAGGGCAAAAACAATTACAACAGGCTGAAGCTTCGAGAGCAGTGCTTAATGCCCCTAAGTAAGCTATTCTAATTATAGCAAAGGGTTAGGATTAAGGGGGAGGGGGGGGAATTCTGTTATTTACAAACTGTTTTATACTTGGCCTCCCTTGCAAATCCTCTTGGGCGAAAGAGTTAATCAGAGCCGCTAGGCAGCCGGCTCTCCCCGACGGCTCCGGGCTCTCCCTCCGTCCGCCGCCGCCGCCAGGGCGCACGGCAAACGCGGGGAGTAACCGGGGAACGACCCGGGCTTCGCTGCACGGGCAGCGACCCCCCCCCCCCACCTCGCTCCGTGCCAAAAGCCCCCTCCGGAGAGCCGGCGGGCGACTGCTTACCTTCAAGCGGAGGCAAGTCTCGCTGAGGGCGTGCTGGCGGGGGAGAGCCGTCCTCTGCCGTCGCCGGAGAGCCCGTGTCCCCGCGGAGGCTCCGCCGGGCGCGGAGCGGGGCGGTCGGTGCTGTGCCCGGAGAGGGGGGATGCGCCCTCCAGAGCCATGCGCTTCTCTTATATAGTCCGCACCGGCGTACTCATTTGAGTACTATCGACTTTAGGTGGGTGGCAGTCGATGGAGACACCTCTGGTAATCACTCTTGGGCTCAGAGGTCTTTTCTGACAAACTTCCTCCTCCCCGTTTGTCCCCCGGTGGATGGCAACTGAAAGCTGCGTTTGAAGTGGCTCTGATCTATTTGTGAAATTAGATTTCCCTGAAGATTGGGAAACGCTTACTAATAAAGCTGCCGGCTCAAGAGATTAAAATGTGCTTTAACTTAGCGGGATTCCCTTGGGAATACAGCAAAAGAACGATTTCCCCCTCCTTTTCTTATCGAACAAAGAAGCCATGAGCGAACTCTGAAGTGCGTATAAATTTGTTTGATGGCAAAGTGGTAGACTGTCTTCGGCAGGTGAATTCACAAACTAGGACCTTGTAAAAGTTTGTTTCTCCAAAACAGCTTTTTTAATTTTTGACAATGAAACTTAATGAAAAGGTAGCAAAAAAAGGTACTGACCTAATGAAACCATTAAACCCACAGGTTAAAAAACTGGCCTCCAAGAGCCGTAAATGTGTAAGCAAATAATGAGTGAATGAGACCTCAACTTTCAGGGAGCAGTGCATACAAGTGATCTGGGTGTAGAATGAAAAGCAATACAATTTTTTAAAATTATACTAGACAATATTTCACATTAAGGCAGAATTTGCTAGTATAACTCTTTGTCAGAAGGCACCACTGAGATACTTAATAAAAGTGGGAGAAAAAGAAAAAGGATTTGAGATATCCTTGAAAATATGAAAATGGGGAATTTAGATTTGAAACAGATTTAAACTATTCTGCATCTGTCTGACATATGACATTTCCCTACAAACTCTCTCTCTTTCTCAAAACTCTGTCATTCGTACCCTTCTCTGGCTGTCTCAGGCAGAGCACACTCAGGGCTCTATGTCATCACTGGTGATGGGAAGCCAGCTTCTTCCCCACATCCTCCTACTCTTCTGCCATCCTCACTCACCTTTGGGGGGGGGGGGTGATGCCACAGAGATCGAGGATCAATCCAAATTTAATTAATGAAACATTCCAAAGGGGTTTATCACACAAATTTTTTTAGAGTCAGTGTACTAGCACCAGATAAACTGGTGTGACCTGTGGATTCCCAGGGTAACAGAAGGGAAGTGTCCATGTCTTTCTCACTACATGATTTCCAGTTTCTCCCTCTTTATTGGGGGCATATAAGGAGTTTTCCTTGGTCAAGCCGATGGTTAGGTTGAGCAAAGAGGAAAAGGGAGAGCAGTGATAAGCTGAGAAATAAAGCAGCATGTTAAACTACCAGCTCCAAAATAAATCTCAAGGTTTCTCTCCATTTGCTTTTTGTTCACTTTATTTTGTCCTCAGAGACACATATTGCCACCCCAGAATGGGACTGAATTCTCCTTTAGAAATGACCAAACTGTTGCCTTGGCTCGATCTCTTCTGCCCATCTCCATAACTAGTCATGGATTAGGTTTACATCTTCTAGCCCTGGGACCAGGTCACACAGGAAGGAAATCTATGTGGCACTGTTAAGACAGAAGAATTTTTCTGCTCATAAAAATATCAAAGTCTTTATTGGATGTCTGTTCAAGACAGGTAGCAGAATACTCATAATAATTAAAAGCAATATTGCAAAAGGCAAGCAAATAGCCCCTCTTGTCTCCTGCACAACCCCAAAAAAGTTCTAAGAGGTCTGCAAACTGCTATAGCTGACTATGGACAAAATCCTGGAGCCGCTAGTTTGGGGATGTTGATGACTCCTTGAGCAAAGATTGTCAAATATTTTACCCACATTCAGTGGGTTTCTAAGATACAAATATAGTTAGTGTAAGGCCACTATATTTTGTTCTTTAACTTACATGTTGAGGATTTAGGGATTTAGGTCTGTATCAGAACCCAGCTAGGCCCTTTACCATTGTGGTCCAACCAGTTGTACCCTTCTTTATTTCCGGTCTCACTTGCTTCGCTCCTTCAGAAGAGCAGCATCCTTCTTTCCTTGGATTCACATTATACCCATCCAGAGGGCAGTAAACTGTTTTTTAATTACTGTTTTGAATTAAACCAAATTGAGAGGTTGGTGGCTTCATTTGTTACCTGGATTTTTTTTCTTTCTTTTTTTTTTTTTTTTAATGTTATCCTTTCTATATTCTCAAAAGAATAAACAAGAAATCAAGGAAATAAGAGTGGGTGTCCCTGCAGAGTAGCTTGAGAGGCAGATCTATCAGGCCCTGATGTTACTGCAATGATTCCCATTCATTGCTGTGGGAGCTGGAGCAAGCCCTAAAATTAAAAGAACCAATTAGAGCCACAGCACATCTAAATCACAAGCTTTAAGTAGCTTTTTCATGTTCTTTCTATGCCCAAGAGCTTTAAAGACTTATTTAAAAACAAAACAAAACACAAAAAAGATTTGTTTTCTATTATTGCACAAAGCCTTGTCTCTTTTTAAATTGTTTTGATAATTGAATTCTTCAGAGAGCGGTTGAAGGAATGACAACCAGAGAGCAACCAGAGGAAGATGACTGCTTTACTAATCCCAGGCAATTCTGGCAGGTTGAAAACCCATTCTCAGGTCACAGTCACATTGGCCCTTTTGTTAGTAGGTATAGTGTGCCTCCTCACCATTATATGGAGAAAGAACCTCAGCAGGAGATTTACATCAAAGAGAGCATCTTAAGACTGCACTCAGTATCTTATTCAGGAATGGAAACCCTGTTCATAGTGAGCCTAAATAAGTCTGGTTATTTGCTTCTTGTAGCCAATGGATTTAAACAAGTACATCACATTTTTTTCCTGTGGCATGTTCTTTTTATTTTCTGATCTGTCTTAGCCACAAGTCTATGTTTGATTGAAGTTAAAACCAAACTAGTTAAATCAAAGTATCACAGGGCTGACAGGGACTTGGAGGGATGATCTAATGCTTTCCATTGCCCAAGGCAGAGCCAACTGTACCTCTGTGATCAGGGCTCAGTAAGAAACCTAACTTTTATTTTTTCCCGTCAAGCTCAACACCTCAATCCAAATCCATTAAGTGAACAGTTGGTAAATGTTGGTTTAGTAGTGACATTTTACCTTGGGATTTACACTGAAATATAAAAATTATCTAAATGTATTCCCAAAGCACACACTCAAATAACAGACAGGCTAAAGCAAAGATTTAAAATTTAGATGTCTCACTGTTTCTAAATAAATCTGTCAGCCAAAGATTCCCATGGCCACTCAGCTAAATCAAGAAGAAAAACAGAGGGAAAAACTGGTTCTGTTGAAGTCCATGGGAATTTTCCTGTTGACTTTGTCGAGCGGGGATTTAATGCAGGGTTGTTACTAAAGAAGGGGTGAGGAAATGAAAAATGACCTCAAAAATATAAATGTATTAGCCAAGGCAGTAATTTATAGATGGTTGATGTAATTTCTGATAAGTAATAGAGGATTCCAGCTGGTTTTCAGACCACACTATTCTCTTTAAATCAGTTTTTGAGCAACCATATATGTATATATTCCTGTTGAGGCTGGATCCTGCCTCAGTGCAGAGGACTTGATCAGATGATCTCCTGAATACCTTTTGCAGTCCTTTCTTTCTATGAATCTATAGATTTTTTTGCAAGCACATTTTAAGGCACAAGACACACTAATGAACTGACTGACAGTGGAAGGCTGTACAGTCTTAAAACAGTGTTACTTAAAGAGATGTGACAATCCGTGTACCATATGTATATCATGACTTAAAACTTACTGCATCTCATAACTCAATGTTATTTTTTCAGCATTTTTTTTTGTAGAAATAGCACAGCAGAGAATTGTGGGGTGTTCTTAACTGAATTTTCGGTAGCAGCTTCAAATATTTATTCCATAAAATAAAGATCATCATCTTTCCAATTAAGATATAGCAGATTAGTTTTATGATTACAAGCATATCACAGAATCACAGAATCACAGAATGGTAGGGGTTGCAAGGGACCTCTGGAGATCGTCTAGTCCAACCCCCTGCTCAAGCAGGATCACCCAGAGCAGGTTGCACAGGATCACGTCCAGGCAGGTTTCAAATATCTCCAGAGAAGGAGAGTCCACAACCTCTCTGGGCAGCCTGTGCCAGTGGTCGGTCACCCTCAAAGTGAAGAAGTTTTTCCTCATGTTCAGATGGAATTTCCTGTGTTCCAGTTCATGCCTGTTGCCCCTTGTTACTGGGCACCACTGAGAAGAGTCTGGCCCCCTCCTCTTGACATCCACCCTTTACATATTTATAAGCATTGATGAGATCCCCTCTCAGTCTTCTCTTCTCCAGGCTAAACAGATCCAGTTGTCTCAGCCTGTCCTCATACAAGAGATGCTCCAATCCTCTCATCGTCATCGCAGCCCTCCACTGGACTCTCTCCAGTAGTTCCCTGTCTGTCTTGACCTGGGGAGCCCAGAACTGGACACAGAACTCCAGATGTGGCCTCACCAGAGCAGAGTAGAGGGGGAGGATAACCTTCCTCGATCTGCTGGCCACACTCTTCTGAATGCACCCCAGGATACCATTGGCCTTCTTGGCCATGAGGGCACATTGTTGGCTCATGGGTAAATTGTTGTCCACCAGGACTCCCAGGTCCTTCTCTGCAGAGCTGCTTCCGAGCAGGTCAACCCCTAACCTGTACTGGTGCTTGGGGTTATTCCCCCCTAGGTGCAGGACCCTACACTTGCCTTTGTAACATATCTAAATATTTTTTACTACAGAGATATAATGACCTTTACTGGCTTTATAATTCAGAAATTCTACCCTGAAGTGACCCCCATTTGGGTTCTGGAGGCATTTTGCAGCTGCAACTAAGACATAACGAGTAATCAGACTGAGAGAGTTGGGAATGTTCAGCCTGGAGAAAAGGGTGGCTCCAGGGAGATCTAATTGCGGCTTACCAGTTTCTGAAGGGGCCTACAGGAAAGATGGTGGGGGACTGTTTATCAGGGAGTGTAGTGACAGGACAAGGGGTAATGGGTTTAAGCTGAAGGAGGGTCAATTTAGATTAGATGTTAGAAAGAAATTCTTTACTGTGAGAGTGATGAGGTACTGGAACAGGTTGCCCAGAGAAGCTGTGGATGCCCCCTCCCTGGAAGTGTTCAAGGCCAGGTTGGATGGGGCTTTGGGCAACGTGGTCTAGTGGAGGGTGTCCCTGCCTGCAGCAGGGGGGTTGGAACTAGATGATCTTTGAGGTTGCTTCCAACTCAAAACATTCTATGATTCTATGATTTATGATTCTAATTTTTGGAGGCTCTTGTGCTTTGGAAGGGTCAGCTGGAAACATGAAGCACATTCTGATTGAGATATTTCAACAAAAACAAAAAGAAACCCCAACCTGCAAGTTGTTCAGCAGGAGAAATAATTGTGAAATAAGTCCTTCTTCCTCCTTTTATTTTTCCTGAAACAGTTTCAGTTGTGAAGTTTTTGTTCCTGCACCATCTCACTGACTATCTGCAGCTGGGACTATTCAGCTGAAGAAGGCAGATAGGAGAAACTATCTCATTCAAAAGTAGTCTGGGTCTATAGATGTTATTTCACAAGGATATAATCCAAATAGTTTCTCTCTTAGGCCAATTGATATTCAGAACTTAATAGCAAGAAATGAACATTGCTTGCTTTTTAAATTTTTCCCTGGACAAGATGTTCTGCAAACTTTCCAAAGAAAAATGGAAAGACTTTAAAACCCTGACAGATTTTGCATGACCCAAGAGTGATGTACCGAGGAGAACAGATCCTCAGGACCACACAATAACCAGTCTGACCAAAGGACACTTTTGCACTGCTTGCAGCCCTTCACAAACATTGTGACATGGATGATTAGAAAGCAATTATTTGGATTACCATGACTCTGAAGATGGACAGTTTATCTTAGAAAATCTCCAATAGTTGCTTAGTTTACTGTCAGCTTCTGATTTTGGCCAGAATTACCTTTAGGAAGGAAGTAGCAGACCTCCCCTAGAGTCCTGCAGCAGGCACCTGCTGTTGTCTTACCTCATCATCAAATCAAAATTAGTTACCAAATCTTCCCACTGGTTTGAGTTTTTCTCTTTTGAACCCAATCCTGGAGTCAGCTGTGCCGGATGTACCACGGAACACAAAGTCCTGTTTCTAAGGTAATTGTACCTGTCATTATATCTGTTAAAAGTAATTTACAGATGCAGTGAGTCAAAAATAAACGTCTTGCCTGACACGGAAGACATCTTCACCATGTCCCTTTCATGCCAGAAGACAGAAACTTACTGACACCACCAAAAAGCTGACTGGTGACCAGAATAACTGTGCGCGTGACATGGATTCCTTGAAGAGCTCTGTCTGGCCAGCATGAGGACCTTTCAACAAAACCAAAAACTGAGTGGCATTCTCAGGGCTTGGCAGATAGGGCAATAGCAAGCACAAGACCTAACATTGAAATATGTGAGTCTTTGATTCAGAAAAATATGTTTAATTTCCTCTCACAATGAGAGCCTTCAATCAAGGGAACCCAGACCTAGGGATTTTTGGAGGGAAAGGTTCAATGGCAGCTTTCACCACAGGTGGAGAGTCATTGCAGGTGTGCTGCATCAGAGTGGCCTGAGTCTAGAGCTCACTGACCCCCTCTGCTGAGGTAATCATCTTTAAAAGAAAGAAAATTTTGATGGAAATGTTCTGTCAGTGTTGAAAAGTTTTAGAAAAAATGAACTGTAAGGACCACTCCAAATGAGAAAGCCAGCTCAGGTTCATGCCACCTCCAGAGCAGAAGTTTAGACATTTGATTTCACTCCCTACAGCGAAGATGTTTTCTGATGATGTATTGCATCAAGGATAGATTTCCACAATGGTTTCTTGTCGATGATCTCTGATTTCTCAGTACTCTGGCAAAGTTTCTAGATCTGCTGCACACTGATGGTGTCAATGCAAGAGATTTCTAAAAAGCTTTTGACTTTGCATCACATGACAGTTTAATCAAGAACTTCAGAAGTTAACATGGCCTGAATTCAGTGGATTAACAACTGGTTCACTGAGAAGCTTGGTAATAAAAATGTTAGCGGGGTATCCTTATTTAGTTGAATATCAGGCACATTAATGTTGATTGGGAAGAGATCTTCAGAAGGGATCAATTTTTAGACTGGCAAGTGATAAAAAAACCTGGTCACTGTTGCAGGCCAATATGGGTGCTGGGACCAAAAAGGCACAATCAAACAGGACACAGCCAGATGTAAGGAGTGAAGCCATCTGAATGTGAATTCCTACCTGAAAAACAGTTGCTCTTGATGTCAAGAAAAAAGAATCTCAACTAATTTGTTTCTTACTGATGAGACTGCTGCTCAAATCTTGTATTTGAATCACCAATTCACACTGCAGAAAAAATAATGAAAACTGGAGACCAATAAGGAATATGCTTTTAAGTTTGGAAAAAAAAAGTTAAAGAAAAAGACTCAAGCTTGTCAGAGAGAACCTTGAGCTTAGCTTAAAAATATCTACTCAGAAAACAGAAATTTGATTTAGAGTTAGGGAACTCTTTAATTTAGGAACATGAATTTGGAAAAGACCATCATGATCATGCAGTCTATAAACCTGAAATTACCAGTAAGAGTGCAATAGAGACCTACTTCAAACAGAGTATAGAACATGCACTCCACATGCCCTCACAGACTTCAGATGACACAATATTTTTAAATAGTCTAGAGCAAATTTAAAATGCCTGTAACAGGCCAAAAGACAAATCTATAATGTCTGAAGGAACATAAGGGAAAAAATCAAGAACAATGCCAAAGCCTTAAGGCCTTGCAATGGGGAATTTTTTAAATAAACCGACCCAAGGAAGCAGGTCATCCCCTTGCTATGAATGTCAGAATGCTTCTGCCTATCTGACCTAGAGGAAAAAATTCATGATGACTCCAGCCCTGGTGACTGATTTGTATCTGAGCCTGTGATTATGATACACTAGCCAAGCAGCTGAGAATTTAATGAATTACCAATGGCTCTTTTTGACATACTGTCTCCATCTGTGAAAGTCTCCAGTGACTCAAAGGAAAGGAAAAACACCAATGCTTTCCTCCTCTCCCCCTCCTGAAGCAAACGAGGCATCGAAGGGATGCCTAAGGAATAGTATCTATTTTCATCAGGTGGCTAGTGAAAACATGAGGTTAAAGCAATGGAAAGGGAATAGGTGAGAAGTGATCCTATAATTTCCAAATTCACTTAGATATAGCCGCTGGCTATTTTTAACAGACTACTTCTTGGTGCAGCATGGTTCTGTTAATACAGGCAATGGGACCATTGGCTTTATCTTCACATACACCCCTCCCACAGCTTTCTTATTAGTTCTCCAAAATTAAATGACAGTTTGGAGGAATATTTGATAGTATATTTTGTCTATTTTTAAGATGTCCATCCTTTAATAAAAGTTAATTTGTAGAAGTCTATAGCCAATGACAGGGAAAATCACATTATAACAAATTGTATCGATGTCTTTGGGTCTTACAAACAAAAGAAAAAAACTGTTTAATTTGTTAATATCAGGTTTGAAATCCTTTTAAAGACCTTGCTGTAATCTTGGTCCCAACTGAAACTTTTGATGATCATGAGTGGCACTAATAAATTACTCATTATGTAACCATTTCCTTTTTCTGATAAGTTTGAAAAGAACAAGCATTTAATTTTGTTTTCCCTTCTCTTGTATTGCGTGATTGGATCATTGCAGAACCCAGCTCCAAAATCAAATAAAAAAAAAAAAAAGACCTAGATCTTCCTAACTCTTTGCAATTGTATCTCTTTTTATCCTCTTTTCTAAATCCCTTTCTGTCATGGTATTTCTACGTCTGAAATATTCACCTTACCTATTCCTTCAACTGCCTCAGTTTCTCCTTGGTAGACACTGGTTGATCCTGCCTTCCTCTTTTCAGCCATCCATCCCCCACGCTGTTCTTTTTCTTTTCGTTTAAAATGACACACGACACTACAGCTGAAATATTAAATGTGTTCATTCATGCAGTTTTTTACTCATCCCTTGTATTTTTAACAAACAGAAAGCCATTTACTAAGTTCTTTGTTACCAAGAGAAAGAAGAAGAAACCATACTAAACACACACACAAAATTTCTGCTAAACATTTGTTTCTTGGTACCTGAACTATGATAATTTAATAAACAAGATAAGAAACACTTTTTATATTTTTATTGTTTTAATTTTAATTAATTAATTAATTAATTAATTTTGGTGGTGATGTTTTTTCTTTTTTCTGCAGGGTTCTTTTTCAAAATTGACTTGGACATTTTTAAGGGAATAAAGACTGACTGACAGAAAATCAAGCTGTGTTAATTACATGGTGTATTGTTGTTGGAGATTATTTTCAATTTAGTTGAAACCAGTATTAAATCTGGAAGTTGTGCTGAGGTTGTACGTTCCTTGTTCTGAATTATTGCATCGTTTACCACAAATCCCAGTGGCATGACTCCATGGGAGCTAAGTTTTGCCTATATCTAGTAGCTTCCACTGGATCTGTGTACCACTGAAGAGGTTGCTCAATTCAGATAACCCGCTTTACATCAGTGTCATCTCTCTTTTAAAACTGGGGATCCTGTAACAAAAAGGGAATTCTGCTGGTGCAGAAAGGGCCAAACGGAGCAGAAAAAAACCCAAAGATGTATCAACTCTTCCCAATCACTGGCAGGATTAAGATGAGGCACACCACGATGCTGCGTTAGAGATTAAGACAGCTGTGAAGGTGCTTGCTTGGCTGCTCAGAAGCAGCGTGACCTGCGCAGGGCCCCTTCCCAGACCCGGGGAAGCTGCTGACTCTGCTCTGACAGACGGCAAAATGCGGGCGCTGGCAAGTGGCCAGGGCATCTGATTCCCAGATGATGAATCAAAGGCACATAGATAGGGGAGGCTTGCCCTGTCTAAGGGAACATCTCCAGGCATTGAGGAAGGGTATTTATTGGTTTTGGTTGTTGACTGCTTTTTGGATCATAAATGCCTATATGTGGAGAGTTTTTTTTACCAGAATGTCCATGGCAGTTATGTGCCTGACCTGAAGGACAAGAGAGGACAGCCTACAAAGTGCACCTGCAGTGATTTACCCACTGCTCAGTTTTGCCTCTCGACACTATTCCACTCTTCATAACTGGAAAGTAACACGAACATTTATTATACCTTGTTAAAATCTTTCTTTGTTTGGCTGGTTTTCCTGAGGCAGTGAATTCTCACCCAATTACACTATTTGTCTGTAGCTTCATGCACAATTTAAACCAATATAATCTGGAATGGCTGCCAAAAAGATCAATGCTATACGCTGCATGCCTCTGGCCACCAAATTTCTGCCCTTGAGCTGCTGCCTCCTTTATGCTGGCACAACAGTTCAGGTATTTGGTTGCTGAGCTGGGTCAGGGTACTTATTCAAGCTAAAATTGTTTCCCAATATCTAGTTTCCTCATGCAGCCCAATATATAGCTCACATCTCCTCTTGTAGATGTGAAAAAGCAGATACCATGGAGGTATCAATGAAGAGCTGGTAGCAAGGGAGAGGCAGGAACTGCCTCTTCCAGAAGCAACGCGGATTCACGGTGTGCACAAATCTGTGGCTGCAGACAAGACGGTGATGCCCTCTGCCCATCCTAACAGCCTTTGAGTGCACTGGCCATTTCAACCATGTTGACAGAGGGGTAATAATAGATAAAGATACCCTCATATTTCTATGAACATAAAAGCCAAAAGCAGAAGGAGCAATTCATTAGTGCGTGGAGTGTGAAAGTAACTAAAAATCTTTATGAGGGATGCCCTGCTCTTCTATCCTTCCCAGGAAGTCAAGAGAGAATTGACTTAGCAGTAGGTGAGCCCATTGCTGTGTTCATTACTCCTCCATATCTCCTGTCTCATCACCTGTTTTCTCTCCTCCACAATTCTCATTTCATTTTCATCTCAGGAATTTGAATATGTTGCTGAGAAAACTGCACAAGGCTCCTGCAACAGGTGTGCTACCACTCACCTGTTAGGTAGCACCAAGACCACAGTCATGCAAAACCTAACTGAAGGCTAGGCAAAGGCTATATTTCCCAAGCCCTTTCTTCCCTCTCCTTCTAAAGAAAAGACTATAAAATAAATTTCAGCTGCCAGACATGATGCTTTAGAAGGTCTATAAAACACTGTGGAGAAATGCATTACTAAAGCTAGTGGATCTAAGATAAGCAGATCGTCTTGGCCCAGACAAAAACCTTTAGCTGTTTGAGAAGGAATACTAAGAGTAGGGATAGCCTCTCACACTGCCTGCCTGCAACATATGGACCTTTACTAAATCTGACTTGAGCAGGTTTAACTTATTTGGATGTAAGCCCTACTAAATATTTGGAGAGTAATTCAGATTAAAAACAAACAAACAAAATAACCCACACACTCCCCTTCCCTTTTTCTTCTGTATGACACAGTGTCAGCTCTGTAGGGCAGAAGAATAAATACTGCAGACAATGCTGGAAAAGAACAAAGAATATAAATGTCTCTGACAAATGGCTCCAGTGACACAGTCGAAGCACTCCCACTCAGTTATCTGAAGCAGCTGCCTATCTAAAATGAGCTTCACAGGTACTTTAATCCCTAGCTCAGTTTTCCTCTAGTAGCAGATTACTTAAACAACAAAATGATGGAGAACTAAACAACAAGGACTTCATTGTCCCATTAGGTGCCATTGCCTTTTTCAGTCCTATTCACCTCGCCTTTGTCTCTATAATCTCTTTTTATATTGTCAAGTTCATCATTGGCAGAGACTTTCTCTTTTGCTCTTTGTGGAAAGCTTCTTTTCTACTATTATTATTCACAATAATATCACCAAATGAGTCAAGAAGAAAATTTAAGTAGGAAAGATAACAAGCTGAGTGGAGGAGGTAGAAAAATTGCTGAAAGGACTGTTGAGTGAGTGCAGAAGCAGTGATGCAGGGAGGAGGAAAGATGGAAGGCACGGAAGGGTTAAGAGAGGAGGAAAAGAAAGTGTGAGTCAATGCAGAGTAGGAGGAGGTGATTAAGAAGAAATCAAAAAGTTGAATGTTAAAAGGAAGGAAGAATTTTGTTACAGTGAAATCAGAAGGGCAAGGAGAAAGAAATAGAAAGATAAAGAAAATCCTGAATAGGCTGAAGGAAGGAAGTTGTACTCCACACCGTTTCTATAATGGGAAGAAACTGAAGCAAATTGACAAGAAATTAAAGAATTGGAATAGGCTAAGTGGAAAAGAAGAAACGGATAGTGAGCTGGTGTAGCAGAGGAAATTAGAAAAAGTAAAAAATATGCTTGATATATGGAGGGGAAGAAGCTGGGGGATATAGGTATTGGTCTAAATATTATATTCACCTTATTTTCCTAGAAAATGAAGAGGTCTTTCCACAGGAAGAGTTAAGTTGGAGTTGAACAACAGAAAAGGGAAGTAAAAAAAATCCCCAAACTTATAAACTGAGGGAGGGTCATGCACAAGAGAAATACTGCTTTAAATATAATAATTTATGGAGAAAGACCATCATCCAAATATCACCAAATACCTACCTGCAACACATACAGATAAGTCAGATACATTTCATACACTCTTCTCAAACATGAATTGTCTTAAATAGATTTTGTTTGGTATATTACTTGGATTTTATACTATTTACTAGCTGAAAAAATCCCAAAGCAAAATATTTTCTCTGGCATAGGGCGTTGTATTGGCATTTGGCTTGCTACTGAGATACGTGAAAGACGGTGAACTTGGCTATGCTGTTGCATAACCACAGATGATGTTCTTTAGCTATTATCTACTCATGCAACAATCCTGAGCTTTTATAAATTGACTCTGGGCATTTCTGGAGCATGACACATTCATAGCTTTCTAATGTCTAAAAGCTAAAGACATTGGCTCATCAGAATTCCTAAAAAATTCCCCCCATTCTCTTAGATCATTGCTATCCTTCTGAAATGCCCTGCTTGCTCCTTTTTTGTAATACTTGAGTGCCTTTCACCGACATCATATTCCAGTATCTCCGTGGTTCTCTCTTAATTTTTCTTGAGCCCTATTTGAATGCTGCTCTGATACATATGTACATCTTGAAAGTGTGTTGAGCGTGCATTAGTGCAGTCATATCTAAAGGATACATTTGAGAAGAGCACTTCTACATACCACAGAAACACTGAAGGTCGTTAGTTTTTGTCCCTGAAGGAATACTGCTCCATCAGAGAGTACTGATTAAACAGGACATATGGATCCTGCAGGAGTCCATCAAAATTTTCAACAGAAATAATACAGGTTTCCAGGCAGCCTGCCTTGACAAGACACTAGCCAGTTGGCTGGCAGCAGGGTGGGCAGGTTGCCGGCTGCCCGGGGTCCTCCACTTGCCTGACAAAGCAGCTGGCTGCTCGGGCAGCCAACAAGCCAGCACGGCAGCTGGGCAGCTGAGCATCCAGGAAAGCAATCAGAGAGGTGGGAAGCAAAGGAGTTTGGCAGCTGGCAAATCAAGAGACATTAGAGGAATCTCATTCCTATGAAAATTGTCAAGTTTCTGACTTTTCATCCTGATCCAGGAGGAAAGATAGGCACACGTGCTTGTGTCTATGTATATGTAAAAAAATAGCTAATATATATGTATGCATATGTATATCTACACCTATTTTAAAATTATATTTCTTGTGAGAAACAAAATCCTTCTTCCAGCTGGCTGTAATGAATTGTTTCTATCCCCTGCTATGAAGTTTGTAATAGGCAACTAGAGGCCAAAATTAGGGAAGCTAATTTCAGGAAGCCCAGCTGATTAAAGGAAATGCTACGACATTGTCACTGCACATTGTTACAATCAAATATGAGCCTGGGGATGAGGTTAAACTGAGAGAGTGTAGCTTTTTTAGTCCTGCATTAAACAATCATCACTAAATGTTTTTTAAAGCTTCATTAAATATGAAGAAAATAGGAAGGCAAGAGGAAATAAATATGAGCAATATATTTGTATTTAGAAATATATAGGTATGTGAAGTAGAGCTTCTGTGTCAGCAACGTTTGTTCTCACATTTCTCCTGCTCTTATTCTTTGTAAGAAAAAAAAAAAAATCCTCAGTTTGGTAGTCTTCAGAAAAAAGATAAAACATGATCTTGTGCTCTTTCTGAGAACTTTCTGATCCTTGGTCTTTAAACCAAAGGGCAAATGAAGAGAAAGATTAAAGAAAAGACTAGCAAAGGCAGGAAACACTGTGGTCTGTGTCTAGTATGGGCATCACTGCTTTAGAGAGGAGCAAACTCTGTCTTGGCAGCTGCGGAAAGAGGTGGTTGATGGAGCCACATGAATCTGCTGAGGATGTTGCTTTCAGCTGGTCAAAAGCTCTAGTAGTGTTTTGAGGGATGCAGTCCTGGCTGGCTGGACCAACCTTCTCATTTTGTCTGGCCAATGTACTGAGTAGGGGAGAGAGGGAAGGCTGAAACAGAGACACACAGGTGGGTGTCTTGAAAGCACAGCTGAATGACCAGAAGGACAAGCAATACACAGCCACAGTTAACACTTTGTAAAAACCGGTTTCTTCCTCTTGGATGTATGACAAGGAGAAATTATAACAAGAAAGAAGTGAAGTACAAAAGGAGCAGGAAGCCTCCTCATTTTAAGGTTTGGTTGTCTTGGATGTGGAAACCACTCATTCCCCTACGCCTTAAACAAGTACAGAAAAACATAGTATTTTGTTTTCTTTTAAAGAAATAATTTTTCAAATCTTATTTATTAGATAATGGCAAATTAAAGACACTCTCCTGAAAAACAGAAATAATTTTAAACTAAAGTTAGCAATGTAATATTTCTTGTATTGATAGTGAAATGTTTCTTGTCTTCTAAAGTACATAAATAATTAATACTGTAAACCTGCAACATAAATACAGCTATACATGCCAGCATGCTTTGATCTTCTTAATACTGGCAGGCTTCTGTTGCCTCCCACTCTTGATTTTGTTAACAGTAATTTAAGCAGCAATCATTTTGAGATAAAAGGATTACAACTTTATGAAAATATTCTCTTACAAAACTCAAACAAACATTCATAAAGCTTGTCAGGCAGCTTTGCTTGCCTTGTACTTCCACAGCGCACAACTGAAATCCTTGATCTGTGCCGAGGGGTTTCCTGATGCGAGTAAGTAGCAGTTCCCGGGGAACATTGAAGCCAGTTGTGAGATGATGCCAAAATCTTTTCCTCTGTTTAACTGCGAACCTGACATCACCTCCTGCACTTGTTTTGCCACTGTGGATGCGCAAGCCCCACTCAGCCTGTAGCTCTAACAAGTGGTCCTGGTCCCATCCCCAGGCTGACCGTGGTTCCCAGGGTTGGAGCAGGAGCTTGGTGAATCTAGATTATACAGTGATTATTTATAGAAAAAACATTTCAGTTGAAGTAATTCAAATCCCAATCTATAATTGGCAACACAAATATCATGGATGAAATTTGAGGCTTCTGAAAAAAATACATCAGTTGATTTGTAAGAAGACCTAACTTCTCTCAACACGTTTAGGAAGGTTTCTAAGCCATTTACTAAACAAATGAAAAAAAAAGATAAATTATTTCTTCCAAATTTATTATGCCTAATTCCCTAATCTAGAGTCCAAATAATGTAATTGAAGTATAAACCTGCACACAGCAAAAAACTTTATTTTTGTGTTAGTTATAACACAGCTGCAATTATGGCATCACTCATGGTAAATTTATGCTATCATCATTCTAGCATAAATAGCTACAACTTCTAATAAAGTTAGTGACATTGAGCCATTGAAGATGTGCTTGAAATTAGTTTTGAATTATTTATTTGTAGATATGCAGATCTTCTGAACGCTGAACAATCAAAATAAAGATGTTGAAGAAAACCACTTAGTTCATTATTGCATTTGTTAGTTCTTTACACTTAGTACCCTCATTAAAAGCTATTCAGACATTGGAGGCAAATGTTTTAGATATTAATAAGAGGTTAGTCACTTGTTTTGCTTTCCCTTTGATTAACTTCATACGTGCTGGTATGGACAATTCTCCTTTACATGTTTAAGTGGGTAAAACTCTCATGCAGCAAGTGTTTCCTTTTTTTTTCTATCAAGGCCAATGTGATAATGATAAACAAAAATGTGGCAATCAGTGCCTTTCATTGAGAAGATCTCACGGTACTTCTTCTCACAAGATTTGTGCCGTGAGCAAGGAATTTCTCCCTCAAGCAACCAAGCTATCTCATACTTGGGAATTCCAATTTGTTAATCCCCTGGAGCTCTCCGAGCCAGGTGTTTTCTGTTGAAAACATGAGCGCAGTCTCATATGAATCATACAAATGAAGAGCTGTGTTTTAACAGACAAAAACATTTAAGTAATATAAAGAAAAGCTACAGCAAATGGTGCACATTTCATGTGGTGTAATATTTTCATTTAAAAACAAAACAAAACAAAACAAAAAAACCCCCCAACCATCATGAGACTCAGTAGGCTGAGAACATATATCATCATCTTTAACAGTGTAGCATGTTCAATGTCAGGTAAATTATGTAATTTTTAGTGCATTATCTTAGTGGGACAGTAATGTTAGCTTATTTGTTGCCAATAGATGGCAGTGATCACTCAGTTTCCTGCAGGAGTAAAAATTGTGGAACAAAAGTCAGGTGTCAGGAGATGGATAGGTATTCAGGCAGATCCTTCTGTAAATCCTGTAGTTATTGTTATTATTCTTGTGCTTTTAACCAGAAAATTACCATACTTTCGTATGTTCTAGTATCAGGTAGTCCTTGGATTAAGGAAACCTCTTTTGATGCCTACTTTGAAACCAGTTCCATGTCCTGGTATCAGCCTACTGGACTGAAGCCTTCCCAGTAAGATATTCATCCCTCCCCAGGAGGCAAGCGGATGGGTGTACTTCCTTTGCTATCATATATTACATGATTTGGAGGCATCTCTCCTCTCCAGCCTTCCCTTTCTGCTTTCCGACGTGTCTTTCATGCTTAATGGGCAGCTACCAAGGGTGACTCAGCAGGCAGCCACCGCTCTCTTTGGAAAGGTACACTCAAAAGCAGACTTGATGGACAATAAGCTTTGAGGGATGAGAATAGCAAATTGCCTGATAAATGGTTTTGTGTCACTGGTGATGCAAAGAATCTCCTCAGCTGGTATATGAGACAGATTCAAAATTTCTCCTTTCACTTCCTGTGAGAAAAAGAGAAATCATCTGGGAGTGCTGTGCCATCAGCATGAAAGCAACAGAAGAGAAAAGCCAATCTTTACCAAGTTGCTGTTAGTCTTCTTCTGATCCAGATGCTACTTACTGGCCTTGACTCCTCCACAGCTTTCAGCAGTGTGGATGTATTTTCTTGAGTGACTCAGAACACGCAAACATTCGTGTTCACTCCTCACAAAGATCAGCCAGCTCCTTGAAGGGTCTGAATATGCAAATGGTGAAATATGCAACACATTCAAAATTTTCTCTGCCAGCGCTTGCACAGCTTGCTGAGACACAAGGTGACTTCAGCTCAAATCTAAACGCTGACAGCTGTGCCTTCCATGGCCACTGTCAGTTATTTACTTTTCACTGTTTTAAAGGAAAATGGACCCTTCCAAACCACCATTTCTCAAGTCTTCAGGAGTCTTTGAATTGACAAATAGATCCATTAAAGGACTTAGACATTTAACTTCTGCCTTAAATACCTAAGTCCAAACTGTAGATCCTCAAAATACCACACTTATCTGTCACCTAATCATGGTTCCATCTGTAGTCTGAAGGCACTTCTGTTTCCATAGAGTCTTCTAAATATTTGATGATCAGCCAGGCATCAGCACTGTACCAAAGCTCCAGCAAGATTAACAAATGAAGACTTCCCTTGCTGAGGCAACTCGCAGAACAGTATCTGCACACACGCACACCCCAAAAGTGAAGCGACAGTAGCAGCACATTTTTTACTCATTAGTACAATGGCTACAAATTTACCTGGATTGGAGAAAATCAAGGCTAACTCCATTTTCTACTTGAGAACTGTTCAGATCACACCTCTGAAGAGAATGCCCTAACTCCAGGCTGTAAAAAGTTTTGAAATTTTCCAGCTGCTCCAATCTGTATAGCTGAAAATTCACAGGAACAGAAGCTGAGTCTGCTCCTCCCTTTTCCTAAAAACTTCCTAAGCCATTAAGTAATTTTCTCCTTTCATTCCCTCTCTTCTCTCCCACCATCATTTGGGTTGCATGAAGGTTTTCCTAACTACAGCCATAGGTATGAACAGGATAAGAAAGAAATATCCTCTTTCCAGCCTTGAACTAAGCTCCTAACTTCCTAGAGGAACAAGTGATGGCTGCAGATCCATTTCAGAGCCTTATGGAAACACAAAAAGGATGTCTCCCTATAGTACTGCAAGTACCAACTTGAATTTCCACTTCATTTCTAGTACAACTGACTGAATTCGATTTAGGGACATTTTCCCTAGTTGCAAAAGGACTAGACTGTCCACATCTCAGCTGCAGTGCACTGATTAACATGGACGAGTAAATATGTGAGGGCAACTATTTAATGATTTTGGTTACAGTGTCTTAGGATGGGAACATGTTCGGGTTTTAAGACAGCTCACAGTAGGGATGAATGGGCGTTTCTCGCCTACCAAGCTGCTACTGCATTATTACCAACACTTGGATGGCAATTTTCTCTATGTGGCTCAGTAATGCATCAGCTGATAGAGTGGGGTTTTTATTCAGATCAGAAATATCACCAAAACACCTGCTCCTGCTATTTCAGCATTTGCACTCACATGGTCATCTGGAAGCCAAAGATATTATAGAAAGCAAAATATGCCTGGTTCGTTTTTGTTGAAAGGTTTGAATGTTCGCACTTTCCCTGATTCAGTGAATGCATTCATATACAAGAAAACTGTGTTTTCCAGTAAGGATTAATATTTTTTTTCTAGTAGCATTAAGAACTCCCTATGTGAGGCTGGAGCTCTTTTGTACTAGACACTTTCGTAGGTAACAAAATCTCGCCCAAAGGGATTCTCTATATAAATTGACAAGACAGACAAAAAAGGTGGAAGTTTTGCAATCTCTGCTTTACAGATGAGACACTGAGGTACAAAAAGATGAAATGTCTTGTTCACTTATGCCCCTAGGAGCAATAGAAACTGATCCAAGGTCTCCAAAGTCCCACATCACCACCTTAAAGACAACACCACAGAAGATGCCCACTTACCGTGAAGTATGGCTGAGTGAGGTTAGAGCCCCAAGGCAGCCTGCAAATGGCAGCTGCTGTGAATATGTAGAACACAGCTAGTGTTGGTCAACTGGCATGTGTGTTGTGTGGGAAACTTTAACATTGCTTCTGCCCCCATTATCACCACATTCGCATTTCTTCTTAGAAAGAGAAGCAACGTTATTACTTCTGTTTTAAGTGAGCTGGAAATCTCGTGAACTGATACCAAGTTATCTAAGATGGCAAAGATGAGGGCTAACTGTGAAGAACTGCAGAAGGGCCACGTGACTGGATGACAAAATAGCAGATGAAGTTCAATGTAAAAAAATGGATGATGACTTGCCTGGGGAAAAATAATTCTAGCTGATAAAATTGAGCTCTAAGCTGACAATTAGCACTCAGGAGTAAGATGCTGGAGCTGTGAATAGTGGCTTCATGAAACTGCAATTCAGAGCACAGAAGCAGTCAGAGAAAACCCAAACCAATTGTTAGAAAAATGTAGGAAAAGAATAGAGAAGAAATCTATAGAGCAGAAATTACCATTCTGCCACCTACAAATCTTTGGTTTACTTACACCCTGTATGTATTCTGATACTGTCATCTCAGAAAGGAAAAAGTAAATTAAATTTATGTTCGCATAAATAACACACGATAAAATACACAAAAACTTAAAAGTTATTCATAGAGTCTCCCGAGCTCAGAGAAACTAAGACCAACACCATTTCATTCTTTCACTCCTTTCAAAAGGAGAAGAGAATTGAAAAGAAAGGATAGAATGTGAAACAGAAGAGACAAAGAAAACAAGTTGAATTTTGTCTGTCCTCCTGTCTTATCTAATTAATCAGCCAGGAAGCTTTTAAAAATGAGTGTATATATATTGCCTTGTTTGTCTTCATATTTTGTCTGTGTTAAATTTGGAATTAGATATGTTTTCTAATTTAAGTCTAAAGTATCAGCCTAGACTCCAGAAGAATAGATTGTTGTTTTGGCATGTATTTCACTAGATTTTATTCCAGTGTAAATTTTTAAGTCAGCTGTGGCCCAGACTTCCACAGCTGACTCAGTGCACAACATCCATAAATAATGTATTTATGACACAGAACTTAATGCCACCAAGGCAAGGCATCAGGAAGGTTTCCCAGATCAGAACACATTTTTTCATGTGAGCCTTGATAAGTGTTAACAATTTCTCTTTGACCTTTTTAGAAAGGAGTTCACTCCTGAACTCCAGCTACAAACTGCCTTGATGATTTCTTGTCTCCAGTCAGTGCCAGAAGAGTTGCCAGAACAACCTTACTTATGAGTTTCATTGGTTTCTCATTCACTTCTGAATAAATCCAGAGTCGTTACTGCTTACCGTAAATCTGCATGAGTTTTTCATTTCAGAAATGTAAGAATCTACCTTTTTTATTTTTTTCAGTAGCTCTGAAACATTTAAGCTCTTAATCTAATTGGCTTCAGAAGAATTTTTATGATTGCATTGTCTTCTAGGTCACAGTGCCAGATTCATTGCTGTCCTCAAACATAAGTCTGAAAGGAGTAGAAGTCATTAAGAAACTGAAAATACACCTTTTTATTTTGAATTCTTGGAAAAGCAAGAAAATATTATTAGATATTTAATTCCATACTGATATCTACAACATATTTCATAATGCATGTAATAAATTAGAATCAATCCATTCAGAATAAATAATACTAACCCAAGATTATTTGTTGAGCTTAGGTATCAAACAGTCTGTTGCTCTAACCATACCTTTCTCAATTTAGTGAGAGACCAACAGAGAGAATACAACAACAGTTCAGTAATTATATAACCTGTATTTGCATTAGGAACAGTTTCCTAATTAGTGATGTCCCATGCATAATATGCAGACCTTTAAAAGATAAAATCAACCCAGAGTAGTTAGTCACTGTAAGAAATGTATTTCAGTACTTAGCGGGCATCTCTCTTTGGAAAAGCAAAACATTCCATGGGTTTGAAAGGTCAGAGCTCCTCTGTCCATTGGTTTTCCTCTCTGTTTTATAAGAGAGATTGCATTTGAGTTGGTAAAATGCTTAATTTAAACATTAGTTGAGTTAATACAGGAGAGTTATAGTCTGTTACCAAAGGCACTGGGAAGGGAAGAAGAGGTGACACAACTGAGGCCAGTGCTATCAACTTGGCCAGTCACCAGTCAGAATCATTTCCAGGTCACACGGAGAAGTTGCAGTGGATGCTGAACCTGGTAACTGTAGGTGGTTTAGCTCCTCTGGCAGCTTTTTTAAGATTCCTTCTCTCTGGTGTATCCCACTCACTGACATAACTAGAAGAAAGTTTGCAGAAGACTTGAGGCTAGGTTTAAATCTATTAATTTCAAAGGCAAGGCTATGGTAAAGTAAAAAATCAAAGTCAATATGCCATAAAGCAACAAATGCATTTTAATATTTCATCCATAATTTGCAACTCTGTTCTGGAATAGTTATCTTAGTGATAACAGATTTGTTGAATCATGACAGATACATAATACCTTTCTTTCCTGGTTTCTGGCCAACTCGCTATGATGCTGATGATTAGAAAAATTAATTTTGTAAAGTGTAAGTATTAGAATACAACACAGTCTCTCAGTAAACAGGAATTAAATCTTAGAAGAATAAACTTAGGCATATAAATAGGGGCTACAAATTCAAAGTACTTTCTAATAAAACACTGTGCACAGTTCTAATCTACAAACTTTAAAAAGGGCACATGTAATTAAGTGGAAACTACCAAAGCAAGATTCTCAGCTGAGAAAAATGATTCATCACCTAACTAAATTCAGCTCTAACTAAATTTTGAAATTACTATAGCTAGAGTTAACCAAGTTATTAAAAGTATGAGCCACCACAAAACGATAAAAGGTGATCAAAATAGTAATGCTACAGGCACAGAACTTAGAGATAAACAACTTCATGGCAAAAATAACAATGGTTTACATGGCTCACATACCAGCATTCACTTGGGAAGTCAAATGCCCTAAATAGGATGTTGGGAGAAAAAGTAGTTCCCTAATAGAAAATATGTATATTCCCTTCAAAACACAACATCCTTGTTCCACTTCATTTTGAATTCTGTCTTGAGCTGATCAAGAGGATGGTCAAGGAGGATGATCTTCATTTCAGAAAGGAGATGCTGGTAAAATAAGCTTCACAACCCTCCCATTACCTCTGACTCACTTCTCTTGTCACTTTTTTTCCTAAAGGGATCTGTGGCAGGTCTTCTCAACAGTTATCCGTAGTAGTTGGTAGAGAAATGCAAAATTCAAGAGCAGGAAAAGCTTTACACCCATTTCACTACCTGTTGCACTGACTGTGAGGCACAGAGGTAGCACAAGCAACTGGTACCTTGTGTTGGTTTTGCGTGGCAAGGTTTTGGTAGCGGGGGGAGGGGCTACAGGGGTGGCTTCTGTGAGAAGCTGCCAGAAGCTTCCCCTGTGTCTGACAGAACCAATGCCAGGCGGCTCCAAGACGGACCTGCCGCTGGCCAAGGCCAAGCCAATCAGTGCCTCTGTGATAACATATTTAACAAAGAGAAAAAACAGTTAGAGAGCACTTTTGCAGCCAGAGAGAGGAGTGAGAAGATGTAAGAACATCTGCAGACACCAAGGTCAGTGAAGAAGGAGGGGCAGGAGGTGCTCCAGGCGCCGGAGCAAGATTCCCCTGCAGCCCGTGGTGAAGACCATGGTGAGGCAGGCTGTCCCCCTGCAGCCCATGGAGGGAGGATGAGGGGGTGTAGAGATTCCACCTGCAGCCCGTGGAGCAGGTGGAGACATCTGAAGGAGGCTGTGACCCCGTGGGAAGCCCGCGCTGGAGCAAGCTCCTGGCAGGACCTGTGACCCCATGGAGAGAGGAGCCCACGCCAGAGCAGGTTTGCTGACAGGACTTGTGACCCCGTGGGGGACCCACGCTGGAGCAGTTTGCTCCTGAAGGTCCGCACCCTGTGGAGGAGACTCACGTTGGAGAAGGCCGTGAAGGACTGTCTCCCGTGAGAGGGACCCCACGCTGGAGCAGGGGAACGATGAGAGGAGTCCTCCCCCTGAGGATGAAGAAGCGGCAGAAACAACATGTGATGAACTGACCGTAACCCCCATTACCCGTCCCCCTGTGCCGCTGAGGGGGGCGGAGGTTGAAGCCGGGAGTGAAGTTGAGCCCGGGAAGATGGGAGGGGTGGGGGGAGGTGTTTTAAGATTTGGGTTTATTTCTCATTCCTCTACTCTGTTTTTGCTTAGTAATAAATTAGATTAATTCCCTCTCTAAGTTCGGTCTGTTTTGCTCATGATGATAATTAGAGAATGATCTCTCCCTGTCCTTGTCTCGACCCATAAGTTTTTTTTTTTCTCATTGTACTTTTTCTCCCCTGTCTAATGAAAGAGGGGAGTGATAGAGCAGCTCTGGTGGGCACCTGGCCCTCAGCCAGGGTCAACCCACCACATACCTAAAGATACAAAGGTTCAATCTGCCTTGTGAAGGAAGGAGTCTGCAGTATTGGCCAAGGGAAAAATGGGATTTGTGCCAATGGAAACTTTAATTTCAGTCTCTATTCAGACAGTGAACTTTTCTGTAAACCTCTGTTTTCAATTTCATCAAAAGCTTTTAATGAAGCTCTAGCTTAAAGGTGACATTAATCCTAATTTACATGTTTTACTGGATAAAGATCACCACAGGTAATGTAAATGTATGTAAATCACAAGGCAGTGAGGGACCAATGGATTATACAAGGTGAGAAGCCTGGCTGTGAAACATTTATGCACAAATTTATTCTCTCAAAATTACAGCAACATCACTCCAATGTATTCAGTACTTATTAAAAGAAAATCACTCATTTTCTCTGATTTTATTGTGGTTCCATTGCTAGTTTAAACATGTCTTGAAAGAATACTATTGCATCAACATTGTTTTGTAATATGATTAAGTTTGGACAGACTGTCTGTCTAGATTAACCCCTATAACATTTCAGCCAACATGATCCTTGACATGACATAACAGGTGAACACATTTGCATGGGACTGGAAAATAGGCTTGCACTGATTGGATAATTGAAATGGCAACAAAGATGTCCACTTGAGCAACAGGAGATGTAAATTATTTAAGGAGTTATGCAGTCCTCAGAATTCTTCTTTAATCTGTTTGTCTCAGGAGGCAAAACTTAGCTTGCCTTTGAAAAGAGAATGGGAATTGTTTGGCTTTGCTTTGATGGTGTCTTTAATGGAATCAAAACCAGAACAGAATTCACGGCCAATTCTCCACCTGTTATCATGAAAAACCAGTAGTCTGAATAAACCAAATTCTTTTCTTCTTTGCATTACATTTGTATAACTCCACTGGGTCTCATTACTTTGTACCATTGCTGAGCTCAGCCCCATGAAGGTGGATGACCTGCTCAGCCTGGTGGCAGAACTCCGTGAGGAAGTAGAGAGGTTAAGGAGCATAAGAGAGGCTGAGAGAGAGATAGACTAGTGGAGCCAAGCTCTGCCCTCCCTGAAGCAGAAACAGGGACAGCCAACGGACCAAAGCCAAAGTGAAGGGGACCCTGTATCCTCCCCTCACCAGGCAGAAGGCGGCAGCCTCAAAGAGGGGAGCAAGTGGAAACAAGTTCATGCGCGGCGCGGCAGGCGGCAAACCTTCTCCTCCTCACCCACCTCGCTATCCCACATACCCCTGTGCAATAGGTACAAGGCTCTGGCTGTGGAAGGCCACTCGAGCGAGGATATGGATGACAGTCAAGCTACTCCAGAGGTAGCACCTAGGCCCAAAAGGCCTATGCCTCGGGTTGTGACCACCCCAACAAAGAAGAAAAGGAGAGTTATAGTTGTAGGGGACTCCCATCTGAAGGGTACAGAGGGCCCGATATGCAGGGCAGACCCTCCTTTCAGAGAAGTCTGCTGCCTCCCCGAGGCCCATGTCAAGGACATTGCTAGGAAACTCCCCAGCCTGGTACAGCCCTCTGACTATTACCCACTGCTGCTCCTCCATGTGGGTGGGGATGAGGCAGAGGCACGCACCACAAAAGCGATCAAAAGGGACTTCAGGCTCTTAGGGCAGTCACTGAAGGATTCAGGAGCGCAGGTAATATTCTCCTCCCTCCTTCCACTTGAGGGCAGCAATCTTGGGTGGACGCAGTCCATAAATGCATGGCTCTGTGGCTGGTGCCAACGCCACAACTTTGAGTTCTTTGACAATGGGGTGGCCTACATGGCACCAGGCCTGATGAACCCTGATGGGATTCATCTCTCTCAAAGGGGGAAGAGGATCTTTGCCCAGGAACTAGCGGGGCTCATCGACAGAGCTTTAAATTAGGCTCAAAGGGGAAGGGGGATAACATTGAGCTTGCCAGCGACATGTTGTGGGACAATGTGCCCAGGTTGGAGGGATGGGGAGCTGGCGAGGGCCCTCGGCCTACTGCTCAGAGACTACAGCACGCTCGAAGCCTAGAGGAGACGAGCCGGGGGCTCCGGATGCAACAGGAACCAACGGGGTAACACTGGGAAGATACATCAAAAGAATCCCAGCCACCGCAGCCAATAAGTCAGCCTCATTGGGGGCAAACTGAAATGCCTCTACGCAAATGCACGGAGCATGGGGAACAAACAAGAGGAGCTGAAGACGTGTGTGTGCGCCTGCAAGGCTATGACCTTATTGGCATTACAGAGACGTGGTGGGATAGCTCCTAAGACTGGAGTGTTGGGATGGCAGGGTACAGGCTCTTTAGGAAGGACAGGCAGGGCAGGTGAGGAGGGAGCATCACCCTCTATGTCAATGACCAGCTGTTGTGCATGGAGCTCCACCTGGGGATGGAGGAGGAGCCCTCCGAGAGCCTATGGGTCAGGATTAAAGGGAGGGCTGGGGCAAGGGACATCATAGTGGGGGTCTGCTACAGGCCACCTGACCAGGGAGACCAAGCAGATGAAGCCCTCTATAGGCAGATAGGAGCAGCCTCATGCTCACAACCCCTGGTCCTTATGGGGGCTTCAACCACCCTGACATCTGCTGGAGGGACAACGCAGCTGAGCGTAAGCAACCCAGGAAGTTCCTGGAATGTGTCGATGACAACTTTCTCCTCCAAGTGACAGAGGACCCCACGAGAAGAGGTGCAATGCTGGACCTTATTCTCACCAATAAGGAGGGTCTGGCTCAAGGGCAGCCTTGGCTGCAGTGACCATGAAATGGTGTAATTCAGGATCCTCAGGGCAGCAAGGAGGGTGCGCAGAGAGCTCACTACCCTGGACTTCAGCAGAGCAGACTTTGGCCTCTTCAGGGATCTGCTTGATAGAATACCATGGGACAAAGCCCTAGAAGGAAGAGGGGCGCAAGACAGCTGGCTAATATTGAAGGGTCACCTCCTCCAAGCTCAGGAGCGATGCATCCCAACAAAGATCAAGTCAAGCAAAAACACCAAGAGGCCCCCATGGATGAACAAGGAGCTCCTCAGCAAAGTCAAACAAAAAAAGGAAGCCTACAGAGGGTGAAAGCAAGGGCAGGTAGCCTGGGAGGAATACAGAGAAACTGTCCGAGCAGCCAGGGAGCAGGTTAGGAAAGCCAAAGCCCTGATAGAAATTAGTCTGGCCAGGGATGTCAAGGACAACAAGAAAAGCTTCTATAGGTATGTCAGTGATAAGAGGAAGACGAGGGAAAATGTGGGTCCCCTCTGGAATGAAACAGGTGACCTGGTTACCCAGGATATGGAGAAGGCTGAGGTACTCAACGCCTTCTTTGCCTCAGTCTTCACTGGCAAATGCTTGAGCCACACTGCCCAGGGCACAGAAGGTAGGGACTGGGAGAATGCAGAACCGCCCACTGTAGGAGAAGATCAGGTTTGAGAATACCTAAGGAACCTGAAGGTGCACAAGTCCATGGGACCTGATGAGTTGCATCCGCAGGTCTTGAGGGAACTGGTGGATGAAGTGGCCAGGCCACTCTCCTTCCTATTTGAGAAGTCCTGGCAGTCTGGCAAAGTTCCTGCCGACTGGAAGAGGGGGAACGTAACCCCCATTTTTAAGAAGGGTAAAAAGGAAGACCCAGGGAACTACAGGCCGGTCAGTCTCACCTCCGTGCCTAGCAAGATTATGGAGCAGACCCTCCTGGAGACTATGCTCAGGCACATGGAAAACAAGGACGTGATTGGTGACAGCCAACACGGCTTCACTAGGGGCAAATTGTGCCTGACAAACTTGGTGGCCTTCTATGATGGGGTTACAGCATCAGTGGATAAGGGAAGGGCAACTGACATCATGTACCTGGACTTGTGCAAGGCATTTGACACTGTCCCGCATGACAGTGTCTCTCTAAATTGGAGAGACATGGATTTGATGGACCACTCGGTGGATAAGGAATTGGCTGGATGGTCGCACTCAAAGAGTTGCAGTCAATGGCTCAGTGTCCAAGTGGAGAACAGTGACAAGTGGTGTTCCTCAGGGGTCGGTACTGGGACCAGCACTGTTCAACATCTTTGTCGGTGACATGGACAGTGGGATTGAGTGCACCCTCAGCAAGTTTGTCAATGACACGAAGCTGTGTGGTGTGATCGACACACTGGAGGGAAGGGATGCCATCCAGAGGGACCTTGACAGGCTGGAGAGGTGGGCCCGTGCAAACGGCATGAAGTTCAACAAGGCCAAGTGCAAGGTCCTGCATGTGGGTCGGCGCAATCCCAAGCACGACTATAGGCTGGGCGAGGAATGGATTGAAAGCAGCCCTGAGGAGAAGGACTTGGGGGTATTGATTGATGAGAAGCTCAGCATGAGCCGACAGTGTGCGCTTGCAGCCCAGAAAGGCAACCGTGTCCTGAGCTGCATCAGAGGCGTGACCAGCAGGTCGAGGGAGGTGATCCTGCCCCTCTACTCCACTCTCCTGAGACCCCACCTGGAGTACTGTGTCCAGCTCTGGGGGGCCCCAGTACGGGAGAGACATGGAGCTGTTGGAGCGAGTCCAGAGGAGGGCCACGAAGCTGATCAGAGGGCTGGAGCACCTCTCCTGTGAGGACAGGCTGAGAGAGTTGGGATTGTTTAGCCTGGAGAAAAGGCAGCTCCGGGGAGATCTAATTGTGGCTTACCAGTTTCTGAAGGGCGCCTACAGGAAAGCTGGTGAGGAACTGCTTATGAGGGAGTGTAGTGACAGGACAAGGGGTAATGGGTTCAAGCTGAAGGAGGATTGATTTAGATTAGATATTAGAAAGAAATTCTTTACTGTGAGAGTGGTGAGGCACTGGAACAGGTTGCCCAGAGAGGTTGTGGAGACCCCCTCCCTGCAAATGTTTAAGACCAGGTTGGATGAGGCTTTGGGCAACGTGGTCTAGTGGAGGGTGTCCCTGCCCATGGCAGGGGGGTGGAACTAGATGATCTTTGAGGTCCCTTCCAACCCAAACTGTTCTATGATTCTATGAAGCTACTAATTTAATTCGTTAAGTTGATCATTCCTCACTAGGCATAAAATTCACACACCCCCATATATATATACATACACACATATAATTATTACCACCTGCCTTCATCCTCCTTTTCTAGGCCAGAGTCACCATGGCCAGAGATGAGAAGCACAACTGGTGTGTTGAATAAAAAAATACCTGCCATGGACAAAACAAGCAGAGATAAAAACCACTCATGCTGACTGAGAAGGAGTAGACCTCATCTGTCAGTCAGAGGGACTGGAAAGCATCCACACATGTTGTGTAAGACAGATAATAAGCAAGAAAGAGGGAAAGAGGGAAAGAAAACTCAGTCTCATAACTCAGTAGGCATTTTCGAACCTCTGTGATGGAATGCAGTTTCAGAAACTGCTGATTTACCATTAATCTGGTATTATAACCAGAAAAATAGTTACTGCTATAATTATCCTCTAAAGAATGTATAGAGAAAGTTCTACTTAGCTACTTTAGCTCTATCACTAAAGAAAGTGGCCACTACTTTTATACCTCACAGATACATGAATAAGTGAAGCAACACCTATTTGATGATGAAAAGCAATTACCATATAAAAGCTTTTCTATTGTGTTTCTACCAACAGAATATTTTTTGTGACATTCTTACTCCAAGGCTATGCCCTCTGGTACTGCAGATCCTCATAGAGCAAATATGTTCTCAAGAGAAAATTCTTTTTAAGGATATTTGTGTGATTTAGAGAAGCCTTGCCATGTAAGCTTGGAATATTAGCTAAGTAGCTATAATTAGATTTTCTTTCACTTGCTGATGATTTGATGATTTTTACATAATTTTTTGTTACAAGTGAAATGGTCTCTGTCTCTGTTAGCTGCTACATTCTGGGATGAGTACTCAACCTTTCACTGTTGTCATATTCTCCTTTGGTTGCATGGTTGTGAATGATTTACTGGTCCCCAGCCTTATTCATGGTGACATGAAACTGAAAATGCTTCAACTAAAGTGTTCCTTTCCAATGTTTCTGTTTTTCTTTAGTGTTATTCTGGCTTGTCACCCACCAGACCAAGACACAGAACATGGAATAAGGAGTTTGGGTCAGTGGGCTTTGGTAGGTAGACTCTTGATATCACTGGAGTTGTGCTGAGTGCAAAAAAGATGGCAAATGCAAGATCCTTTAACCATATGCTCTAGCATGACTTGTGGTCCAGACAGAGCATCTCCTTCTGGAAGACTAGTAGAGCTCTTTTTACTGGTCTGAATTTATTGGGACTGAAATTAATTGACTGAGGAATGCTCAAGCTTGAAGAATCTCAAAATTTTTCCTTGAGAGTCTCCTGGGAATGCAGTGCCTGTCCATTTGGCAATAGGGAAGACAGCACATTTCATTCAGCTAAGAACTACTGAGCAAACTCTACGTTTATCTAAGGTTGACAGGGAGCTCTGAGTACCTGACTGCTTTTGTGTGGTCGATCTTGAGCCACCACTCAGGCACTCTGTGACCCATTTTATTTACCTGCAAAATGGGGTAGAATTGCTTGAGTAGCACCCTGAGATCCTCAGCTGAGAGACTTTATATAAATGCAGTTCTTGTATGCTCAGGCTAAGCAGTAACCGCTGAAAGCCCAAAGCAGTAGATGAGCTCTCAGAGCCTGGTGCCTGCAGGAATCACACTGAATGCGAGGGAGTTGTGTCAGTGTCTCTTCTGGAGGTAGCCTGCAGCTAGTAAATGCTTCCTCTTCCATTAGCAAAGATGAAAGCAGAGTGAGATTATGCCTTACAGGCACAACAGAGAAATGGCACTGCCTTCCCCATCGTCCTTCCATTAGAGGTCATATTGCTATTCTCCTATTTGCCTTATATATGGGTTGATGGTCCAGCGTTGGCACTGTGGGAAGCATACTCTCCACTGTCTGCTTTTAGAGGAGATCAATGTTACTCTTTCTGCTTGCAGTTCTCAAACTCCCTCTTCTCATAGGAATGTAGAACTGGAAGTGACTATCCCATAACATCTAGTCTGTCACTCTCTCCAAAACGCTCCACTTGCATTTCTGACAGATCTTTGTCTGGTCTATTCTGAAGAGCCCGCAGTGGCAGGAGAGCTTCCCATCTCTATAAGCAAACTACTTCAATGCTATAAGAAAGTTTTCTTCCCATATAGTTTATTGTCACTTATTATAACTTAAACCCATTATCCCTAGTTCCACTTACAACAGAATGAGTGTGCTTATTCTTCCATGTCTATCTTTAACATAATTGAAGACTATTATCAAATTGTGGTGGCTTGACCCTGGCTGGAGGCCAGGTGCCCACCAGAGCCGCTCTATCACTCTCCCTCCTTCACTAGACAGGGGAGAAAAGGAGGGGAGTGATAGAGCAGCTCTGGTGGGCACCTGGCCTCCAGCCAGGGTCAACCCACCACACAAATCTTCCTCAAACTTTCACTTCCCTCAAGTAACACCCATCTTTGTGGAAAACTAGTGACTGTGCTGGTTTTCTGAGGGCCAGTGCCCTGGTAGGAGCCCAGGAGAAGATTTCTACCTTTTTATGGTTTTTTCCTGCAAGAGAATTGTCCTGACCATTGCTCCAGGCTTGGCACTGGTTATGGCTAGTACAACAACAAAGCCTACACCATCTCCTAAAATATATCATTATTTTAGATTTTAAAGGCAAAAGTTATTGTCTGGAAATATTAAATCATATCACTAAGAATTAGCTAACCCTTGAATCAGGTTTTAAACTGTGATTCACTGAAGACATCAATCAGTGATAGAATTAAGCATTTTTCCAGGAAGGCAGAAACTCTTTAATAGAAGACTAAGGCAAATAAAAAAAGATCTGTCTCTTAAATCATAGTCCACCTTACAGAAAAGCCAAGAATCTATAACACTGCTGCATTACTGAAATTGCCTATTAGACTCCTTGGAGAATTTCCCTTAAGACTTTTGAAACATTCAGACTGAGAAAGGAACAGGAAGAAAACTGCTCTTGATTTTTGTCTTGTGTTATTTAACTTGAAAGCAAAGATAAAGCAAGGCAGTGAATTCAGCTGGAGGCATTATTTTTTGGAGGATGTATTTACTTGAAATATTCTGACACCAGCAGTTAGGAAAAAAAGGTAAATTTACTGTAAAAGTATCGGCATTTTCACAGCTCTGGGGCTCTTAGTTTTGCCTTGCCTTAGTTTAGCAAATTTGACTCTAGCTTTATGAAGTGACATACTGAAAGCATTCATCTGAAAACTAGGTGTCTCAAAATCTCTCTCCTTGTCCTTCCCTCTTCTGTCCAAATTGTATTAGATGTCAATCCCAAGCATGATGTTTTCAGTACATGTCCATGTGCAAACACCACGCTTGGATAGCAAACAGATTTGAAGAAAAAGTCATTACTTACTGACCAAATCTCCATTCTGCTGTATGCTGAAAAATATAGACTAAAAGCACAGTACTCTCTCTAGAAAGCTCCAGATGAGATATCTGTCCCTATAAGAGTAAAGAGATTAAGGTTTTGCCATAGAAATGGTATCTCCCTGTTCATGCAAGCCAAAGTGAAATGAAAGATTGCCATCACTGTGTGGATGATGTACTACCCACAGAAGATGAATTTTCTCTCTTTTACTTACTAAATATTCAGACGCCCATGGAGAAAGGTGATACGATCACAATAATAAATTTTACAGCTCTTTTGCTCTGATTTTCTGTCTGGGAATTGTAAATCACTTTTAAAACAGAAACTTATCACAGAAGAAAAGACAGTTCCCATTGGTACCTCTCTGTGAGCTGACAGATTATGAAATAGACTAGAAAAGGCATTTTTGTTGCATGGTATAAATTTCTACTGGATAACCTGTAAGAAAGGCTAAACCCCCTTAAATCCTCAGTGAACTTCTTAAGCCTACTCAGGAAAATACACTGGGCAGGTAGGAGAGAGGTGTGACTTTCCTCCTCCATCATCTTACACTGCTTATAAAACAGCCCAAACTCTTTAAAAAGAACATATTGATCCACCAGGCTTCTCCATCCTTTTCCTGAGATGAAGCACTGAAATAAATGTGTGCCACCATCTTCCTAAGCCCTGCTGAGAAGCAGAACCGAGGTCTTGCATGCCTTGCTCTTCAACAGCTGCAAAGCAGCAGCATAACAGCATGCTCAGTGCACCCCACCATGATTTTATGTCTTTAAAAACGCAGTTTGTAACCTCTTTTCCTTCCAGTGTCTTGTTTCCCATGTATTGCCTTGCAATTAGAGCATGCTCCTGGGAAGCGGGCGCAGGGGCCATTTCTCCAGGGGTCCCCTAAGACCCACATCCCCCACCTGCAGCTCAGCACTCAGCCTAGTCCTGGGTCAAGCATGCAGAAACCCTGTGAATTACAGTACCCGTGCTGTAAGCAGCTAAGCCACTGATGTCCCCTGGCCCTTTGATACTATCTGTACAGGTACCTGCTACAACTGACATCTTCATCTTCAGCATGTCGTTTATTTGCCCCGTCAACCTGAAGCATTAATCCAGAAATGAAAGGGGAAAAAACTATATGATAAAAAAATAGAATAAAAATTGATAATATGTCAATGGCATTATGACATTTTCAATGAGATAAATAAGTTTATTTTGAAATATTCTGCCTCAGAAGATTTATATTGAATTATTAATCTGCTATTGAATTATGGATCTATTATTATTGGTACTTTCTGAAAAACATTCTGAATATCTTCTTAATCAGTTAGTTAGGAACTGGAAATGTGTTTTCCTACAAGCTTGTTTATATCACAGAGTACTAACTGGGGAAAGTTGGAAAGAAACTACTAGAAACATAAAAAACAGTGGTCAAAACAAGCCAAATTTTCTCTTCTAGTCTAACCTGCCAGAAACCTAACACCAATACCTACGGCCAAGGTTTTAATGGATGGTTTCGTAAAGGTGGACAACAAAAGTTGTGCTTAGGTACCTGAAATCAAGGAAAATAATATAAATATATAAATAAAATATAAATATATAAATAAATAATATAATTATCAAATATAATTTCCTTCCCTGCCCCAAATCAAACCATTTTAACTCACATAAATGAAAACTTACCAGTGCAAGAGCAAAAGTGTAAATAAACTCAAACATGGAAAGCAGGGTATATCTCCAAAATATATATTAGTTTTGAAGGCTAACCCTAATGACATTATAATTTCAGCCCAAGGATATGTTTATGAAAACTTTTTCAAAAGAACACTTCTTTTCAAGCAACAATGTTCCCTTCCTGTTTGGCAGATTCTATTTTCTGTGACTAACAAGTTAATTCAATTACAAAGACTCGTTCAGCAGTACTAAATATTACAACTCAGATTGCAGCATGAGCTGTTAAGAAACACTTCAACGTGACAGCCAGAAGTTTTAAGCACATCATCAAAAATTCAATTGCATAACATAGGGACAGGAGCTGATTGCAGGTGTAACTCTCTCTCACTTGATGACTCATTTCATTGACTCATTTAAATTATCTTAATGACTCATTGTGATGATTCCAGCAACACAAATTCAGTTTGTTTTGTCAGCAACATACAGGTATCAGCTAAATGCTCCAGAGAGAATCAAACATAAGCAGCTAAAATTAAATAAAAACTTTTTTTTTTCAGAGTATCAGCAGTGATGTCAAACACATAAACCCAGTTTTGTTTACAATACCCCGAATTTGCATGTGGCACTCGTCCCAGAAGAAAGTGACTGTTCACTTGTTGAACGGTGTTTCACAGACCATACTCTTGTGTTTCTGTTGACCTTAATTGATGAAGGCAAAGCTTCGAAAGGTTTAGGCCACTGCTGTTTAGCTACTGTGACTCTCAGCATGAAATTTCAAAGCATTTGTTACAGCTGATGTGCTCATGCTAGTACACTTTCGCTCAACTGAATACACTACTTACCCTCTCCCTTTGGGAGAGGGGTGATGGGGCAGAGTGGAAGAAGAAATTGCCATCCATCTCCTCCCTTCTGCAGGCTCTCCATGGAACCTGCCAGATATACACTCGTTTTTCTTGAACTGCCTAAGCCTGCAATACCCATTTTCCCTAAGGGGTCAATAAAACTCCAAACCAATCTGTATCACCATTTCCTGCTGGAGCAGAGAACTGCTAAGATGGCAAATATTTCAGTCACGTACCATTTTACTGTGCATTACTGAGTGGCTGGGCAGGAGGACACCAACCTTGTTTCCCGGGTCCCTGGTGCTCACAGAGGTCCCCCATGATGGGAGCAAGAAGAAAACATAGAGAAGTATTTCCTAAATCACATGCAGGCTATCAGGTAACTTAGGTATCTACACATACATTCATCCATAACTACCAATAAGATAAAAATTTACAAACAAAATCAGGAACAAAATTAAAGCTGTGAATCATTTAGCAGCAAACAAGAACTGGGGGAAAAATGCCCTCAACTAAGCCATAGATCAGTCCTCTCTTAAATTTTCAGTACCCAAAATCTCAATTAAACTCACCTTTAAATTCACCTTTGAAAAAGCTGGATAGTTAGTGTAAAGTATTCTCAGACGTGTACCATGCTGGAGATTGTATCCAGTCCACATCACTGGAATCACAAAAAAGTGATACTGTGCTGATGACAAACCTATTCTAATCTTTTATTTCTCTAGTCTTAATATGCAAAACTTTGATTGTATCAAAAAGGCATTTTGTTTCCAATACTGATAAATAAAACTATAATCTGTAAAATGTATCATAACAAGGTTTTTCATGGCATTTAACAGTCCTAGATTTCCTATCTTGTTATTGTAAAACACTTCAATTTTTCAAATTGTTATTTTGAAAAGATGGATCAAATTTTATCAGGGATACATCTACATTTTTTTCTTTCAATTTCTTGTTATCTTTTCTGCATCTCAGATGAGAAAATATTTAACAGCAAAGCAGACTGCCTCATTAAATATTTGACTAGTCAAGTACTGACTTTTTTGTCTGATCTATTTTCCTTCACGTAGCAGTTTTACTGCAGATCTGTGGATAATATGTATAAGAAACACCCTTTTGGATTTACTCTCACTCTTTCTGTGGTAGACATCAGAAGCTGAGCAGAAGGAAAAACTCTTCAGAGAACAGACCAGCACACTGCAAACTACCATGCAAATGGTGTGTTGCGAAGAAAGTTATGGCAAAATAGATCAAAATGTATGACACGTTTTTCACTGCTTAAACCACATCATTTTGATGTGAAAGTCATTCCTAGTCTGATGAGAAGGTACAGAAAATAGAAGTAACAAAACACACATGGCTCTGAAAATTAGTGGAAGAGGCAGTTTTTTCTGGGCCTGACTCTACTAAAATCATTACATCCCAGGCTGCCTTAATATGAGTCATGGTAATTTCACCTAAATAGCAATTTGATTATATAATCTATTAATTTTACTTCAAGTCCTCCATCCCTGATGCCTGACCTCAACTGCCCCATGTACCAGGAGGTGTCTTCTCAGAAACAAGTACCAAAGCTGGAGTTTACTGTGCTGCAGGAGGATATGTCAGAGAGGAGGGAATATTTATCAGTATTTTAACTTTGGAAGAATTCAGCATTAACAGACAGATCTGGAGGGGTTTGTAGTGCTAATATTGTGGTCAAAACATCTGTGGCTGAAGTAGCCACAGCAGGATGAGCTTCTAGGAGTTGTGAATTCTGCAATATTATCGACAGTAGAAACAAAAAATCCTTCCTACCCAGGAAATAGAAAAAGATCATCAGGAGGACAGAACATCTCACCTTTGTCCAGTAATAAAAACCTCATCTCCAAGGGATAGAAATTAGTTTATTGATTTATTATTGATTGGTTGATCTCCTATGAAGATTTTCTTTATTTTTCATTTGCAACTGGGGTGCATGGGGTTTACCTGGACCTATATACACATACCCTATTGATTTGTTACTCAGATCAGTAAGCCGTCATGCCATTGCTGTTTTAATTTCTACTTATATGGGCAGCAGAGTGGCACAAAAGCCAAAGGCTCTGTCATAAAATGGTTTTCTGAAACTTCTTTTTCCTGTTTTATTTGTTGCAAATTGAAAAAATGCACCATCATGACACGAGGAATAGTTAACTGCTGCAGGAACCTGGGGACCACTATCCAGACAAATTGCTTTTTCCTTTTTTTTCCATAGTTGCAGTCACAAACCAATTGAAAAGTTGCATATAATTCAGCATGAGCCCACATCTTCCAGGAACCAAATGCGGTGTAAAGCATTTAAACCTCATTACCCCCAACTACCTTTGGCAAACAATTCCTTAATAAGTTGATGGCTCTGGCTTTTTAATTAATTTTACTTTGATAAAATGTAGCTATGACTTTTCCTGTGCTTGTCTGTCCATAGAGATAGAGCAGGTGACCAGAGATATTTAAATACGTATTTCTTGATAGCAGAAGTCACAAAATCTTCACTGACTCATCACATATAGAAATTCAAATTATTTCTTGTATTTAAATCAAACAATCTTTTGTTTTATATTCCTTATCTTCTTCTGTTGCCACATCAGGTCAATAATATTAAACATTTCCCTTCACCAAATAAATAAAGTAGTTCAGCCCTATTATAAACGTCATCCCAGTGGTTCCACCTAGCTCCTCTGAGAGGGACAATACAAAGATGTCCTCCTAGGAGACCTCTGAAAGCAAGTACACTGTTCATCACAGCTAGAAGTTCAACGAGTTTCTTTATGGTTGTTCAAATGGACCAACTTTTCTCCTCTTTCGTTATGGGACTCCACATCAGCAGAAGAGTTTCTAAGGGGCAGCAGAGGGTATATCACCCTTCTCTAATTCAGTTTTTGCAACAAGAAAAGCAAAATGAGCTGTCACTATTTGGTCTTTCTGATTTGGTACCATGATGGGTCTTACAGATAGAGAACTTCTAATACCTTGGTTTGAGTTTTGTTTTTCTGATAGACACATATGTTCAGGAAGATATTTTTTGGAAGAATTTGTCATTCTTAAAACCTCTTGCTTTGTGTACATTTTCCACAGTATGAATCCAGAGCAAAGATGGTACAGGGTAAAAACCCAATAAAAGATAGCTAAACTTTAAACTTTAAAAATAAAGCTTTAACTTACCATGAATCAGGAGTTCAGGTCAGTGGTCATCCAAACCATTATCTTTCACCAACTTTAAGAATCACAGCCTTTGAAATAAATAATTGGTTCTGTTTTGCAATGCTGTTTTAGTTGAGGCCAGCACTTTCGCCTTGCCGCTGCAGCAGGCTGAATAGTGTCTGGCGAGCTTGCAGATGCTCCTTTCTTTCTCTGGCTTTACCTGCTGACACTTGCTGTTGGGGACAGTGCTGTAGTGCAAAGGCAGGTTTTGTCTCTGTGAATGAGACCAGTCCAACAGCATTTGGCTTTGGGAGGGAAATACTTGCTAGCTTACAAAATATGAAATAGGAGCAACTAAGACCTGCCCTGCAAGCTTACAGCTAACTATTCTGGTGTAAGACATCATTCTGGGGACAAGGAATCAGCACAATTGAATTGAGAGCAGAGCAAACAAATTTAGGAACCCTAAACTTTCACTGCTTCAGCAGTCAAATGGAACTGTAAAGTCTTTAAAGTCAGACACATTAATGTGCATTAGTGACACCAAACTGCTCAGGCCTTCAAAGCACAAAATCTACTGAAAATTTAGAGTTTCTGCTGCCTGTCCAGGAACTAGTCGTGACCTCTAGCAATCACCAAACTCTTCAGCTGAATGGGGACCTTCAGGAACAAGGGACTAGTTTAAATGTTAAAACTTCTTTGAGATTAAGTTTAAACTTAAAGAAAAAAAATCCCTTTTAATAGTGTCATTAGGAGTTGTCAACAAGCCCTTTGGAAAGGGCATCATTAGGTGTAAATTAATATATGAGGAATATGTCCTAAAAAATGTTGACTAAGTTCAGTCCATATTAGCAATGGCCAAACACAAAAAAGGTGGGGGAAATTTGATGTTCAGTTCATTTTTCAAGTGACATGGAAAAGAAATGCCATAATTATCATAGAATCATAGAATCATAGAACGGTTTGGGTTGGACAGGTCCTCAAAGATCATCTAGTTCCAACCTCCCCCTGCCATGGGCAGGGACACCCTCCACTAGACCACATTGCCCAAAGCCTCATCCAACCTTGTCTTAAACACTTCCAGGGATGGGGCCTCCACAACCTCTCTGGGCAACCTGTTCCAGTGCCTCACCACTCTCACAGTAAAGAATTTCTTTCTAACATCTAATCTAAATCTACCCTTCTTCAGCTTAAACCCATTACCCCTTGTCCTATCACTCCATGCCCTTGTAAACAGTCCCTCACCGTCTTTCCTGTAGGCCCCTTCAGGTACTGGTAAGCCGCAATTAGATCTCGCCCCAGAGCCTTCTCTTCTCCCAGCTGAACAACCCCAACTCTCTCCGCCTGTCCTCATAGGGGAGGTGACATTGTTGGCACAGATGATGGACTGCCAAAGAGGAAACAGATCCCTACAATTCTCTGAGGCCAAAGCTGATTGCATTATGCTGGGCTTGAGCTGTGCTCCCAGGATCATCTGGAGGAAATCTGCAAACCTCTCCCATGTTATACCTGTTCCCTAACTAGATACCAGCTTCCGGAATTCAGGGGTTCCTTTTTGTTATTTTTCCAGAAGGGCTAAAGAATGTTTTTAAGCTTAAAACAAGGAACAGGGCAAGGTATGGACTCTTTTTCAAAGAGGCTGGTTTGGTTTGCAAATACTGGAGAAGTTCAGACATTTGGGTACACCCTGACTTATCTACAATAGCTAAGAGAAAGGTCATCAGCCTGTAAACAATTTCTTGTGGATCTTACAGCAGTCAGGTAAGGTAATAATTACCATTAAGACAGAATGTAGCCTCCAAATATCTCTGAACTATGCATTATATACCCCAACTGGGAAATTCTGCAGTCTCTCATTTCCAAACTGACCTCATCATCCAACATACCCTTTAAAAAGACAACAAAAAATTAAACTCAAAATGGTGTCTTCAAAGAAACATAACTTTAAGAACACCCTTATGGTAAATAATGAATTTCCCATATGAACAGAAACACTTATTTTTTACATGTCAATTTAGTCAGTTCAGCCATTAATCTGAAGTGTGTAATTGCTTCAGTTAACAGAGAACTCAGAAGCTTATACCAATCAAGACTATGGCAGGAAATACCCAATTTATTATAATTTATAAGAGAAATAACAGAATTGAAATACTGAAGGATTGCCTGGGAAAGGCTTTCTTTTCAATCACGTGCAAGTACACAGAGCTCAGCTGGAATCACTCCTACTAAACTTCCTTTAATCATTCACACTTAATTTTTTTTCTGTAAGTCCTAAGTTCCTGTTTGAAATGTTTTTCCATTTGTACATAAAACCAGCCAATATTTCTGAAGAATTCTTCCTCCCCACCCCCCAACTTAATTGTAACAATTCTGGTTCCCAGTGTCAATAAATATTTGAATTCCCCTAGAAGAACAGTTTAAGGTGGTTAGGAAGGGGATGTGTACATTTTCAACAGCACCAAAAAAAAAAAAAAATCTAGTGAAACAAGCAAAGTGATTTTTATTCAATTAAGAATATGTAGCTGAATTTTAATCTGATCTGTCTGCTACTGCCACAGCTGAAAAACATTTCAATCAGAATGAACGGAGGTTTAATTCTAGCCTTTGCATGAATATAAAGAAGTCTTAAATCACTATTTAAAGGTGAGCAACAAACCCACAAGCTTCTGAAACACCATCTGCAGTGCCCAGAAGGTAATAATTAGAGGTTGTCTACTTGCTGTTTTGCCATTCCATTCGTAAATCATAAGGCTTTAGCATCGGATCTGCACTGCATTTATGGAAGAGCTTGACCAGTCCCACAGAAAATGGGACTGCTGTATCAGAGCAAGTAAACTGGCAACCAGCTCAGGAAGGATATTAAACACTTAATCAAACAGCAATATAGGCTGTATTTCAGATTTCAAGCAATTACACAGTTACTTTCATTTGTGTTGTTTTTTCCAAAAAGTTGGAGTCGCTTAGAGGGAACGATTTACTCTGTGTAAATGGGGGAAGCAGCTTAAAAGACACCAACAGGAAAAAGAAAAGAAAGGAAAGCCTATTCAAATGCCTTTCCCTCATGAGCCCCTTGTGGTCCAGAAGTAATTTAGTAGAATCTGCAGAGAAACAAAAAGGTCGCTAGTACAGACCAACATCTTAACAGAGTTGCTGGTGTTTCAGTAGTTGCTTGTGTGAACGCCAGAAGCCACATACAATACCCTGTAACTCAAATAACCAAGACAAAAGAACACTTCGTTATGCAAAAGTACAATCTCACACAACTATTTAAAGAGAGGAGCAACATTTTAAAATCAATATTAGTGGTAGGACCTAGGGACCCCTCTCCGCAGTACAGACCAGTTTCCTCCTCCTTGTTCCAGACTGTTCACTGTCCTGTGCAGGTCCAACTGAAAAACAAGGCGTGAAGATTTTAACCAAGGCAAAGATAAATTCTACTCGAATGCAATGAATTCATCACACTGAATGAAGTAAGCTGTGTCACATGCAAACATCAAAAGAAATTTTGCTGTGGTCCGAGTCCTATATTAGTAGCAGGTCCCATCTGCAAGAACCACTGGTCAGACTGCACCCACCCCGGAGCTAAGCTTGGAGGAATGGGGAAAAGGATGCATAAAACTTCTTGGGATTTGTCTTGGTGTTTCTTTTCAAAAAGCTCTCCTGAATGCACCATATTGTAAGGACTAAAGCTTCCTCATCCAGCTCAGTTATCTTCTCCTATAATTAAGGTTAACTCTGAAGTTACCCACTAGTCCTCATCCACAGCTCATTCCCAATTTGACTCCCACCATCCTGCCAGCCTGAGCTTCGAGTTCATGCTGGGCTGCTGGGTATGAGCCTTTGCCTGGTCCCGGTCTTTGCAGTGCTCCTCTCCATCTCCCCGCTTCCAGCAATGAGTCTGGATTCCCTGGGGAGCTGCCACCCTTCAGTAGAGCAAAACTAACCAGTGCTTGCTGCCTTGAATGTGGCCCTTCTGAACACTGTTCTTTGGGGGTTTTTTGTTTGGTTGTGGTTTTTTATTTATTTTAATTTTTTTTGTGCACAGAGACAGGCATTGCACAGAGCAAATCCTAGTACAAGGGAACCCATTGCACATCCTGGTAATGGCCTAGTAGAACAAATGTCTGCTGCATTTGATATCAAGTGGGAATAAACAGTGTACGTGGTCCAGACCAACTGAGGCAACTTGAAGATTGGTCCTCAGCTAAACAAGCACTCCCTGGTTTCACCTCTGTGATTGGTAGGGCTACCTTAGGTTACTTTGTCCCCTGCCACATGCTTCAGCCTTTTGCCACATTGGATCTTTGGATCTTAGCTCTCTTTACGTTCCCAACATTAAGCAGATGGAAATCAAGCCCTATTCCTGTCAACACAACTATATTGTAACAGCTTTTTGGATAGTAAGATGTTACCAGTGTTTGCAGTAGGAAAGCTAAGTGGAGTTGCTAGTCCTGCCTTCATGCTTCAACATCTATCTGAGCCCCCCCGCCCCAGTTCCTTCTGCACTGGGAAGCCCTCCCTGGAGTAACAGTCTGCAAATGCCCAAGGGCTGAAAATCTGCCCGCATAATCCAACATGCAAACAAAAATATTCACAGACATCGGAATAAAAGTTATTTTTAAAAAAATAAAAAATTAAAAACAAAGGCCTTTCTTATGTGTTTTATGTGTAAAGAACAATTCCAGCACTTCTATCTGGTGAATTGGTATATCAGCATTTATTATCCAACAATTTTATCATTCGGTTTACCATATCTCAGACGTCATCTCTGTGTGTTGAAGAATCAGTATGACTGAGATGAACAAGAAAGATTGCAAAGTTTTCTATAACTCAAAGCCCTACTTCAAGAAAAAACTCTGCTTAATATATGCTTATTGTTTCAGTATAACATTAGCCTTCTCTAATGTGACCCCAAAAACTGACCAGAAAAACCTAGAAGTCAAGATCTATTCTCTTTGAAGATTTAGGGGAAATAGTCATGTGCAATAGGAACTTCAAGGCTTTCTCGGTTGATGATCTGAGAACCATTGGCTTACACTGGTTTCATTGGATAGACATAAACTCAGCCCATCTCATTACTGCCTGGAGCCTTACAGAATCAAACCTGCATATGTCTGAAAGTCCTGATGTGTCATTGCTCTAGCTGCCCCAAGATTGACTCTGAAGTAAAAGCAAGACATTTGATGAGCATATGGTTGCAGTAATTCTCACACTGAGAGTTATCTTAAAAATGCTATAAAAGAAATAGATCAGAGAAAAAAAACCCAACACTTTAATTTACTGTTTAAACAATTTCCATTGTTTTGTTAGTTGGTTGTGTTGTTTGGGTTTTTTCCTTCTTTTTTTAAAGGGATACTAAAGGGAGGAAAAATGTTTCCTTTCTAAAATGTTTGGTACTGAATTGTTTCCAGAGAAAGCATGGCACTTGAGTGGCTACCTGAGAAAAATTGCATACTTTAGGTACCCAGTTTTTACCTCTATTATTTGTAGATGCTTTCACACTTTGAAAACACTGTTGGATTTGGTACTGTCAGATGAGTAGTTGCTTTTGTGCCCATAGTGTCACTGCAACACAAGCGAGAAGACATTTAATGTACTGCCACAACTGCAGGTTTGGAGGTTGGTGTGTTTTGGGTTGTTTGTGTTTTGGGTTGTTTATGCTTTGGGTTTTTTTTCTGTGGGTGGTTGTTTGGGTTTTTTCGGGGGTGGGGGGGTGGGGGGGTGGCAGGGAGGTTGATTGATTGGTTGGTTGGTTGAACTTACTTTATACAGGACCACAGGCACTTATCTGGTGGAACGCTTGTGAAAAATTGGAGTAACCAATGACAGTTCTTAAACTGCTGTGAGCCAAATAGTTCAAGTCTTGCAAACCTCCACCGGCTCAAGCTGAGAAAGTGGGAATGGCCATATGGTCCAGACAAAGGTCGTTAGTTGGGGTGCTCTACCCCAACACGATGGCCAGTAACAAAAGTGAAGGGAAGGAGTTTAAGTGTGAACAGTGTCTGCTCCCAGTTTCCAGCACCCCAAGATTTAGAGACTTCCTGAGCCAGCAGTTGTATTGGTACCTTCATGTACTGATATATCTTATTGCAGTAAGCAACACAATTTTATTATGCTTTGTGTAAAAAAAACCTTACTATCTTTTGCTTTACACTTGCTGCCTAGTAATTCCACTTGGTTGCCCCACTTTTTGTATCAAGAAAAACAGTGAATAATTGTTCCCTGTATGTAGCTCTATGGCAGCCTTTGAGAGAGGCTGCTCTGACCCACAGGCACATCACAGCATCACATAACGGGACAGTAAGGAGTCGCCCACCTGGCTGGTAACAAAGGTTTGCAAGGCAATCAGACTTGCAAAGCAATTACCCTCGCTTGATAGGCACAAGTAGAGTTTCAGACACAGCAAATGGATTGCTGCAAATAGCTTTCTCCTACTGTGAAAGAGTAAAGAAATGATTGAAAACAGCCTGACATGTTTTAAAAACCAGTTTCAGATATCCCAGGTACCCACATGCAATCCTTTGAAAGAAGTGGAAGTACTACCAGGCCCCTTAGCTGCAACTGTTACACAAAAATAATCACTACAGGCTTAACTGTGGCTGGAAATGGATATTACAGGCCTGAGTGGTGCAGGAGTGCATGTGGTTGTGCTGCAGCAGCAAACAGGATGCTCTGCCCATCCCAGCTGGTGCCTCACCCAACCCATCAGCCACCTCGGCATCATTGCAGGGAGCACCACGGGCAGCACGACTTGCCAGGTGTCACATGAGCTTCAGGTGGATCTTGCTGCTGCTACACCCAACCCCTGTCTCTTGCCCTACAGCTTCTCCTGAAGAAATACAGACTCATCCACCTCTCAGATTTTGTCAGTCCTCCATTTCCCAGGTCTGCTTTCCTCTTCTGTAATCCAAAGCTGTGCTTGGTCCCATGAATTTTGCCCCTGAATTTCTCTCCCCTGGCCCCAGGACCTCTCTCAGATCTGGCCACTGTGGTGAGTGTCTGAACGTCAGCATTAACTCACTGGGGTAAAACGATAGTTAAATCATGGATTAATATGTGGTTTCTGTAGCGCTGAGGGTTAGACCAGGAGTCTGTAATCACTGTTGACTTTAACATAACTCTGAAAAATACAGATTTTGATACACTCACATGAAAAACTAATCTCAACCAAGAAGCAGCATGGCAAGCCTGTGGCTGTGCAGTGACACAGAAATGGAGTTGGCTGTGTTGGAGTGAAGATTTAAGCACCGACCAGTAACTTATCAGCCACCACATCTCTTGTGGTTCATCCATGAACAGTGGGATGTGAGGAAGGTGGGCAGGAACTGTGGGAATTACCAGCTGGCACAAGAAGAGCTCTCTAATCCCAAACTCCAGGACATGTTAAATAGTGTGCTTACATAAAAATAGTCAGACTAGGCACAAAATGGACACCTGCCAGTTTATGCCTCTGTCTCGCACAAACATTCAGGCTATCAGGGTTTCAAAGCAAAGAACTCTTGGTATACCTACGGCATCAGCTGAAACAACAATAAAAGCATTGCCATACTGACACTGCAGATACATGGTAGGATATCCGGAACCAGGGATATTACCCCGTACTTACTAGGCCTGTATCTCGAGCCAGCAATTTATAATCCCACAAGAGCTGCAGCAGTGCAAGATCTTTCCAGTTTACAAGGCCCGGTAAGGCAAGATTGCTTCATTTGGTCTCCCAGGCAGTCATGATCCCTTCACAGTTTTAGTTAACTACTATTTGTGTTTCAAAGCTCTTTTATACGACTTAGCATAGATAAACTCAACACAGATCAACGTGCAAGTGCTCCCCTAAAAAACACTGTTCTTCATAATGAAGATGCCATTTACCATTTCCTAAATTGGATACCTCCAAATCAATGAAAGGTGATTGCATCCTCTCAATACCACACTTAAATCTATGGCAGTAAAGTTCATGCAGTAGTTTTCTAATAGTTTTTTCTGTAACTGGTGATCTGTAGTTATCTGACGCTATGTTGACAGTGTAAAACATTACGCTAATTATAATGTTTTTGGGGTCTTGGAAAACTAGGGGGTAAATTTTTCATTACAAAATTGGAAATAGTTATAGGAGAAGGAAAGTAAAGTATATGAAAATTTATTTCAGCATCACACTTGTCGCGGTTTAGCCCCAGCTGACAACTGAGCACTGTGCAGCCGCTCACTCACTTCCACCCATCAGGATGGGGAAGAGAATTGGAAATTGTGATGAACAGCACTTCTTATCACCCAAAGTCAATGCTATGCATGACCCCCAGCTGCCCAGCCTCCCAGCCCACATGCAGAAGCAAAACAAACCAAGCAATTCATTCCCCACTTCCCATGGGCAGGCAGGTGTTCAGCCATCTCCAGGAAAGCAGGGCTGTGTCACACGTAACAGTTACTTAATAATACAAATGCCATCACTCCGAAGTTGATCCTGCGCAAGACCCCCAGCTACCACGCCAGGCCCCCAGCTGCCACGCCTCTCAGCCCACCCCCAGTTATAAACAGAACATGACATCGTATGGTATGGAATGTCCCTTTGGCCAGTTGGGGTCAGCTGCCCTGGCTGTGTCCCCTCCCAACTTCTTGGGTGCCCCCCACCTTCTGGTTGGCAGGGCGGTATAAGAAGCTGAAAAGTCCTTGACTGCTCAACGACAACTAAAACATCAGTGTGATATCAACATTGTTCTCATCCTAAATCCAAACCACAGCACTACAGCAGCTGTCAGAAAGAAAATTAACTTTATCCCTGCCAAAACCAGGACAATACTTTATAATAGTTTCTTCTCAGACATTTCAGTATTTCATCCCGGACAGGTGGCCTGCAAACTTTTCTGCTTGCTCTGTCCCTCCCAGCACCTGAGACATCCTTTCTCTGAGCAGTTCTCACTGCTTTTGTTAACGATGAAACTGCCTCACACTCTCCCATCTCTCCTCTCTTCAAGACTTTCTTTGCTGCTTTTCAGCCCAGTTAGTGAAAAAGCCCTTACTCTGCCTTGGAAGTTTCTCTGAATTTACTATCATCTGCAGCGTTCCTCACTTAACACATTCCTCCTGCCACAGGCAATCCTGAACATCTGTGTCAGAGACACAGACAAACATGGGAAGTCCAAGAGGTTCCCCTAAGTATGATCAAGCATGAAAAACCCCCTTGATCATATGAAGTGAGATCGCAACAAGTAGCCTGAGAAGGAGATTAAAACTTGGTGCTGTGATAACAGCATACAAAATAACTATCATAGAAATAACCAGCGCTCCAGAGAATGTAGACAAGAAATTTCCATGCTCCTTCGCTGTTAACACAGGAACAAAGTAGATTTCCAAAGCTGTTTTCACCCCAAGCACAATTAAAATGTGGATAACATACTGCCATGAAAAGCTGTGAAGGTCAAGAAATCTGCAAAGTTTGAGGAGAGAGTGGTAATTTCTGTGGATGACAGGAGCATCCACAGCATCATAATTCATTACAACTGATTCAGTGCAAGAGACATTAAACCACAGCCTTCAGGATTTAAGCCAGTTTCAAATGATTACAACTCACAATAAGCCTTTAAATGTCTGTGGATGAGCAAAGGCCACGTAATCCCATTTTCGTCTGAAATACATGACACTAATCATTGCTGGAGACATGGTATGGGATTAGGTGGGTTTTGGACCTAATCCAGGATGGTATTTCCTATATGCCTGCTCAGCTCTACTTTTAGCTTTTCTGCTAACCCCCTTCAAGGTGTCCAGAAGCAAAACAACTGTTGCCTGCATTTGTCTTAGCTTGCAACCTTGAGATTATATGCACTTAAAGACACCTAAAGGCACAGTGCTTCATACAAGGGTCGGAAATGAATTCTTCTACGCAAGGAAGAAACACTATCAAAACGTCTCCCAATTTCCATAATTTTGGACATTGCAAATGGAAAAGCAAGCATTCAGGGAAAATATAAAATGGAGTAAAGCTTTTTAGAAGTTCAAATCTGTTGTCTGAACTATACTTTTCTATTTAATCATTGTTTCTCATCTCTACTTTTTTCATGGTGGACTTGAATGGAAACGGCAAAGACCTCTAGCTAACTTTTGCAGCCTCAAGAAGGTTGTTTTGAAATACATCAGGATTTGAGAAACCTGGGGAGATCCAAGACTGGCTATTCCAGCACTACGGGTCAGATCCCAAAGCATCACTTCATAGACTTACAAGCATAAGAATTTTAAAAAGATAATTAACTTTCAATCTATGTATCTTCTGAAATTAGAACATTTAGTCAAGCTATTTTTCCAAGTTTATACACACACAGAGCACATTAAATTCCATGGTTCAAGGTTTTAAAAAAATAATCACAAGATTACCAGGGCTGGGAGTTCTCAGTTCTAATGCCACTACAAAACAGCCAGCATGCCAGCACTTTGTTCTTTTTTCTCAGCTCTGATCAAGCTGTGAAAAAAAAAGAAAAAACAGCGCAAAGTCCTGATATCAAATAAAAAATTCCTATTATTTGATCTCCTGGAGCCAGACTTTCATCTCTTGAATTGTTATAAGATGGCCAAGAATTATATCCAGCTATTGTTCAACTAATCCAACATCCCCTTGATAGCAAAACCATGAGATTCAGTAGAAATCAGCATCCCAGCATTCCTGGGAAACCCCTAAGTCATCAATTCTGTTATAAATAAGGAATGTGATTAAAGAAAACACAAGCATAAGCAGACCCTCACAATATTGTACTTTTCTTCCTGGACCTTTTCTCTATCATTCCAAATTAAACAAGTCACATGATATCTTTTTTTTTCTCTTTTGCACAGCCTGTTTGCAATCACATGTTGCATCTGTCTTCTCTTCCAATTTCCTTGCTGCCCCTGGAGCTGCTGAAGACTCATCTTCACCTTTTTGATATTTCCCGACTGCTAGTATACTTCACACATCTGTTTTTCCAGACTAACAGATGTTGTTGCTCAATGAGGGCAACAGTCTGTATGTTTAGGCTAGGAAGTGCAGAAAAAGCATTTAGAGCTAGTTTCTGCTTTTTCTCAGTAGATGCTTCAACAGTATAAATTCCGTAAATAAAGTGTATTTCCAGCGGACATGCCCAGGATTTACAAAGCAGACCAAACTGCAATGGATCTAGATCATTCTTGCTGCTCTACAGGGCAAAAGTCAGCATCTTTCTCATATATAAAAAAATTAAAGCTTTAGCCCTCAAGTTGTCATTAGTTATATGTAATTAAATTCACTACAATTATTTGATTTTGAACAAGATATTAATATATGATGTATTAATGCATACTAATTGCATTAATGCAGTTCTGCTCTATTCTTTTGTGTTCTGGTTTTGAATCTTGTTGCTCGCTAACATACCACACCATTTAGCAACAAAATATCTCTGAACTGAGACAGAGAAAATAGATTTCAACCTATGTCTAGCAACATCAGAGGTACTTGGAGATTACCATTCTGCCCATGATCGTTTTTTCCCTTCATGACTGATGAGTTATTTTCATGTATTAAATGAGTATTATTTCCTTTCCTGAGATTTTAATACCATTGCAACTTAATCCACATCTTTAATGAAACCACAGGTTTATCCTATATGTGCTTGTGGTATAGCTTGAAAGGTCCATGGCTGCATAGAAGAGTTCATAAGTTCTGCTAAAGTGACATGACCATGCTAGAAGTTGACATAGGCATTGCTACTCAATAAGTCAAAGGTCTATGAGGGAGGGAAAAAAAAAAGAAAAGAAAAAAGAAAAAAAAAGAAAAAAGAAACATTGAGTACTTCAACCTTCTCTGTGTCATCCCTCCCTCTCATCCCTCCCTCCCTTGTCTTCCTCCCAAAGCTCACATCTCGCTGTGAGCAAACTTGTGAAATGCTTCCTTTTTGCATCTTACTACTCTTAGCTCCAGCTGGGCTTTGGTCTTCCCAATTTCATATCTACATGTCCATGCAATGCTTTTATACTACATCTCTGCAGCCTGTCACATTGTTTCACCTTTTTACATGCCCCTTTTGCATTTTAGTTCATCAAAAAGTTCCTTGCTTAGCCAAGTAGGCCTTTTGCCAGAATTAACTGCCTTCCTGTAAAATCGCATGATTTACTCCTGAACTTTCAGGTCATTTCCTTCCAAAATAAACTGCTTTCCTGGGCACCATGGCAGCTTCCCAGTAAATTTTTGCCTGGCCATCCCCTAAACAGCCAAAGTTTGCTCTCTTATAAGGGATATTAGAAGGACAGCCAGATTCCTCCTGCCTTTGTGGTATCTTTCCATAACATTACATTTCCCAAGTTCTGTGTTGACAGAGAAGTTCCTAGCATACCACTCCACTCCAGTTGCTGCTTTGTGTGTGTATCTTCCTTTTTACATATCTTCCTTCTATAACAAACATCCGATTACTATTTCCCACTTCCTTCTTGTGTGTGTGTGTGTGTGTTTGTGTGTGTGTGTCCCCAGATGGATCTTTTTTTTTTTTCTCCTTGTAGCTTGGATTATTCACACAGTATTATGTGGAACTGCCCTCTAGTTCTACAGAAAAATAGAATATACTGCTCTTAACGTGAATATTCCCTCACTGGTACTTTATATAACAGTTATCAAGGGCAAAATACTGAGAAATTTATTACTTGGAGAGAAGCAGTATTTCTTGTAGTGATCACCAGCTAGCATTTCCCAATATTCCGTAGCGTAGGATGCAGGATGTCTGGGAATCCTGGACAAATAGGCACATCAGTGAACATCAGCGACATGACTGCCCATGCAACAATGGCACTGCACAGCACGTACGTACCCGGTGCCATGGATTCACTCTGTAATGCAGCGCAGGGGCTGCCCCCACACGTACCCTAAACCCAGAGCATCAGGAAGGCACAGAGCCCCGAGACTCCTCGCTTTCTCTCCAGTATGCTTTCAGGCATTGAAAGGCATCACTCACTATCCCACTCCAGATACATCCTGGCCACTTCTTGGACCACACTGCACATTAAAAAGAAGATTTTATTACATGGTCTACAAACATAGGCCAACTGTCTCTCAAGTAGAAATGTTAAAATAATATAAACAATAGAAGTGTAGTAAAATACTCTTTAAGACTTCCTTAGAAATAAATGTTCATCATCCCATAACTTAATTATCTCATTTTCTTAGAACCTTGCTGTTTGCCATTAGAACTTGCATGCACTTGGAAAAAACTAAGTGTTTGCCCATTTGGGTTTGTTCAACAGCTATAATAAGAACTTCCTGAATTTCTGTACTCCTTCTGTGGAAAAGGTGTCACAGCACTCAACTGAAAATAAAAGGATGGTTGTGGATTTTTTCCCTTTATAGAAACTTGCTGATTTTCTAATTATCACACTTTGAAGGCTGCAAGTCTTTTCCAATAATACATTTTGGAAAATATTTCCCCCACCTACGACATCTCTAACTCATTCTGCTAAGTACCCACTTTTTTAAGAATATTATTCCAACTTCAGCCTCACTGATGTCCTTCATTTACTTATTAGGTCTATTTTCTCCTGTGTGCTAGTTTCAGCAGATCTGCTGCAGAACTGCTTTTTTATTACCCATATTTGGGTAACATTCCTTCCAATTTTGTTTGCCTATCCCTCCCATTTTCAAGAAGAATAGACGAAAAGACTGAGAAAGGCATACAAGAATGATCAGAATGATGCACAGATTTCATTGTGGCAGAAGGTAACATAGCTTAAAATACTTGATAGTGCTATTTCAGATCAGCTCAGCACATAAACTGTTTACAAAAGGCCTCAAAGTCAGATTGTGTTTAAGTAATTCATGTTCACTTATGAGGACTATTGTTATTCTAGGAGAGAATTGTTTTTAAGCTATGAAACAAGGCAAATAATTTCTATGACGTATCAATATTCAAAATGTATATGTGCTGCACCTACATGTTACTTATTAATCTGTAATTTAATCCATCACCTTTATGAATAAATTTAAACGTCAGACAACGAATGCGTATAAATTCACTACAGCAGCCTCTCAAATACGTCCTCACACTTGCAACACTGGAAAAGCTGCACTTTGCACCTGAAAATGATAACAAAATAGAAACACAATACTGCCCTCCACCTACAAAGTCTCATTGCTCTCAGCAGAGCCCAGACCTGTGCTGTTACAGCACAGATTCGTAATGTAACAAAATGCTATATTAGTCAAAGATTTTTATAAATATGGGTCATGTCTGTGCTATGATGCACTTCACAGCTGTGATGCACTTGTCTCTAATGTGATAAAACTATCAAAGCTGAAAGTTTCTTGCAGACAGTTTACATTTTGTGATGACATTCCCTTGAATCTTAAATGTAGCAGCCTTTCTTGTTTGTGGGCTTAGAGCTCTCCTCCGGGAATGGAAACATTAGCTACTGATGAAAATATTCATGAACTCTTTGTCATGCTGTTTTTACGGAAGGAAATTCCATCTATATCATGATCACGAAGTGACAAGTAAACTAATCTTTGCTCTTATGTATTAGTCATATTTTCCCTTAAGTTCTTTGTAGAGCAAGCGGCACATGCGTATTTAATTTAATTGTGTATAAATATTCAACAGGGCCTTTATCATATCACCTTGATAGCTCATTTGGGCTAATAGCATTTAGCCTTAGAGCCAGAAAAACAATAAATTTTTCACACTTAATACAAAAGCACGTGATGTTTATCAGCACTCAGCCTTGCAGAAGTGAATGCTGATTTACGAATAACTAATCCTAAATCTGCATGTCTTATCAAGGAACTGGCCAATGACGGCTAGGATCTCCACTTTGCTGTTCACTTTCAGTATTCATCGATTTATCTGCAGATTTTACTCATTATTGTGTGCAACCATGATTCAAAGAAGTTTTCAAGCAATGATATGCTTGAATCCTCCAGTTAGCATGTCAGTTGGTTTTCTGTGCACTGTTAAATGGTTGATAGTGGACAGTATAGAGTATGGATACATTCTGTGTATTATGATGATTGTTATTTCATACTCAGAACAACTTTGTGACGCAAGACAGATAGAACAAAGCCTCTCTAGCACACATGTTTATTGCCCTCAGAACAGTGCCTGCAGCTTTCTGAAGGGATTTGTGGTTCCAGCTCACCAAAGACGTCTGAGAAACTTTTGACTCTGTTTTGCCTTTTATACGTTGCAGAGAGAACTTCTCATTTTCATCTTTATCAACAGGACACTGTTGTTGATTTGTGCATCACTATTAACATTACAGTTGCCATTAAAGGTGCAGGGCAAACATCTTCAGTGCACACAGCGGCAAAGTTTTCTAGGAAGTGATGTGGGGTGGGCGCACGCAGGAATCTTCCCACCTAGTCTGCCTCTTCTTTAGAGAATATGCTATCCGGTGCTCTGGCCCCTCAAAATGGAATAGTTAACAGGGATAGGAGGGGAAAGAGTCATGACCACGCAGCTGCATTAATTGCGTGGTGGATGGGGCACAGAGAAGCAGCCTAGGAGCTCTGTGCGTGAACTTGAAATACCTGGCTCTACTCCTGCTTACCATTGCCAATATTACATCATTCCACTAGGACAATCAGATCAGTTTTCAAACTGCCATTGAACTGGAGGACAGTTGAGTTCATCTTTCCCACCTGTATTATTTACATGCAAGATTTTCAGGAAAAGAGTATATTGCACTCTATTTCTGACCCAAACATATGCTTGAAAGGCAGCCTACGATCACATACAGCTTAGAAATACAGTGGGACATAGGAAGGAAAAAAATTCTTACATAAGCTCCAGCATCACTTACACTGTAATACCAATTGAATTTGCCCTACAAGCCAATGATAGGGAGTTCAGAGTTATCGAAAGTGAGTTCAGCCGTCCAAGAAATGTGCCAGGGCAGCTGATTTCTGTGATTACCCATTCTCCCCAATGCGTTTCTTATGCGGGAAGATGCTTTAGCTGTTTAACTTCATCTCACTGGAATGTGTTTTGCAAATGTTTTAATAAGTTATAACCCTACTTGTCTATGTAATGCAGTTCCTTAAATTCTTTAGCTGTGCTCCTCTCTTCTCAGCTGTTTAAGCTGCAAATTCCATAACGTGTGGGATGTTTAGGAAAGAAGGAAGTTTATCCCTTGCTAAATAGGGCTGTTGCTACCTCAATGACGAATTCTCTACCTGGATTAATATCTGAGAGGAGGTTTGGGGTTTTTGTTTTTTTGTTGTTGTTGTTGTTATTCTTTTTAAGCTTGTTTATTATCTTTCATGACTCCTGGGAACCTTTCAGGCCATGCTGGATGTTTTCCACCTCCCACAGCATGAATGGTGCAGGAGATGTAACCTGCTTGCAGATCCCTCCACATCTAGGAGCTGCAGCAGCTCACAGAGTACAGTACCTCCCCCTCAACTGCTTGTTCCCAGCGTTGGCATCACGTCCTGCTTAGGCGCAAATTCTAAGGTGTGGTAAGACTTCCCCTTCATTGTCTACCAAGGGGCCTCTGCTTCCAGGAGCTGCTGTCAGAGGGACATCATCTGTGTTTGAATGAATCCTCATGTTACTAACACCATCAAAATGCTTAGATAAGCATTTCTTTTAACAAAACCAGATCAGAGAAAGATCAAAAAGTTTAAAGTGTCTTCAAATCAAACTGGGTTAAAAAACCAAACAAACAAACAAACCAACAAAACCACACAAAACACAAAAAACCCCAACAAACCCAACATATGGTGCCCATGACATTTCAAAATGACCAGCCTGAAGAGACTTAAATAGTATTTTGAAGGAGTCTGAAAAGCAGAAATCAAATCAGTTTTTGGTTTACTGAGCCAACAGCAACAAATGCCTTTGAAGATGGCATGTAGACCATTACGTCTACATGAAGGCTAAAAAGTATAAGTCATGATACTTATTATTAACTGTAACTGCCTTGATTGCTTTGATCCCTCTTGTGTCTTCCACCTTGCCAAAACTTTGAGAGGCTGCATGAATTACTTTTTATATGATTTTAGACATTATATTGTTCTCCCTTCTGAGCAACCCACTCTCATTCTCCAAAAATCAGCCTGACCTTCAGTTTCTGCAGCTTTCAGAAAGTAGCAGCCGGTTAGCAGAGACATACTCATCACAGCACTCCACTGCAAATGAGGCACCAGTGTGGGATGTGGAAGCAAGATTTGTGAGAAAGACCTAGGTTCTCAAAATGACTTTGTTGCAATCTAAGAACCTGGCAGCCTAAATGACGCTAAGGACAGTCAGCAACATAGGTATGAGATAAAATAAATTCACAGAAGCCAACTCACATAATGGAGGTCCACACAGATTCAGAAGAAAATGCAGAGGAAAAATATGAGGAGTCTTGGGGAACTGGGTTTTCTTTAGGCAACACTCCAGCCACCCTGCTAGGCAGACCTGGGGCCTCTCACAATGGATCACTACCATTGCCATTTCTGTGGGAGTTAGGATAGCTAAAACAAACAAATGTTCACAAAAAGCACTACCTTCCTCCCGTATAGAGGTTTAAGTCACAGCCCTGGGTACAGGAGACCTGAAGTTGACTCCTTCTGGTGCCTGAGGAGATCTGAACATTATTTTTTATAAACTACTTATTTACTGAAAATAACCTAGGACTCCTTTGAGAAGAAAGGCCACCACAGACCAGCAGCTGACAGCACAAATACCTGAAGGAGGCCTTGGCCATGAACAAGCCTGGAGATAAATCAAATGGGTGGTCAATTTTGGCTGGAGGGAGAAGGGACAGACAAACTTCCCACAACTTAATATAAAAATGTAGTCCTAAAGTCCTGTTTATAACAGTTAAGCCATTAAACTCCAAAAAAAAAAAAGGGGGGGGGGGGGGGGAGACGGGACAGGAAGCAAAATTCCTGCTCCTGCTTGATGAGATCTGACTCTACCTCTTCCACCATCTAACCATTTTGCCATCACATCTAACAGGACTTGGAGGACATTGTCTCCTAGCAGGTTGTCAATTACCTTCATGTGTCTTTGTGCACTGACACCCATAGTCACTTTTTATCTCTATTTAACTTGCACAACACACAGAGTTTGGTTATTGCTTTTGAATATAATAGTCTAATTTTAAAAACTTTACTAATATTTCTAAATAGATACTTCAGCACGATGTCTATGCATCCAACACAATGAGAGCTCCTTCAGCCATTTTTTCCCCTGTCAACAGAGCACTCAGCCAATGTAAATCTGCCCTAGAGATTATTTGATATCCTCCCCCAGTATGGCAGTCTGCTTTGGGATTTCTAGTTCACAGAGCTGATGACTGGACAAGCACCAAGTAACATGGGCACAGATACACACAACGAATGCAGGAACCGGACCACATATTCCCCCCTGAGAGAAATGAACTCTTTGCCCTTGGAGGTGCATCTGGTTAGAGCGGTCAGCCTGGCTGGTAGATTTTTGTGAAGGTACCTTAGACACACACACACCCCCCACCACAGGCAGGGAAAAAACCCCAAAAACAACTCTTAAAGACTTCTAGAGATCAATCTATGCAAGTCAGTCAAAAAGAAGAACGAGACACACACAAGTATCTTCAGGACGGGAAGATGCTATCCTGCTTCTCATAGCCCAGCGGACACGGTCATCCAAGCATTTTTGCATGCAGCACACCCCCCTGGGCCCTGTCTAATGTGCCCTGGGCCAGAGACCAGCAAAATGAGAACACGGGATGGAAACTAATCCACATGCATGAGATTTAGAAGTCAGGTCCATTTTTTTTTTTGTTCTTATTTTTAGAAAGTAAGATTAATCACTGTAACAAATAGCTGGGAATTAGTGGGAGTCTTGACACTAAGACCAAGTGTCCTTGTGGAAGACAGGCTTGTGTGAAGTTATTTTTATTTAGGCAGGTTGTGTTCAATTCAGTCCTAATTGAGAAATATAATGGCCTATAGTGTGCCAAACTAAGGTCAAATTAAGTGATCTAATCAGCTTTCTGACTTAAGCATACGAAAACACTCAGTAGAACAGCAGCAAGAGAAGTCACCTCCAGATTTTCTGTCAGATGGAAAAATTGCTCATGCTAGCTGAATATGCAGTTATTCTAAAGCCTTTCCTCAGCACTACAGAAATACATCAGTCTAAACAAAACCTATATTATTTACTTTTTAATATAAGGACCTCTATTGAATTATTTAAAAGAAATTCATATTTATCCATAACTGACACACTTTCTCACTCTGAAAATTACATTAAGAACATAGTTGCTAGCTGAAGTTCACAGCTCAGTGGATGTTTCTGGGTTTTTAAGGCACTTCATCTAATTACCGTGTAGCGGAATTCCACTCTAAAGGGCCAACTCCCAAAATAGTTTCCTAGATGTTTAAGCTTGTTATAATGAATGTACATTTGCTTAGTCTCACAGCACAATGCCAAGAGATTTTTAATGTGACTATTTTAGTTTTCCCAAGATAAATTAGCATCAGCTTTTTTTTTTCTTCCCTCCCCTACCACCCACTTTCCCCCTCCCCTCTTTTCAATCCCTGTATTTTCTTCAAGTATCAGAGGTGCAGAATGATTTTTAAGTACACAGCTGGCATAAACTTGTGAAAAAGTATTCTAAGTGAGATCAGATTTTTGTTTAATTGTTGAAAAAAAAGACATTAAATTAGATAGAACAGATATCAAGAGCTTTAGCTTACACATGATTAAAAAAAAATACCTGCAAATTGATATACCTTTAATAAAATCCCAGAAGGCAGCCTTTCTCATGAAGTGTAATTTTATTTTGACACATGTATTTCTTTGTAGATGGTTGTTGGTTCCTTTTATTATTTTAAAGATGTTGAAGAAAGGCTCCAGCAACATTTTTCTGACCAAGCTGGCCACTGCATGATCCTGCAACATCTTCCATAGGCGCATTTAATATCTAGGACTCCTTGAATTCTTGCAGAACACTCTGTATCAGTTAATAGACTAGCTTGTCCATGCATTGCAGATGTTAGAGAAGTCAAAGGTTCATCTCAGCAAGATACTAACAGAAACCATTCTTACTAAAGATAAGGCTAATCATGAATAATGAAAAAAAATAGAAGCAATTCCATCAGCTGTCTTTTGGCTCATATTTCCTGTCACAGATTACTTTTTCCTCGTTTGGAAAAAAAATAACATTTCCAAGCAACAGCAGGCTTTTTATTAGTTTTATAACTTCATGGGAATGTCCCACTGTTGTGCCTGTGACATTCAGGAATTCAGAGTACCAAAAAATATCTGCTTTCCTCATGGATACCTACCTAGTTGCCACTGCTTTCCTAGTAGAAAAATCTCTACCCCTTTCTCCTGTCAGGCAAGAAACTCAGCTGTGTCAAGTTACAAATTCATCCCACAAGCAAAAAGGAAAAAAAAAAAACCCAAAACAGTTTATAGGTGATGTTTTGCCATTACCTAGGCTTCCTTTACATAGCACTGCTCTGCAATCAGGAGGCATTACATTCATTTCATTTGGCATCGCTGGGCCTCAAAGCAAGAGAGATGCTTTCCTTCAGCAGGATAGAAGAGATGGCATTTTTAATTCACTTTCTCATGTGTCTTGAAGTCACTTAATCCTCTATTTGCCCATCTCTGAAGATACCTTCATTTTCTTATGAGATTATCTTGTTCATAAACACTGTTATCAGAAAGCATCACCTTTCTCCCTCCACACATCATGCTACCACTGCAGTGTCAGCTGCTAGCATCCTAAATATAAATAACCATGGATTTGATTTTATTTTTAACCATTGTCTGTTTTGACACTTCAATGTTACAGGAACTGCAGATAGGTAGGTTTCTAACATGGTTATTCTAGGTTTTCTATTAATCAAATCAGAAAATGGCAAAATAAGTTGAAAGATCCTAGATCTTTGATGGCTTTGGGCATCATTTTCACCCCTCTCACAGTGCTTCAGCATGAGGAAAAGCAAGCACCTAGAATCACGTATCTAAGCCTGAACTTCCCTGCAAAGTCCAGCTTTTCATGCTCAGACTGTGGCTCATGACAAACATTAGACTCATCTGAAGCCACCGAGATGTTTCTCTGTAGTAGGTTCTGTACTATGTAACATCACAATGAAGTCTAAACAAGGATAATGGTACAAGAAATTATGGGTAAAACTCTAAGGCAAGTATTTATTTCCCTCCCCTCCATGTAACAGAAATGAGTTAGAATAACTTTGATCTTCCCTAAGCCACCAGTTTGGGCTCTCTTGCTTGTCTTGGCCTTTATTTTTAGCATATACAGCAGAGCCTCGAGCCTTTCTTCAACACCTCTAGTTAAAGCAGTATGAAAAGGCCTTCTCAAACCTCTGAACTAGTCAGAGACTTTCATGTAGTCTTTTAATATATTTTTATGTAACACATGAGGGATCATCATTCTGCTCTGGAGACAGAGTCCCATACAGGATCAATTATCTTTCATTAACCACTTCATATGTTTGCGGCTTACAAACAGTGAGGATTAGGGGAACCTTTTCCTGCGCTAGAAAACCAGAGATACTGGGAAAACCAGGATCCATTGAAGTATTTGGTGAAGCAAATGGGAACGTTCAGAAAACATCCATAATCTTCAGCACAAAAAGCAGCACAGCTCGCACTGACCCACAACTGTGGCTGCGTGCACGGCTGATATTACCAGTGTGGAAATTTCCATATTTTGTCAGTGTGCATCGCTCTGCAGATGCTGCTGGGCCCCCGGAGCCCCGTTGACTTTCCTCGGGGTCATCACCACTGCTGGACTCCCTCTTCCCAGAGATCTTCCCCCGACCGTCCTTTTGGCTGTGGCAAAATAAATTAAAATTTCCTTCCCCCTTTAAAATCGATAGCTATTTCTCTTACAAGAATACCCAATCTCTGAACTTTCAGGATTATTTTGGAATTTATATCACATTGCCAATTTCCACCTCAAACCTGTATAACGTATTTTCCACTCTGCTATTTCCTACAAGTACTGAAGCTTTTTCAGGCAGCTAATACCATGAATAATCAATTTTCACTTTTACCCTAAAGACAGCAGAATTTTTCTTGCCTCTTCACAGATTTAATATCTTCCTGAAATGGAAGCAGCCATTTCCTCCTTAAAATTGCCATCAAAGAGGCACTCAAACTGTGAAGACTTCAGGTCAGAAGCAAACTATCAGCAGATAAGCGTTGGCTGCCCAGCACAGCACTGCTCCTTCTCTTCTTTCACAGTCCAGGACTTTCAGGTAGCAAATGATGCAACCTCCTAAAGGAAAAAAAAATAATCTGGATATTCTCCTACGGTATTGAACAGAGATGAGAAATCAGGAGACATGTAGAAGAACAAGGGCTAAACATACTATGTAGAAAGTGAAAAAACATCACAAGTGGGAGAAGAGGGAAAAGATGCAGAACAGCTGCAGGTTGTAAGGTTTGGTCTATGTGAAACATGGGCCTGGAGATGCAACTCAACCGAAATCCCTATTTCCGTCTACCAAAATGTTATACAGAGAAATGAGTGGAATTATCAGTAACAGCTATTACTAAGAATAAGTGGAACTACAATATAGTAAAATATTGTTACTTAACCTTAAGAAAGTATCCTGTAGTCTAATAGCCAGTGAGTTACTTTATCCCATAGCTGTAGTTCTCCATGATTTGTTCTAAAACTGTTATTTCTCAAAAATTTGCATTTTTTTCTTCTTCCAAAGCAGAAGTGTAGCCTATATAGCCCCATGCTTCCCATATGTATAATTTTTTTTTTGTTAAACAGAAGATACTTTCAGTCACAAATCAAAATTAGAACTTAGTGGAAAGAGGGAAAACACAGGCTGCTTAAACTAATGCCTTGCAGGAAATTACGCCTTTTTGATGTCTGTTTTCAACATATGCAATTTTTAAAAGCAGGCCTAGAAGTAGTTGGTCTAATGAAAAGACTAATCTCAAATCAAGACAGAAACAGGTGACAGGAATTATCAGCTTTACTTTAAGCACATTCAAAACATCAGAGAGACATATAGCTACCCAGACAGCAACGCTGTATTGCTGTTTTCATGCTACGTAACCTATACAGAAACGTGTTAGAGGCAGAGCACCAACAGCTCAGGCATACTGCCTTAGTCACAAGCATTTTCTAAAGGATGAAATACAGAAGAAAGCAAGTAATTTCATTGTAGCTGTTACAATATTTACTGTCTATCATTCATCAAATAAACACACACAAAAAGTGTCTTAAAACCACAAAATACCTCTTTAACTACCCTGCACACATAATTGGATGTAGTTCAATGAAGGAAAGCCTTGATTTTTTTAACTCTGGTTTTAAAATAAGAAAGCATCTAATTCTATATCTTTAAAAATAGATTTAAACATTACTTATGTCAAAAAATTGTATGAGAATCATAGTTTGCTTTTTTCCTTGTCATTGAAGAAAGCCACGGATTTTGTGTTATAAAAAGACTCCTGGATTCCTGGGACACACTTGAAATAGTAACTTTTCAAGATCCATTTTATGCCTTCAAAAATTTAACAATAGTCCTCCCCTGCACTGGAATTTCACCACATTTTTTCACATCTAGAGTGGATTTAAAATTAAAATAACTAAATCAACTACTTCAACTTCCATGTTATGATCATATGCTTGTTTAAAAAGTATAAGCATGAAGAAATGGAAGTGCTACTGTTGCTCTGTCATTTGTCTAACTGTGTTCATAGACTTAACAAAAATATTCCCTCAGAAAGAATCCAAAGAAGGTTATGAAACAGTGACAAACATCGTCCTGTAGAAACTATTCGTCTATTTTAAGAAGCTAAAAATGTGGAGATTGTACTTTCTGGAGGTGTATTAAAGATATATAAATGCTACAAGTGCAAGTGGTTGGAACTCTGAATATTTGTGATCAGGAAGAGTCGGAGTTGGCAGAGCAATAGACTGAATTTCTGGGGGGGCTCCTGAATCACTACCACTTGCAAAGGGCAAGAAAAAAAGAAAAGTGCATAAGCTTCCAAGAATGTCCTGGGTTTAGTTTCTTTCAGAACAACATGTGCAGAACTGCTTCACCACTGATCCTGCAAAGACACCCTTAGCGCTCAGCTGAAAGGTTAAACTTCAAGAACAGTTCCAGAAATTACTTTTTATTCTGCTTGCCAAGGAGCTAAAACCTTTGCTGAAATGGTCTAGACTGTCTGGGTACCAGTTCCTGGGAGTTACGTCAAGAGGAATCACAAGAAGCTTCTGGCAGAAATTCTTCAACCCCCAACTGTCCTCTTCCTCACACCTACGTGAGGGGTCAAATGCGGCCACAGCAGCCTGGCTGGATGCAAGGAAAGGCATGAGGCAAACCAACATCCTAAAAAGCCTGCATCATGAGCATGGTCACAGGACAATAGCAGAGTCAGAGCTCTGGTCTTGGCACGGTCTCCTGCTCCTCAGCACATCCTCATACATCCACTCCCTCCTTCGCTCCTTTAAGCTGCCTCCATTGCCTCCGCTGAGAGAGTTTACAGCGACAGGGATAGGGCTTGTAATACGGAAACAAATTGAACTCCAGAACCCACAAAGCAGGATTTTGCACGCAGGTCAGAGTGTTAAAGCATCACGTGAGAAAGAGCATTTTGTTAGAAACAAATATTTAATTCACCACAATGCTAACACAAGTGATGGGATAATAATTACAGCATGAAGCAGGCGACCTCAACATCCGACTAGTAACTTGCTTTGAAAACACATCAAACACGTCACCCGGGCAGCAGAACTGGCCATAAACGGCGGGTGCATCGCTCCTCTGGAATGTGCATGAGGTACCATTGACGAAGAAAGCGAAAACACTATAAAACCAGCGTGGAGCAGCTGGAGAGCCAAGACCATTATGCAGGGGCTTCTCATTACAACTCAGCCCAAAGCCAATGCGCTTGGTCGACAGCAAAGCAGTGCTGGCATTAATTTGCCACCTGTAAATTCAGCAAGAGGATCACAAGTATAAACAGTGCACGCAAGGAGGTTGACATCGTATTTACTGAAGATGAGAAGGTATGGCCATAAAGGAAAATAGCCTGTAGGGAAGTGATTCAGCTTCTGCAGAAATCCCCCATGGAAAAAAAAATAAAAATAAAAAAAAATAAAATCTCACCAACCCAGGGAAATAATTCAAGTTAAATATAACAAATACAGAGCAACTGAAAACATGAACAGCAAGTGAAGAGTACTTAGGGCAGATGGTGTAAATCCTGTTGCAAGCAGAAAGCAAAAGGATTGCCATGTCTTCCCCACATTTCCTTTTTTGTATTGGCATAAGTTTGTCCCCACTGGTCATTAAGCAGCATTCCTGTACTCAGCACATGTGGGTACGAGGTCTCAGCAAAGGCTCTCCACTCTTTAGGCTGTAAAAAATTCATTTTAGTTTTAAAGGCTTCCAACTAATTTCTCAGTACCAGCAAAAATGGTAACCATAAACTCCTAAGAATACTCTTCTCACACCGGTCAACATGTGAAGTTCAGCAAAAGAGAAATGTAGCCATTAGCACAACATAGCAGATTTGTCATTTTTCTCATCTCATCTTTTAAATCTGGTTTCCAAGAACAGCTACTGGGCAATGATTAAACCACCTTATCATTAGATTTCCTTCTTATTTAGATTACTTTGTGCTTTTAAGCACAAGGCATACTTTACAGATTGCTTTTCTTTGCAATAAAAAGAATACTTATTAGTATAATTTTGGTTCTCTTTATCCATATTGAGGATGCTTGAACGAAAACTTCTATCAAGTTGGGAAAAAAAATTAAAATCAAATTGTCCATTGAACTCCTGAATAGGTTTACAATTTCTTCTTCTATATCTGTCATAGGAAGCAAGGAGAAATGCATTCATTTGCACAATTACCATATAGACATCATCTTTAAAATGTTGATTTTTGCCTCAAAATTTGATTGCCAGTGAAATTACAGCAGAATTACCTAAGCTAGGATGAGATTCAGTGACACCCCAAGATGTTTCTGCAGAATAAACTGCTATGTAGCCTGTTGTTTAAAACAAAAGATGCAAGGCAGATGCATTGATTTCAGCTGTCTGAGAAACCCAAACCCAGTAAGTCATTGCCTGACAGGTAAAGGAACACAACATTACAGAATACGATGATAGAAAAGTTTCAAATATGAACACTTTGTTTAATGGATACAGAAAATAAAGTAATTTTAACCTCTTTTCCTTCTCAGAATTTCTTACTGTATCTATTAAAACAGTTTGTTATAAGAATGCTTTGTAGGTAGGAGAGAGACCGGTGCTACTGATGGCTACTAAACAGCCATTCCATTGCATAGAAAGTGTTGCAGTTTTGATGCTTAATTCTTGTAATTAGGGAAAAAATGAACTGTGGGACCCGTTGGAGAAAGCTATTTAATCAATGGCCTAGAAGTTAGACAACAAGGTGTCTTCCCTTAACAGCAGATGACTCCCTTCATGCCAGATTACACAATGGCATGTCTACTCCTGAGAAGTTTCCTAAGTGTTAGACGTACTTCTATGAGACGTTTCAAATTTGTAAGAACTGGGATTTTCCTAAAAAGAACTTTCTACTAAAAACTTACCAACCAGCACCAGGGCATTAAAAGGTCATGCGCTATTCTTTGTCACCAGTGGATAGGTTAAACTACGTACATGCAACGGGAAATACAATTCATCTACACAATGAGACAAATGCATTTGCCTCATTGAACCATACAGGGGAGCAGAAAATGGAGTTGAGCTGTCAACAGTAAGTTCCTCTTTCCAAAAACTCACTGAAGAGCTGGAAAGAGCAAAGTGAGACAAAAAAAAGACAGACAAAGAAGGATTGTCATAGACAGTCAAAAGGCACCATGTAAAAATCATGGGTCATCCTAAATTTCCTGTGCACTATTGGGTCCTAAGTTGAACAAAATTTCTCGAGATGATTGCTAAGGAACTGTACCCACTGAAAGACTGAAAGTTCAAGATGACACTTGTAGACTAGGAAAGAAAGAAGCAATTTGGCGGATGGAGAAGCACTGAGATTGATTTTTTCCTTCCTTTTTTCCAAACACGCACATTGTGGAAGTCTAATATAAAGAAGAAAAGTGTACAAGATTCCTGCAGACAGAAGTCAAAACTCACAAAACTCAGCTGAAAATAAATTACAGATCTTTAATCAACCATGGTAAAAATTGATTTTTTAATTGTGTATATTAGATCTCACTTGAAGATATAATCTAAAAGGATTATGAGATGTGATACACAGCACAGTGGGACTGCATGCCTTGTATTATACACGAAACTGGCTTACAGAGTGAGAACTGACCCATGCAGACTACCAACATACACTTTCCAGAGAATCAGAAGTGTGAAATGGGACACAGATGCAGGGCTGTAATTTTTATTTCTGGCACTATGTGCCTTTCAGAACATTGTTTTTTTGTAATAGCAGTTTGTCGCTTACATAATGGAGAGAGCACAAATTGTGAGAGCTCAGTATTTGAAGATATGAACTGCTGGCTCTAAAACAGCAGTCCAAGTATCTCAGATTGGTCACCCTGGCTTTCGGGTACCAAAAATAAATGGATAACCTGGAGACTCTCACATCTTACCTAAGAGGCACATAGCAAGAGTTCTGCTCAGAAATTGCATTTACAAAAAGGACAAGAATGTAATCATATGTTCAGGGCACGGTTTTAATGTATAACTGTGAGAACGAATGTGGAAGACAAGAGCAGGAAAAAAGCACCTAATTAGCTAGTTGCAAAGTGCATCCTCATGCATATGAAAAGAAAGTTTGACAAGCAGTCATAAACTGGCATTCCCTAAATTTTCAGTGCTTAAAAATTTAATCATTGCAAAAATTGAAGCATATGCCATCACAGTATATACACACAACGCAATCATACATAGAATCATAGAATGGTTTGGGTTGGAAGGGACCTTTAAAGGTCATCTAGTCCAACCCCCTGCAATGAGCAGGGACATCTTCAACCAGATCAGGTTGCTCAGAGCCCCGTCCAACCTGACCTTGAATGCTTCCAGGGATGGGGCATCTACCACCTCTCCCGGCAACGTGTTCCAGCGTCTCACCACCCTCATTGCAAAAAATGTCTTCCTTATATCTGGTCTAAATCTACTCTCTTGTAGTTTAAAATCATTACCCCTTGTCCTAAGGTCTGGTATTCTGGACTAGCCCCAAATCAAGCACAACGCTGTATACGTGCTTACATTTTACTGGTAACTTGGAAGGTTTTTTTCAAACTCTACAGTGTATTGCTAGAAGGTCAACAGAAGCATATTTAACTGCATGCATCATCTCTGGCAAATTATTTGTGCTAACAAAAGTTCATTTATATGTAAGAGCCACAAACATAAGGATTATAAATATAATGAGTATTACAAGGTCTAAAATAAAGAGGGAATTTTACTACTTAGCTGTTTTGTTGATGAAATACTTTTAAAGGTGCAATCTCTGAAAAATTATTTCAGTCCAATTCAACAAAGCTTAGTGTATACCAGGAAACATTACTTCCAGCTTACAGCCTTTTTAAAGGCAGGCAGTTGACTTCAGGCAGCTGGTTTCAATTGAAGCAAATGCCTTTTTTCTGTGTATAGGGCAGTTACATAAAATATAGGTCTTCTCTAAAGTTTAAAAACCGATCAGTTTTTCTAAAGCATTATCAGGAACTTCTTTGCTAAGTTCAGTATTCATCATAAGCTTTTCTTCTACTATTTCAACTAGTTTGCTAAAAAATCCACCCCACCATTCATGAGAGACATGGTGGTCAATTAACACCGACCAGCACCCTGACAGAGGCAGAGCTCAGCAGTCTCCTGATTGCCACTGCAATTACATTAGACATTAAATGCCAACATTCTAATTGCTTAAATTAATACAGACTCAGAGATGCAAAGGTACTTGAAACTGACTGCTTCTCCACAACTACCCAGGATCTTTAGGCTATTTTATTTGTTCTTTCTTCATATTTTTCCTACAATGACTATAGAATCACTAAGCTTATAAAACCTAAGCTAACAAAACAGAAATGCCTTGGTTACACAAATACACAGGTCCTAGTCTTGTAGCTAATCTTCACAAACAAAAAAATAAAATTGAGACATTACTTACTTTCTGATTTTTTCTGAACCTCTCCTACTCCCAGCACAGGCAAACAGTACCAAAACACAGCAGCTTTGGCTGCAAGTATCAGTATTGCTAAAGGTGCGAACACAAGCATGCAGCCATGCGTTTAGAATAGCTAGATCTCATGTAGAGATCTGGGAGAGAAACAAGATTTATTAATCTACATGACTATGATGACAAAGGTTCTCCATCAATACCCATTAACACCCTTGGGCGAACTGTACACCTTCTTGATTAGGAGATAAGGTACTTAGCAACGCTCCTCCCATCGCAGAAAAATCTGCTCCTTACTCAGTAATTTTGCCTAAAAGGTAAAATATACAGTGAAAACCACCTGTTAAGAAAGTCCCAAGACAAACAGGTAAAAGGGAAATTTAAGTCCAACAAGCAAAAGTTAGGGAAAGAAAAGCAAGGCTGCCACCCACAATCAATTTCACAGAAATTGAGACAAAAAATATGGAGCAACGGTTCAGCAGTGCAGTGATATACCTAAATTCATGGTACATGAAACATTTTATTACAGCTATGAAATGGAATTCATAGAATCATAGAATGGTTTGTGTTGGAAGTGACCTTTAAAGGTCATCTAGTCCAACCCCCCTGCAATGAGCAATTAATATACTGAACAAGAATTTGGGGCATTTGCTGGAAATAGGCATAAAAAAAATTAATTTGGTAGCTGTCACACTTCTTGTATTTAAAATTCAAAAATCTTTTTATAGTAAAAACATGTTAAAAGCTAGCACCCAAGATAACTAATTTTTTAAGGGTAAAATTAGAAAATTTTAAGATTACTCAAATTATACCATCAAAGGACTAAATTGAACACTTGCCAAATTAGTTGTAAACTCAAGACTTTTAGTGAAAAAAGTCACAGGAACGAGCAGGGAGTTGGACAAAATGACCCTGGGAATCCCTTCCAACCTCAACCGCTCTGTGAGTCCGACGCTGCTTGAGTGTGTCAACACTGAACTCAGTTCTTAGCCTGTATCTGCCGCCTGGGGACTAGACTTTCCCATGCTCCTCAGTATTGTATGTGGATGTTGATACTACGAGGGAGTGTTAATACAGCCAGTGCTAAAGGAAGTAACCATCCTTTATCATTTATCATCACTGCTTTAGGACTGCAGAATGGCTTGTTAAAAGTGTTCTAAAGACAACTGCGACCATAAAATGCAGCACCGAGCTTCAGCTCGCTGAAGTTTAACAGCCAAATGTAGCTTGAAAAGGCAATAGTTCTTGCACAGTGAATGCTTCATTTCTAAAATTATCAATTTGGCATTAAGAAATAATTCCCCTCATTACAATTTATTAATGAAAAAATTATAGGAATGAATAAGCATTATGAAGTACTATTCAATTTTTTCTATAACTGTTTACGGCCAATCTGGCTTCTAGCTAAAACCCCACAAAACAAGAGAGGATGCAATATTAGGACATGGAGAAAACATGCGCTGCAAAAAGGCAGAGAATAATTTTGCAGAGCAGAGGGCAGACTTTCCAGTCCTGCTATGCAACATATGTAGTGACAACTATATTTCGGGAATAGTGTATACTTAAGCATAAACTGGCCGTACTCATAGACCGTCTTAAGATTCAAATGAACCACAGCTGAATTCTAAACAGCACAACCTCCTGACTTGAGCCCTGCTGCAGAGCCGTGCAAAAAGCCATGTGCTTCCCAGAGTATTCAAATGGATACAGCCTTCCAAGAACACTGGGGGGAAAAAAAATCCCTTTCAAATTATCACACCCTTGTTAAGTCTGCAGGGTAACATTTGCTTTCAATCAACTTTCTCTACCATTCATGTTCCTTTTTGTACTTCAAAAATATAGTTCCTTTTGTCTAAAGCCAGACTTATGGAATAAGCACATTAGCGGTAGCACAAGAGGCTTTTTTAGTAATCAGAGTTTCCAACACGCAGCTGCACAAAAGAATTAAAGAAACCTCAGATCATCGAATTTATCCTCCAACTTCCCCCATCCCCTCTGAATATGCTCCTCATCCAAATTATATAGCGATATACAAAGTTTTATTACAAAGCAAGATGAAACACATAGGTGGTACATAACAAGCATAGTTTCAAGAACTAGTAAGGCTGTGACATACAAAAAATATGTAAACCACATTTTTTTCAATGACTGTTCAGAATCATTACTGAGTATGTTAGGAGTTTGTTTGACAGAATTTCCATTTTGAATATACATAAAGATTATAAAATGAAACACATGACAAATATTCCTAAAAACCAAAGCCATTGCTGGTTATTTATATTTTAAAAATATGATGTCATGTAACAATAACAGATACATCCTGGTATTCTTTTAAGTGGCAGATATCAGCAGGGAAGAACTTTTTTCTCCCCTCATAGTTTGCATTACAGTACTTTATTTTAATCAATTTATTTAGGTGCTTCACAAGTTCACTTTCATATATTGCTCGTGTTTCTGAGTTATATAAACGTCAGTCATGCCTTTGTCTATCTTAAGTTAGAAATCAAGCCAACTATCATAGCATCATACATCACCACTGCTACTGTAAGCTCATATACATATGTATATTAATCTGGGCAACAATAAACTGAAACTAGAAAGCTCAGATTTTTTTTTTTTTTTTTTTTTTTTTTACCAAAGATGAAAAAAGAAGTGGGTAATTCTTTAACTCTCAGCATGGAGTTCTGTACTCACCTCACTTCCGTGCTCAGGACACCATCCCAGAGCCTGCCACAAACTTCACGGTATGCTGTCCACACAAAGTAGCAAGACACACAACCCTAGCACTTAATGAGATTAGAGTATCAGAAAAAGTTTTAATTTTTGTATGCCCAAAAAGAACAGCCGCTTGTAGGTGCACAGTCCAGTAGGTCCATCGTCAAATCTGGTTTTATCCAAATTGGAAGAACCTGACCAACACATCCTTTCCCCTGTGAAGAAAATTCAGGGAGACCTTTTGCTTATCTTTGAAGTAAGGTATTCAATAATGGCATAGTGGCTTCTTACGTGGTAGTGCTGGATTGCACACTGCTACACAGATCCATTGCTGCTACTCAAGGAGTAAGTGTCCTCCCAGAAACAGAAGGACTCTGTGCCTCTTAGCTAGGCCTGGTGGCTTCTGGGAGAGAATAGTCCCTGAAGGACAAACAATATTCAAAGCAGTAGGGAGATTATCTGAGACTGGGAGAGTTTTGTCAGCAGGGTAAAAGGTATCAGCACATCAGAAGGAATGAATCGTGCTCCATGTACGCTTTCTTAAACCACTTGTGACTCAGTTGACTCAAGGAACAAGACTGCATCCAAACTGCAGACAGAACCAAATTCTCATTTAGTTGAAGGTCAAAAATTCAGTGATAATAAAAATATTGCATCATGATTTTTTTTCACTTTAAACCCGTTCCATAGATCTAAGTTATTTACATATTTGACACTGGGCAGTACTCAACTATGGTAATATTGTTCTTGAAGAACAAGGCACATTTTTTGATAAGTAATTTTAAAAAGTCAGCACATCAACTAGCAAACTTATCAGGTAAGAATGCAACTTGACAAAATGACATTCTGTTTTCCAGAGATCAACTGTCTTAGATTTATTTCATCAAATGTGTGATACAATTACAAGCCCATGCATTTCATAAAAATCTTAAAATTGTTAAGGAACAAAATTTTAAATAAAGCATATACATAAGTTTCTGGGTATTCAAGTGGACTGGTTAGTCTGGAGGAGTATTATTTGCAACATAGGGGCAGAAGAATTGACATTTTCATGTGATCATTTCTTTATCTCTTCTCCTCCTCCACTCCACACCTTCTGAAGATAAATCATAGATGAATAACTCTAAGGATTACGTCCTAGACATAAGCTCATCGTGGAATCCAGAATTTCACTTTCCTTTGTCTATGAAGTTATAGTACATCTTTTTATACTGTTACTAAAAAAATAAAATAAATTTGACATTTTAAAAATGTTGCCAGTATAACTGGTTTGAAAAATGTCATTTATCACTTCAATTTGCTGACAATATTAATATATGTCCATTTAAATTCTTTACCAAGAAATCAATTACAAGATAATTCTTATAATTCCTGAATGTCATTGAATATTAATGCCTCTTGTAGAAAAGTTAGGTATTTCTATGTAATGAAACTGCTGAAGGAATCAAAGAAAGCCTGCAACAAATCAACAACATGAAATAAATATTATAGATAGTATTTAAAAGGCACACAAATACTTCAAACACATACAGTTTCAAATCTTTATTGTTTTAAAATTCTACATGTCTTTTACAATTACAATAATTTGTTACTTAAATGACTCTTGTATGGTTAATGTACAATGAGTTTTTTCCTGAAACTCAACCATGAAATACAATTTCATCAATATGATTTTTCTAAATAGATTAATACAAGATTTCTGTCTTGTTGGGAAGAACAAGTGCTTCACTTTGAACAAACAGCACAGGTGTCTTCCCTTCAGAATCTGTGATTAATCCATCGAAAGTGCTTTTGAAGATTGCAGATCTAACTGTGACCGATTTTCAAAATCGGTCTATCAAATTACAAGGGTTTTTTAACATTTAAGAGCATTTTCACGTAATGAAACAAGTTGCAGTAGTTATTTTTATTCATCTACTGAGGCAAACTCATGTTGAAGAAAAATTATATGATTATCTGCATGCAATGAACACTCCTCTTTAAATAGTTGATGAATTTTACACATATAAAGAATCTGTTAAAGAGTGCAAGTACTTTGATAATGATTTCACAAAAGGACGTATGCTGGTAATAATGGTAACTAACATTTAACATCTAAATACAAGCTAATGTATATTTAACAGGCAATTAACATGGCTAACAAACCATGTTTCATGTGGCTGCCCTTTGAGAAAATGAACTCATTTGGTCCACACTCCTGAAGTTAGCTGGGTAAAAAATTGGAACAGTTAGGGCCAGAGTTTTTGATGAAATTCTTTTTTTCTAAAATGTGACCTGTTAAAAAGTAAAAGCAGTACATCAATGACGTATCTTGTCACATGACCTCAGTATAAAAAGATGGCCTGGTATTTGGAGCGATGAACTGAAGACAAGTCAAAAATAACGGAGACAGAATGAACTAAACTTTTGTTGTGTTATACTTTCTTGTTCCATGGTACTGCTTTCACTCTGTAGAATTTTGTACCCAAAGGAACTTTGAATCTGTTTTGTGCCTACAAAAAAAAAATCAAATTACATTAGAAATATGGGATTATTCCTCTGTTTTTTATGTTTAAGCAGAAACTGATTCCCACCCCTCAACATTTACAACACCCTTTGGAGTCTGGCAAGGTTCTGGACACTACAGACACAAATCTACCCAAGCCACTGCTTGTTTACTCTTTTTTCTAGTTCCCCTTGTCTTGCTATTCACTGACTAAAAACCGTAACAGGAATGACAGAATCTAGAGCAACGTTCATCTCACTTATGCTGAGAGCACTTTTCACAATCATTACAAACATTAAAACTGATTTTCTTCTCTATTAATTTTATCAGATGATTTTCTACTCCTATTTCCTTACCTTTTTTGCCTGGCAATATTCCTTTTCCATCACTTTTCCTAGCACCCAAGGTCTCCTAGATGCACCTGAAGCTAAAGGAACAATATATTTATTATTTTGGATAAGCAACTACAGGTAATAGGGTATTACATACAATATGGTTAAAGATTATTTGCTAAAATTATTTAATTTAAAGTAGAAAATCTTAAAACCCCCTTTTTTAATAAATTAAAAAAAAATTAAATAAGTTCAGATGTCAAGACAGGTCACTGGCATTTTCAAACAAAAGAATTGATTTTTCAGCTTAAATAATGTTAACTTTTAAAACAAAAAAGACGACAAAAGCACATCAAAACTGAAATTCATTTAATGATTTAAAGTTATTCTAGTCAACCCAGCTTGACATTTTTGTCTTATTTAAGGTCAGAATTTTTTAAATTATTTCAAAGGATAGATAGTCATAGAAGCATAGAATGGTTTGGGGTGGAAAAGACCTCAATGATCATCTAGTTTCAACCCCCCTGCGATGGGCAGGGATACCCTCCACTAGAACAGGTTGCCCAAAGCCCCATCCAACCTGGTCTTAAACACTTCCAGGGATGGGGCATCCACAACCTCTCTGGGCAACCTGTTCCAGTGCCTCACCACCCTCACAGTAAAGAATTTCTTTCTAACATTTAATCTAAATCGACCCTCCTTCAGCTTAAACCCATTACCCCTTGTCCTGTAGTCTTCTGTACTCAGCTATTATTGCCCTTACTGAAACATTTGATTATTTTTCTGTATTAGTCATAGAAATTAGTTACTCATAAATAATAATAATTTTAAAGCCCTGCAAGTCTGCTAGTTTTGGTTGCAGTCTTCTGACAGTACCCAGTACTGTTTGGAAAGGAGAAAAGTGAAAAACCTCAATAATAAACTGACAGGTCAAAAGAGGAACAGTGGGCATAAATACAGAAACAAACGCAAGCTGAAAGTGTAACAGTACGGAAACGCATATTTATCTTGTATTCCAAGAATCCATTTTAATATATTATCCATTTTAATAGATTTGCTCTTTTCTAATTATTGCTAACCACAGCATGAAGAAAACATCAAATCATACGGAAAGAACACCTCACACATGCTCTGCATAATACTAAAATCAATGCTTTTCTAAGCATGACTAATTATGAGATACTGTATCTAGTAACTAGAACAGGAATCACTCAAGAACCAGAGTTTGAAATTTTAATCTTATCCTTCATGATTAAACTGGCTATTGATAATAGAGCAGATTCTGTTCTACTCCACACTCCTACAAATCAGTGCAAAGTATTCACATCCCCACAACTAATATTTAAATTACTTAAGGGTTTTTTTTAATTTACTTGGCTGACAGACTTCATTGATCTAACAAAGATAGTGAGAAAGATGCAGGGTTTTTTCCCTTACATTTGCGCATGAAAACTTCCATATCTGAAAGACGAGGGACAACACAGAAACCATGCAGTCCTCAATCAATTTCAGCACTGTCATAGCATTCTAAGTGCTCTTAATGTAGGCAGAGACAACCTATGATAGCCTAAATCCCTGACACTTAATACTGTAGGTGGATCTATGCAGAATTATTAACTTACTACGTACATGTTGGTATAAAAGGTCAGATTGTGATTCTAGCTTGTATCAGCACTAGTGTGGCCAGCAGGACTAGGGAAGTGATTGTCCCCCTGGACTCAGCACTGATGAGGCCGCACCTTGAGTACTGTGTTCAGTTTTGGGCCCCTCACTGCAAGAAAGACATTGGGGGCTGGAGCGTGTCCAGAGAAGGGCAACGAAGCTGGTGAAGGGTCTGGAGCGCAAGTCTCATGAAGAGCGGCTGAGGGAACTGGGGTTGTTTAGCCTGGAGAAAAGGAGGCTGAGGGGAGACCTGATCGCGCTCTACAACTCCCTGAAAGGAGGTTGTGGCCAGGTGGGTGTTGGTCTCTCCTCCCAAGTAACAAGTGATAGGACAAGAGAAAAAGGCCTCAAGTTGTGCCAGGGGAGGTTTAGATGGGATATTAGGAAAAATTTCTTCACCGGAAAGGTTATCAATCATTGGAACAGGTTGCCCAGGGAAGTGGTTGAGTCACCATCCCTGGAGGTATTTAAAGGACACACAGACATGGTGCTTAGGGACATGGTTTAGTGGTGGACTTGGCAGTGCTAGGTTAATGGTTAACTTGATGATCTTAAAGGTCTCTTCCAACCAAAATGATTCTATGATTTAGATGCAAGATTTTGGCAGCCCTTATAACAATAATTTGCAGTACCCTAGGTCCACACCAATTTTAATCTATCACAAATACTATTAGTGTTCTGGGTTTCGTTTTCCCCGCTTCCCTGACGCAGAAATAGAATCAAGACAAGGTTTTCTGAAGCTAGAAACAAATGTGTTCCTAAAGCAAATGATAAGTCTTCATGTTTGGTTTATGTGCAGTTTTCTCAAATTTGAGACTAACTCTGGTTAGCAAGTGGTAAGAAACAGAGCAAGCTAAGTCCCTTTGAAAACAGACAGGTCAGTGAATTGTGTACTCAGAGTAATATACAAACTGACATGGCTTTTACCTTACATATGTAAGCCAACAGTAAGAAAATCAATCATATGCCAGTCATGTATGTACTACTAATACCATAGTTCAGAATGTATTACATCTGTGAGACAGGCGTTCATCTCGCAGGTTTGGCAGAACACACATTGCACAGATCCTTCAGCAGTCTCAGAATTAGAGTTTGGTGGTCTTCTGGAGACTACACAATTATTTCAGAGCTATCATCTTTCATCATAACTGAAATCTACAGTGAGTCTGCTCATTGAAAGTAAGTTGACAGCTTCTGACATGCAATAACATACAGAAACTGATAAATTAGAATTAATAAAAAATTTCCTTTGGATGGATGTTTTCACAACAAAGTTGGGAGCACGAGTGGGTTTGCAAAAAATACTACACGTGACAGATTCATACAAATGTCTTTCAACTATTTCATGTAGCACCGTTTAGTGCAAAGCATTGTTATTTTTCCTCATTTAAAAAAGATTAATACTTCAATTTAACTAAGTTTATATAGCTGCCAAAACCAGCCAACAACCAATATGAAGACTAAGGGAAGAAAAAAACCAAATGTGCCATCAACCTGAACATAAGCAAGACATACAGAAACTGTTCTCTGAAAACTTATAAGCCCTGCTAAACACTATTTAAATTGGGTGGAAAAAAATTATCACCAAAACCAGTGCTTGCAAATCCCCATATACTATGGTCTACATTTTGTTATTTCAGACATGTATTTGGGTTCATAAATTTCAGTCACTTTGCAGAAGATGAGCCACAAAGAGAACAAATTTTATCCAATCTTCAAAGAACATCATAAAATCATATATTAAAAATAAGAACTGAGCATGAAGTTTTGACATAAATGTTACCTTGGGTTTTGTATTTACTTTCCTCATTAAAAAAGGCATTGAAAACATAAATCCACATAAAAATAGGCCTGAGACCTACACAATTATATGTTGTTATTCATGCTACTGAATAGCTAAGCAGTCTGATGGGAACGTTTTCCCCATAGACATGTTAACATATGCTGTGTGTGTACAAAATTGGCTTTTTTTTTTGTTTTACAGTTTAATTTGAAGATGCAGATATTTTTCCCTATTTTTCCAAAATATTAACATCTATATATATAAAGTTTTTGATTTAAAGTGTTCTCCCTTGAAAAGTGTTTAGCATCAATACAAATAGCAAAAGCTAAAGACAGCTGACAGCTATCTATATATTACATATTTCTTGTATATATCACATATATTTATAAAATTACTTACTAAGTGTTAGAGTATTATTTGTAGGAGGAAATAATAATTGGAACTAATCTGACACTTACCACACTCACCTGGTTTGAGATCCAGTGCAGCAAGAGATTCTGAGTGCAAAAAATACAAGGTTGGACTAACAGTAAACAACACATAGTTGTCATGCCTTTCGTCCAAGATAATGAGAACCAAATCGCCAACCTGAAAACTGGGGCAAAAAAACAACAACTAAGGAACTCAGCTGAAAAAAGTACAGAAGCTTCAAACTTCAGTAATTACTCTATAATTTTTTCCCCCCGAGTATTGCGCATATTGAGACTTAGTTGAACAGCACCACAGACGTTTCTATTTGTCATGCCAACTCATATACATTTTGTATTTTCTGAAGTCAACAAAACATTACTTTTTAAAAAGTTTTGGAAGTGTTTTTCTACATGCATCAGCTCAAGTTTTTTTCAAAAGAACTAACAGTTTTGCTTTAAAATATGAACAGAAGTAGTTACCAAAATATTAACCTTTAAATTTTATATTATTTTTATTCACCAATACTTATGGTAATAATCATTACACCAGTGTTTACAAACATTCTTTTGATGTTTTGAACTCAAGTCAATCTGAACACAGAAAAATACAGGAAAACATTTATTTAGCTATTCAATCTTAAAATTTTAAGCACACAGGACAAAGAAAGGATGAAATGTTCAGCTGTGATCAAAGGGTTAAAAGCAAAAGAAACACCATGGTGACTTCACATAAAAAATATTCAAAAGTCTACTTCTTCCTGACCCAGGATACCACAAGAAGCTACCAAGGTCTCATGCCAAGTTTCAGTAATAGAATTCAGAGAATTTTTTGTGTCTCCAATTTCTGCTTCACAGTGCAAATGTGTTGGAAGTTATTTACTCATTAATGAAATGAAGTCTAAAATAGCTACAATTAAGCATTAGACCATGAGACAGCTCTAAGAATAAATATTGCTACTACTCTGGGGATGGTAGAAGGAAGTGGCAAAGAAAGGGAAAAAATCTTTTCCATAAAAGGAGACTGCAGATACATAGTCAGCGATAAATAGGTAAATGTAGAGAGAAATTCAGCTCATCATCTTTAAAGTTCACTTTCAGATTAGACAAACACTACTCCAATTTTCTGCCTGGACTTACTATGATGACAGACTATACTGACTTAAAGACATCTCTATTGGACAGATGAATTCTTCTTTCACAGCATTTTCTTGACAAAAGACTACCAAGAGAGTTGCCAGAATATTCAGACGCTTACAGGAAAAGCCAATTATGTCATACTGACTTTGTTGCAACAAGAACGCTATTTGGTGTAACTCAGAAAACATTAAAGGAATAATCTGTGTTGGTTCTCTTTCAAAAAAGATTGTTTATATTACTCAATATCAGACTGATATTATTACTGAGTATTATTACTTAAGAACAGCTGTCTGTAAATTTCATATTTTACAAGAATTAATACTTCTTTTATCAGCAACAATTCCATTAACAGCTGCTAACAGATTGATCATATCTAACAAAATATTTGAGTTAATTTCATTTCATTCTGTCCAGGTAAGCCAAAAATTCTGAAGACTTCAGGAAAGTAAAACTTCTCTTCAAATATAATGGAACACTACTGTGCTGGTTTTGGCCGGAATAGAGTAAATTTTCTTCATAGTAGCTGGTATGGGGCTGTGTTTTGGATTTGTGCTGAAAACAGTGTTGATAACACAGGGATGATGTCGTTACTGCTGAGCCGTGCTCACACAGAGCCAAGGCCTCTTCTGCTTCTCACCCCACCCCACCAGCGAGCAGGCTGGGGGTGCACAAGGAGTTGGGAGGGGACACAGCCGGGACAGCTGACCCCAACTGACCAAAGGGATATTCCATACCATATGATGTCACACTCAGCATATAAAACTGAGGCAAGAAGGAAGGGGGTGACATTTCGAGTAATAGCGTTTGTCTTCCCAAGTAACTTAGGTGTGATGGAGCCCTGCTGTCCTGGAGATGGCTGAGCACCTGCCTGCTGATGGGAAGCGGTGAATGAATTCTGCGCTTGTGTGCACGGCTTTTGTTTTCCCTCTTAAACTGTCTTTATCTCAGCCCACAAGTCTTCTCACTTTCACTCTTCTGATTCTCTCCCCCATCCTATCGGGGTTGGGAGTGAGTGAGCAGCTGTGTGGTGCTTAGCTGCTGGCTGGGGTTAAACCACGACAACTACTCATATTATTCAGGGTGAACAGGATTCCTTCTACTTTTTCTTAGCATGATTTCCAGATGGTTACAGATCAACAAAATGTAATCTGAAAGAAAACTCTGGGAGGATTCCAGAAATCCCATGAGGTATTACTCGTATGAACTGTGTAAAGAAAAAGGCACAGAATTCAAGCAAGCTAGCAGCATACAGAATTCAAAGGCTTCAAAGGCTTTTTTTTAAAAAAAAAAAAAAAAAAGCATTTATAAAGTTTGATTTATGCCCAACTGGGATGGTTCAATATCTGATGGCTAAACTACAGGGATTACCTATATATCTTTTCACCACAGAGCAAGAACAGAAAAACTGTTACATTCTTTAACTACATATTATTATTGAAGGCATATCCATCTGTTCATATGAAAAATTAACCTGTACTTACTCTCTAATTGCTATTTTTTCAGAATGTCTTGAGGATACTGATGACATGCTCTGGGACATCTATAAAAAAAAAGAGAAGAGCTATAAAGTATTGGCAAGCTGTGATGAAATGTACATGTAACAATATGGTTAAGATAAAACATTTATTAGTGACTTCAAACAGTATTTATTCTTGCAGATTTTATATTCACTCAAGAAAACAGCATACCTTTCGGTCATCCTGTTCTGTAGCAGGTTTGGTTGCTGTTTGTTTGTAGTTTTGGTGGTTTGCTTTTCTTTTGTTTGGCTTGTTTTTGTTGTTTGGGCTTTTTTTTAGCTACCTTTAACTATGTAATTTCATACATAACCAACCTCTCCCTCATTAAAACTGAGAAGTACTTTCCAAATCAGTGTCAGTGAAGATTTGTTCTGAGCACACACAAGACCTATGATGTATCTGCACACTTTAACACAGAAGCCACTGGCATTCTAAAAAAGGCTAACAGTGAGACACTGGAGGTTAAACATGTTTATTGCAATTAAACTCTGGGTGTTGAACTCAATATGGTCACTCAGTTTTACTAAAGACTGTCACATAATCCAAAGTTTACTGTAATAGAGCAGCACTCCCTGGAATAAAACTGCAGTCAAATTTACTAAGACTGAAGTCTCAATTATGTAAGGTTTTGGACATAATTCTTCTCTCCTGTATGCATGATATTTGCCTTTAAATCTGTTTAAATTAATTAATACTGGCACATGAAGCACTGAACAGTAGGGGTTGGAAGGGACCTCTGGAGATCATTTGGTCCAACCCCCGTGCTAGAGCATGATGACCGAGAACAGGTTGCACAGGATGGCATCCAGGCGGGTTTTGAATATCTCCAGAGAAGGAGACTCCACAACCTCTCTGAGCATCCTGTGCCAGTCACCCTCAAAGAACCAACTTCAACAGAATAAACTACATCTAAAAATGAATACAAATGTGTATACTTTCTACAGTAACTGAGAGAATAAGAAATTAAAATGGGTAACGCTACTTTGTACCTACAAAGGGATACATAACCCACATAACGACAAGTAGACAGAGAAGCTGATCTGATGTAAATATATCCATGTCATTACCCTTTGGTAATTTCCTTTCAGAAGACAATTCATAGTTGCCCTATAGAAACTCTGACTAGAGGTCTTGCAATTTTTCCACAGGTTCCTAGTTCCTGGACCATTTATACATGCTATTATAATCTAGATTACTCATACTTGGAGTTTAGCACATGATTTTTCAGCTGTAACTCAAATATTGTTACCTACAGAATATTTCCTATTGTCAGTCTTCCCCCCTACTTCCCCAGAAACAATATCAGCCTGTCTTAAGAGTTTGAAGCATATTCACAACTCATTTTCTACCTCTCTTCAAAGAATGAGTCCAAATTGAATACAGTACAACACAAAAAGCTCTCAACTTCTGATGATGTTTTCAGCAGTTTTCTTTATGGGGTCCAACTTCAGATCAATTTATTTTTTTTTTGTTAAGAGAATACACTTTGACTTAGTTGCATTGTACTTTTCTTTCTTGAAAAAGTTGCAGCTAACATGGAAGTTGTCAAATGCATGTAATTCACTTAGATTATTCACAAAAGTGTTTGAGAGGTCTCTTCAGATGTTAAGACCAAAGCTTTTCTTACTGTTTTTTTTTTAAAACTGGAATAAGTGTAAATTAAAAAGCTTGATTTCTGTATTTTTCATTAAATTCTAACTTTAAGAAAAAACAGAACAAATTAAAATGTTAAGAATATTTCCATTAAAACTCAGTAAATAATGTTTTATGAGTAGAGTTCTAATAGCCTTTACACTGAAAAAAGGTTCCCTTTCTCAATAATTCATAAAAAATAACAAAAATCCTGTAATAACAGTCCTGAAATTAAAAGGAGCTCTTGTCATCTTTTATTGCTTGCAGAGGTAACTCTCAAGTTTTGCTGCAAAAGCCAGTGACCTGAAAAGATTGATTTTTTTTTTTTTTTTTTTTTTTACTGTGCAGAATCCCTTCTGGATTCCTTATCTGAAGGAATATATATCAATATTGCTATTTATCAAAGTGTTGATGTATATTTCAGTTTTAGAAGTGTATTGGGAATAAGGAGGGAAGTAATACAAAGAGACAAGAAATAAAAATAATTTATTTCATTTATGAAATAACATAAGTAAAGAATTGAAAAAATTATGTTCCTATATCCATTTAGAAAGCAATTTAAAATTGCTTTAGACACCAATGAGCTATCCATTTCTCCTATATGGCTTGGTATTAATTATAACAACAAAAAGAATTTTATGTGTTTTGTACAACACCATGTTTTCTTCAATTTCATTTTACTCTGAGATGACAAGGAAACCTACAGAGAGGTTTAGAAGACTGTCCAGTGTGTTTTGAATTTTATTGTTAAAACTACACTGAAATATCTTTTGTGTACTTTGTTGACATTCTGAACAAAAAAATCATTTTATAAAATATGCTTTTAAATGTCTTGCAATCCTTTCTTATGCCCTGCACTAGCAGGATTATTATGTACAGGTTTTAATGCGGAATGGAAAATGTTTGAAAAAATTGCAATTTTGTACCTGAATATGTAGTAGGAGTAAATTATATAGTAAATTTCAATCCCATCCCAGACAGAAAAATGGCAGCTCCTACTGGAGAAACTTATCAACCTCTTTTGCTACCAAATATAACTTGCAACTACACAGATATCATTTCCTACCAAAGCCCTAGGTATCACCTGTCACTTAATATTTAAGTGAGATCTCCATGGCCAGTCCAACCAATAAACTACCAAAGGATGTGTCTGTTGCCCATACACACAGTAATTTTTAAGACTTAAGATTGAGACCTGCTAGCAAGGATAAACTGTCAAATAAATAAAAGGAGAATTCATAGAACAGGAGTCAAGGGAACTCTGTCACTATATTCTTTTTCCTTCCATAGGCACTGAGTATTTAAGACGTCTGTTTGTATTTCCAGTTGCTAGACAGAATTAGTTTCAGACCTTATAAAAATGACAAGCATGGTTTTCCAAAAACAATCTCTAAATTATTGCTAACACTCCTAATTATGCTTAATGTGCAGGCGTATTTACTTTTTTTGTAAAATGGCCTTCAATCTACTGTTGTTGAAAACCTGAGCCACAGCACCACTGAAATGAACTTCCTCTACCCCAAGCCTGGATTGGTCTGTATTCTTGGGAAGAAGCTTCTCTCTTTCCAGTCCTGTGAATCTTTTCCATGAGAAGACTGCTAAGTTGAGGTACCTCTGAAAGGTTACTAGGTTACCTATTTGTCACTTGCTTTAACACTTAAAACATTTTTGAAGGTAATAAAAACATATTTTTAGATTTTAACAAACTTAACATTTGCAAGCTTTTCTTATTTTTTCATGAGACTTAAAACATGCATTGCACAAATACTTACCAATCTTTGATTTAATCTCTTATTTTCCTCTTCTTTCAACTGCAAAGTCTGAAAGAAAATCTTATCTGATTAACTAAATATACCTTATACAGTATAAACATTTAAAAAAAAAAAATTTGATATGACCAGAGCCAGACTACTTATACAATATACATATTTACTACAACTTTGTTTTAAAATACCAGAACATCTTTTGAACAAAGACATGTAAAAAAGTTTGAAGTCTAGCAATTACTACAGTGCTACAAAACTCACTGCTAAGCTACGCTTATCTCCATACTCAACCTTCTCCTTAAGTTAGAAAAACATTTCACTGGTAGAATAGTAAAAGAAATGTAATATATTACTATTTTGTAACTTCTACCCGTGACAAATCCTTTGTAAGCAGATGACAGAACAAAACATGTAAGCGCTCCCAATCAGAAACATCCAGCCACTTGCATCATACAATGCCACAATCCATTAAGAGAAAACATTCATGTTCTCTAACTAACCACAGATTTTAGTCTAAGTGATCCTAGAAAGCTGAAAGTTAAACTCTTTTTTTTTTTTTTTTTTTTTTAAGGTCAACTTTGAAAAGGCAAGAAAAAGGCAACCGGAATGGAGAAGGATATGACTAGACAGTTAAAAATTACTAGTCTCTGAAAGATTCCAGTGTAACTACTAAGGGTTGATCTAGCCTTTTACCAAGAGTAACCACTTTTATTTCAACAAAAAGGTTCAATTACTCAGTATACATTGAAAGCCATGCTCAAAATAAAAGTTGTAACAGAAGTGAAAATTTAAGGTATGTATTTGGGAGAAGCAGGGTAGAAGAGGTATAAACTTACAATTCTAGTCTGTAGGAGCATGACAATTACTTCAGAAAATTGTAATTTTAAGCACATTCATTACAAGTGTTATTTCACTTTTTACAGAAGCAATAGTGTCAAGACTATAATGTACCACAGGTAGAATTAAAATGATCTAAGTAACAGCAGCCTAAAAGCAGAAATTACCTATTTCTAAGAGAAACAGGTAAATCAATCTTAATTCCTGTCCGGCTGCTTTGGATGCCTTAATTTGAAAACTTAATCAAAACTATTTTTGGTAGAGAAATTCCCTAGATTAATGACCTGTTGCTGCTAAGAAATCTTACACTTTCAGTCATATTGAGCCTACATAAACAGAATAAACAAACTTTAAGCTAGGCCAAGAATAAGTATAATATATTAATACTTATTTTGAATTATTTCAATGAATTATACTGATCCAAAATGAGTGCAGTGAAAAAACACTTCTTGGAATGATATTTATAAGCCTTGCAGATACTATATTGCATCAGAGTGACCACAGCACAACTTCACACGTACATATTTGTAAGTACTTAGTTGTAATCTACAATCTACTCACTCTTTCTAACAACATTATCCTCTGTTTTTCTTCAGACATATGGACATTTTCACTAAAAGAGAGAAGAAAATGGGTAAGTTAAAAATTATTTTTTTTTTTCACATTCAAAAACCACCCCCCCCCCCATCTTTACTCAGCGATGAGTGCCATGTATTTGCTAGCACAGAGGGAACAGCATAGAAAGATACCTTAAGAATCAGCATCAACATTTCTGGCAGGTTTTGAAGGATTTTTTTTTTTTTTCTTCTTTAAAACTAAGGAGATTCTTTGTTGCAACAAGCCAGTGAATTTTCAGTCATTGATTAGTTTATAAAGATACATGGGGCCATTTCTGCACATTTTGCATTATTTTGAAAACTTCAGGATGAAAGCTATAGCTCCAAATGCTTTGAAAGTTAACCCTTGATACTGTGGTTCAGCTCTACAATATCGTATTTTCCTAATCTGTGCCCTGGGACTCTCTGGTAGAGAGACACTAATGTGAACTTGCTAATTGTTTCCATTTATCTGTGAGATAAACTAAGCACTGGGGCACAATAAGATAATACTAACATCCTAATAAGAAATTTCTTAACACCACAGAGAGTAATTCCTAATACAATTAAAATATATTGTTGAAGGCAGGTTAATAGAGAAGAAATATTTTGTAGTCCAAATTGATTTGGTTGGGAAAAGAAAATGGACAAGTTTTTGGACATACAACCCCTTCACCCAGTCTGACAGAACACGCTATAAATACAAGCAAAACACCAAGTAGAACTACCAGACTGTAATTAAGCCATGTTAATCATTACTTCATTTCAGTTAAAAGGCTGTTTAGCTCTCATGTAGTAGGACAAAGTCAACAGTAACTATTTCTACCTATTTACTACCTGGCTTTTAGTACATCGAGCCAAAATTTTTTGTTCCTAGGCTTATCTTTTCAAGTTTTTTCGTAAGCCTGCCTTGAGAGTTCAGGACCAGAATGATTACTGTAAGAAATAGTTCTCCTTCTAAATATACGGTATTTCAGTGTTTTATTTATTATCAGTGCAAGTTTAGTTTGGTAAGCAACAACTGTTTTTATCCTTGCTTCCACACAGTTTAGTGCACTGGGTATATTATTTTGGGTTAGGCAGCCCACTGTGATGGGCAGTGATTACAGTGAATGTAAATATATCTAATAACTCCGCCTTTCCTTCTCTAGTAAAACCTCATTCCACTTGTGTGCTTCCCGGTCGGGTTCAGTACCTCCGTGAGAGGTAAGCAGAAGTCAAGGACTGTTCAAAAAACTAGTGACACAGAAGTGATACAATGCACAGGTTGCAATTGCATAATGATCATACATGAAGATTCTAGGTAAAGCAGTAGCAACCAGGTGCTTATAGTCAGTTATTGTGCTTTCAACAATGCAGTAAAAATTTGCAAGCTGTATCAAGTGGATGACTCAAAGCTGCAGCCAATTTTTTCAGAGAAAAAAAGAAAAAACTTTAATTATATTAGGGGTATAATGCAATTAATGTGGGATTCTAAGCTTTTTTTTCATGCAAATGAATACAACGAACTTTACACTGTACAGTTCTGGAGCATAAATCAGGTATTTCAAGAAGTTTCAGAAACAAGAGGGAAATAAGAAAATATGAACTTTTTTTTTTAAAATAAGATGACAAGATCTGTTTTCCCAAAACACCTTACTGCACTGAGGTTACTAGAACAAAGCAGGCTCGCTGTTTATTCAGGGTAACATGACACAGCCTCCACATTTATCAACTTCACAAATTAGAAAGTCTATGGGAGGATTAGGAGAAGAGAGGAAATCTGCCAATGCAATCATAACTCATGTATTAAAAGTCTATTAAAAACTACTGCAGGTATAAAAGCATAAAAGAAAACATTCCATGTGACTGTTAATATTTAGAAGTGCCTTTCAATTAAAATCCAAGTTTCCTTAGACACCTTAGATATTACAGGAAAGGATCTTAAAATGAGTATTCCTAGTATAAGAGAATTAAAGAAACACAATCTTCCACCACAAGAGGTAGAAAGCATTAGCATGAAAAAAGTTCTCATGAATTAGTACAAAAAATACTAAATGTTGACTATTTTAGTTTTCTCTTAGGCTGCTATAGCAGAATCATACTCATAATGTATGGTTTTTAAATTTTTTAGTTTTTCCCAGTTTTTATATGGAGTTAAAAACACAACTGGAATGTCCTGGACAAAACTTCTTCACCCTTTTTTTCCTGAATTCTATCCCAGTAATTTACTCTGAATGGATTCTCCTACTGCATTGAGCATGGATAATAGCTGAATATTTTCTAGTAATGAGTCCTATTTTAATGCATGCATATCATGTGCTATCCATTTTGTCTAATTCTAGTCAGAAAGTACAGGTAATAGAGTGTACTCATTTCAATAGAGAATTTAAGCCTAACATGCTACATTTAAGAGAAATTCACAAAAATTGTTAAGAAAACTGAAAAAAAAAATTGGATTTTTGCACTCATCATCAGAAACCCTTCTCTAGGAGCATCAGTCTTTACTATTCAAAAACCTTCACAAAATTAGTTTAGGTACATTTAAAGTAAGAATCAAGGCTCTGAATGTGATGCGCATTTTCACGGAGATCAGAATTGAAAAAAGGCAGAAAATACATCTGCAGTAGGCTGGATTCCTGACGCCAACCAACAAGATTGCTTTGTACCAGTCAGAATTATTTAAGTTCAAAAGATTTTACAGCCATGTACTGAGACCAGATCAGAGTCTAGTAGCTTTAAATGTAGACTCTCAACTTACTAGGCAAGGCATTATATGCCAACACCAAAGTACACTGCTATTGTAGGGCACCAAAAGAGAATATAGTGCAACCAATGACTGCAACAAAACTCCATTAAGTCCCCTCTGATCTCTATAATCACCTCAGTATTTCAAGCATAGCTTCAGACACCTACCTGCAAACTAGCTTCTGCCTAGTCAAACCTCCATACAAACAGGGTGATAAACAGTTAAATGTGCTGTATCAACATAATGTTATTTCAATCTGTTGTAAATCCAGACTATCAACCAGATCCAAACACAAAAGAACCAATTTTAAGCGAAAAGTTTAGTACTAAAGTTGCTTGCTCTAGCTGTTTTCCTCAAGTAAGGGTTTAAACCATTACAAATTTTTTTCCCAGTCCGATCACTGCCTTCTTATAAGTCAGCAGTACATCACAGCTGACAGTACTGATGATTCAGAGGTTATACAGAGGGATGCTGAATACCTGTCCTTCTCTCCAATAATACAAAACATCAATCCATCAAGGCCATCAGCCTGAGTCCCATTACTTGTTTGGAATCCTGAGCATTCAGCCTAATTTCTCCCAAGCATAGCTATCACCCCTTCCCCTTCATCGAAGAATGTTTTTATGCTATCTTACCACAGTCACGTACACAAACAGGAATAAAGGGGTTGGTTGGTTTGGTTTTTAAATGAGAGCCAGCCACTGTTCAATAGATATATCAGTAACAAGCAGCCACCCAGCTCATCCTCAGTCACTATTACAATTGTTGTTCTCCCATTTTACTTACATTTCATATATTTACATCTACTTTTTCACCTCATAATTGTGGGGCCAAGTTTCACCTTTACGTTGCATACTTCTAAGTCATCAAAACACACATTTCTGATGATTGTGACACCACAATTGCATGTGTACACTTCAAAGAATACTTTTAGCAAGAACATCAGATGCAGGAGTGTTAAACATGCTCATTTGTATTTCACAACACCCAAGAGCACACATTTAAAAGAACCAGAGCACGCTTTGTGTATTTCTATTACAATGCCTCATACGTACTGCACAGCCATCATACTGGTTTCCATCATGGAGTCCATTCTCCCTTCAGCTGCAATGTCAGAAACCAATCTGTCTGCGTCAGTGGGAATATCAGCTGCGCAGGCTCCACAAGCTTCTGAAACTGCCACTGAGTAGGCTGACGGAGAAAAATTACTACTTCTGAGTTTATTAACTTCTTCTTCAAGCCTTTTCTTTTCTTCAAGTAAGCGAGCTCGATCTTCAGAAAGCGTTTCAATCAAATCTATGACACAAGTAAATAAATATTGTTTTAATAACAGCAGCACTAAGGATCAAAAACAATCTGTAGTGAATGGAATTGTCCTATTAGAAAAGATGAATACTTTTTCAGAACTTTGCTTACCCTTATCTTTTTCTTGCTGTTGCGTTAGCATTTTTAATTTGTCACTAAGATCATTAATTATGTTTTCTTTTTTCATTTTCTCTCTTGCCAGAACAGTGTTGAAGTTGGTCTGAAAACAGAAATAAGTATTACTGAAATAAGAGATGTACTGTATAAAAAGTACAAAAGGTATCACGCATTTCAGTACCCTGAATTAAACAAGGAATTAAACTTGTTTACATATTACATTGGTGAGGAGATAAAATGTTTCTCTGTAACAATTTTTTTATTTTTATCCCTCTGGCTCCCTCAAGCCCAATATACATGTGTAGTATAATTATAAAGAAATCATCATTAAAAAAAATAAATTGCAAGTTGTTGGGGTTTTTTTTAAACATAATGCTTTATATTCCAGTTAATGTACAACAGTTGCAGGTTTTATATTAAAACCAGTTACTTTAAGGATTAAAATGGTTATTAAGACAAAGCTGCACTGCATCAAGATATACTACACGTAATAAAAAAGAAAAATATCATTATTAATAAACTAGAATATACTAGAATCTGAATTAAAAATAAATGTAAAGTCATTCATTAATTCATCTGTGAACAATTCATTAATGCAGAAGTCATACAGGAATCCTGGCTATAGCTTGAACAAACATAAAAGAGGCTACCATAGCCATCGGTATCAGTCTGACCAATCTTTCTGCTTCTTCAGTCCTTCTACCAACCGTTATACCCTCACCCCTTTCTACTCTGAAAGTTGTGCTGAACAGACAAAAAACTACTAACAACCATCTATTAAAAGCGTACTTTAAATTACAATTTCACTTTTTTAGTGAATTTAAAGATCTAGTCTTGACCTATGCCTATCAACTCTCAAGTCTTCAAATGCAAGCTATCTGGCAGGCTACACACCTTACATAGTACACAGCGACCTTTGGCATATGTCTGCAAAAAAAAAACAACCTATCACACAACACAACCATAAGTAATACTTAAGATAACTTTACTGAAAAAATAAATGACATCAAGGGTGAGGTTAAATACACCCAGAATATTCAGTGATCACCACAGCCAGTCTAGTAAGCTTTCAGTACTGACTGATATACCCTTTTTTTTGTGTTGGTGGTTTTTTTAATAGAATATTAAATAGAAGATGCTGTTAATGCCTCAGAACCTTCCCTTCCATCCTCTGCTGTGCAACTGAAGATTATTATTAGATAACGAGGAAAACGGCATATTAAGGCATATTCTGATGGAAAAAGGAATCTTACTATTACCAACGTAATGTATGAAATACTCCTATTAGATTTACTGTGCAAGGCTCAATTCAGTATTAATGTCTGCAGTCCAAAAATTTCAAAAATATTCCTTCCTTTGTAACTGTCTGCAGCTTTCTACTGTCTGCACCGAGTGATTCATCACGTTGTTTCACCAAGCTGGCTGATCGCTACACTGTCTCTTTGTCCTTATTTGATCCTACCATAGCTAAACTAAGTAGAGTGCTTGAAAAAGAAAAAAACTTTCTTAGTGTTTAAATGCAACGAAGCTGTAGATAATAGCTGTTACCAAGAGAGATTTAAGAACTAAAGTTTCAACTACAAAATCTGAGAGATTCAAGATGTTTTAAAAGAAAAAAAAATGTGTGAATACAGAAGTAATTATTAATCCAACACAATATGATTTTGTATCAAGGTGTGGAATACAGAGTGTTTCCAAGTTGATTAAGTACAATATGACATTTGCTCTGAAGCCCAAACAGCACCTGCCCAGGCTAATAAAGTTTAAAAGCCATTAAGTAGCATTCCAAATCAATTAGTATTTCAAAATAACTAATTTTGTGTTGTCCACTAATTTTGTGTTGTTAACTTGAACTAACCAGTATCTTTCTGGAGTTCAACAGATTAATGGATAAAAACTTACAGCACTAGCTTAACAACTTAAGCAAAATAAGTCACAAAATAACAAAAACTGAATCTGGACTGCCCATGTCACAGATATTTAAGGTGGGTTTTTTTTGTTTGTTTTGGACTCCATTAGCACATCATATCCTGGCTCCAGATAATAGTGCAAATTTAGAATGTGTGTTACATAGCAAAAAACCCCCACCAAGCCTCTATAACTTCAAAACAGCAGAAGAACACATAACTAATTGGAGCAAAAGTAATGAAAAGGCATCAGCTTTACCTGCTGTTCTGCAGTAAGCGATGTTCTGATGTTCTGCATTTCTTCATTTTTTCTTTTCTCTTGTTCTTCCAGTTGCTCTAAGAACTTCATTTTTTCTTCCTGAAGCTTTTCTTGAAGTTCAGCAACCAAGCTTGATTCAGCAGATGATTCAGTGGGAGGACTTAAAAGAAAATGTTTAGGCTTTAAATTTGCAGCACATAGAGTCCCAGAATATGTGAAATAAGCAACACACAACAGTCAGAAGTTCCTTTTTGAGATGTTTTTCTGAAATGTTTAATAAATACTGTATTCAATACAGTATTTATTAAATTAAGTCATTACTAACTTTCAATTTACTTTTTAATCATGAGCATCTCACCAAATTCTCACTCTTGGGCATTCTGGTTTTTAGTGAACTACACTGACTCTAATTTGAAATTTTGTCGGGGGGCGGCAGGCGGGGAGATTTTTGGTTTTCATTTTTCTAACAAAAACAGAAGGTGTGGAAAGTGGTAAAAACAGGAACAATGACATACCAACTCCCTGAAGATTCTTGGTCTGTCAAAATGCAAAGCCCCCAGAACTCTCACATAATTAAAGCAATTCAGCAATAAATCTGATGCTAAGAAATCCAGATATGAAACTCAAAACTCTGGGTTGCAGAAGCCGGAGAACAGTAGTAATGATCATAAAGAAAGGAAAGCATCAACAGTCACCGAAGCAGCAAGGATAAAGACCTTAAATGGCTCTTGAAATAGGCAGCGTTACATACGCCAAATATTTTCCATCACCGAACCCAAAGTATTAACTACCCTCTTCTGCAGTTTGGCTTGAGTTATTCAAGAACCACCACTGAAGAACACTGGGATAGACAAATCCCTCTGTTGGGTAACTTTTGTGAAAAATTATTATGTTAAATTTTTATTATTCCTCCAAACCAAAACTACATTTAATATAAATAAAATCTCCCAAAACCTAACTCTCCATCTATATACATGCATCAATGGTTTTCTCTAGTCAGAGCAGCCTTGAGGTATGGTCTCCTGATGTTAGATAGGCTGTGTTGAAATCAAAACATCATGTGCTAATGTACTGACACCCATAAGCACAGCTCCTAATGCTAAAAATGCTCCAAGAATTCTTCTTGCTTCATAATGCAAAGATCCTCTGTTAAGATTAAGGGCTACAGAACCTCAGAGATACCAGAAAGATTCAGCATGGAGAGTATCAAAGAAAACTGAATTGCAGAGGAGGCAGGAAACCTGAAATTCTGACAGCTGCACAGTGGATGCAAGTTTGAGCATCCATGAAACGACCAGTTCCAGCCATTTCTACAGAGTCTTTGCTTTACCATATGATCCAGCACATACTCACCTACCTCTGTTTTGCCATCAATTCTCCCTATTAAGTTAAGAGAGCACAGGATAAGTTTGTCTGAGAGGTTTAAAGAGGAGGTAAACCTGCACCTTACTTAACAAGTAACAAGAATTCACTCACGTTATTCCACGTTATCTAAATGCCAAGTTAATACATCAGCCTAAACCCAAAGCTGTCAGCTGCACTCGACCAAAGCAGGTATCAGTTGCCCTTCAGACAGTCTGCCTGGACTACTGATTGTTTGCAAATGACACCCAAATAAAGGATATTGTTTCTTCTGCAAAGGATGATCACATATATTCCTAGTTTTTAATCCTCATCACCGTATCAGGCGTTGGGTTTACACATTTAATCTGCAAAGCTCTCGACAACTATTGCAATAGTGACAATGCCTAACCTTTTTAGTGTTTTCAAGACACCAAAAGCACATTTCTTCAGAGACTGGGGTTCCTTTACACATAAGCACTGTACTGCTGTACTCTAAGATGACAAAGGAATGTATTTAAGGAACACCACCACTGCTCTACCACATGGACATATGCTGAAGATACAAATTATTATGCAGTAGCTAAGCACTCAAAAAGCCCAGAAGCAGCTGTAAATAAAAGGGCTCTGACAGCCAACTGAAGTTCCCAGAGTGGCAGAACAACCTTTGATATTCCACCAATCAGAAGGAAATTAAGCAGAGAAAAAAGTAAGTCATGAGACACCCAGGCAAATCTTTTTTATGCCACTGAGAAAGCATTTTCATGTTGGATTTTCAATTTATTTCTAAATTAAGCCTGGCTGTGAGAGAGTCCATGCTCTATAGAGAAGCTTCACTACTGATGGTGGTCTGATAGAAGTGGCTGGACAATACCAAGGCTGGAAGATGCCCAAACTGTAATTCAGTTTTCAAAACAGTCGGGATTCCTATTCAGTTTTTAACGTTCTTTACAATGGTATAAATCATTTAACTAACCAGCAAACTGCTTAAGAACAAAAGCCATTACAGAACCTGTGTTTTTCAGTTTATCTCGGTTAGTACATACTACATACAGTAGAAAGATTAAGTAGGAGAGTTAGAAACACCTTGCAGTTTTATCATCTTTCCTAATCACGATGACTTTAATTTCAGGCACGTTATCACCAAAACACATTAATTTTCATATGTTGGTAACGCATGGGTCACAAACATTTCTTTGTTTCTTCTAAATATTTTTGTTAGTTTTCATGTAAATTCAAAAACCAAATTCCTGATACCAGTGCAACATTTGGGTCAAATTTAACAATTCATCTCCCTGTCCGTGCCTTCCGGATGGCTAATGTAACATTGTTCTTCCAGAAAAGGACATTTATCTGACAACCATATAGGCATATGCCCAATAAAAGTTGGTTTCTACCATTACAAGTTAACTGCTAAACAATGACGGAGTGAGGATAACAAGTCAACTTGAATTACTGACATCGCTTGAGGGTTTAGGAACTCAAAAAAATCAAACAGCTAGACAGTGACTTTGAAATATTAAGACAGATTCACATAACATATATGCCCTCTGGAGATAAAACACAGCATGTCTTTATTCCTAGAGAAAAAAACCTAAGAGCAGATTAAAGTCATAAAGAAGAGCCTTAGGAGGCAATACATATTGTAACATCATACTGAAAATTAAGTTACTTGACAGAACTCATAACAAACTACTAATCCTTCTTGAGACTGAAGCAGATAATATTTCTTTGAAAAATATTACTAGCTGTTTTATACAGTTTGTGTAAGCATACACACAGCTGTGCTCAGAAGTTGTTAAAATGTAAGTGTAGATAGTGGATTTTTAACAAGTCTGATGACACAGCTACATCTTTTTCCTGTTGAGTCAAGTTTTTAAAACTCCTATAGTGCATTAATACATACAAAAGGAAGAGAACATAGAGTTTATCTTTTTTCTCCTCATTTCACCATATTTCATTAAGAGACTATTTTGTTCAATTAAGGAGTTCTTAATTTTATTATATCTTAATTCAAAAGATGTAATATTATCTTGATGTATTTTTTCCATACACTGACATAGAAAACACAGACAGTGATGCAACATCATTTAATGACAGGTATGCTTGCTTATCAAAATCTTGATGTAATGGAACTGAAGTGGATAATTCAAGTGAACCAGATATTCAAATTTCCCTTGCACTATTTAAGTGAAGTGTGCACACGCGTTGGACTCTTTGCATAACTTCCCCCTCCTTCCTTTTTTTTTTTTTAACATTACATTTATATATCAAAGTTAAATGCTAACTTAAGTCTGTATTCATGTTCTCTAGTACTCTTCTGTCTTGTATGCCCATTCTGTCCATTTTATTAGTCTTTTCCCATTTCACGAGAAAAATGCTCTATTTAGGTATCGTACAAAAAAGATTATCTGCTGTGTTCCTTCACACTACAAGAACATAAATGACAAATTCTAGCATTTCAAAATAGAATATTGTTTCTAAGCAGTAATCACATAGAAAAATTCTAGTATATCCATTCTATAACACCATAATCTACTCTGCTGACAGGCATTATGAACTAGTAAGTAGGTAAGATATGAGAAGTCAGAAAGAGTAATTCCAGCCATTTATGGCAAGAGAAAAATATATTTTTTTTAAAAATGGAAAAACACTGCAGAAATTAAGAATGAAAAACAATGATGTTTTGGTGTTCTGTAAAATGATGTTGTCACTGTGTGTTTCATTATAAAGCTCAAACTGAAGACCCTGAAAGTGGCATCTGAAGTCAATGGAAGTCCAGGTGGCCATAGAAAAGTTTTCAGTCAATCATATATATATTCCCACACATTTTTTCATGCCACCATTTGCACCAACAAGAGTGTATAGTTAGCCAGTCAAAGAAAGTTCTCAGCCTAAAAGTTAGCACTGTGTGAGCATGCAGTGGCTAATACCTGAGCAAAGGACGAGAAAGGGAGAGGCTGAGACCATCAAAATCAGAATTTCAAGCAACATGCTATTGTAGAAACACTCCTTCAACGTAATATTACAAGACTGAAATATAAAACCTTCACTGCTGTCTGGAAATAATATTGTATAAGGTACTTTACAATCTTTGAGATTAACTACAGACACAGGAATATCACTACCTATAAAATGGAAGTTACTTGAAACTTGAGTATAGAAACCAACCCAGATAAACACTACTACAAATACATAGAAATTTTACTTCCTGCATAGTGCATCATGAATATACCATATTAATTACGTTAAAATATTAGGAAAACACAGTAACAATTCTTACAGTACCTCCGATTTACTTGCATCTCAAGTTGTTGTATTTTTTCCAAAAGCCCTTTTTCAGCAGCTTCCCTCTGTAATTCAAACTCTTTACAAGCAGTTTGTACTGCATCCTCTTTTTCACAATTGAGCTTCTGAATGAGCAACTGCCTGTCTTGCTCTTGGTTAGATACTAACAGTTCTTTCTCTTCCTTAAGCTTATGGATAATAGCTTCATATTTTTCCTGCTGCTCACAGAGACACAATTTTTCTGTTTTTTCTTTTTCTAGGGCATTCACTTCCAACTCTAACTTACTTTGTAATTCCGTTATTTGCTCTGAAAGTCTTTTTTCTGCCTCAGAAGTTTTTTGATGAAGAAGTGTTACTTTATTTAGTTCAGTTCTAAGCAAATTTGATTCTTCTTCATATCTGTCTACTAGCTCAGAAATGCACTGATCTTTCTCAATTGTCATCAGAGTCCTTAGTTCCGACAAGCCCACTTGATATTCATCATTGTTAATTTGTATTTTACTGTTTAATTTATCTATTTCCTTTCTTAAGCTTTCCGTTTCCTTATCAATCTGAAATTTTAAGGTCTCTTGTTGCTGGTTTCTGCTTTCTTCCAACAGAAGCTTCATTTCATCAGTTTCTGCCTCTTTCAGGGCAAGTTCAACTTCTAATTTGCATCTCAAATCAGACAGATCTGAAACCTTGAGTTGTAACTCTTCTACTTGTTGTTGTTTCTCTTGCACAACTACTGCATGAGATTCCTGCATTTGTTCAAGTCTATGCTGGTTCTCTTTTTTTAATTTATCTAAACAGTCCTTGTGCTCAGCTAGCACCTTCTCAAATTCCTGTAAATGCCTGGCTTGTAGGTTGTTTTCCAGTTCTTTTAAATGGCTTTGCTCTAAACTCTCGAGTTCTGCCCTCAGGAGTTGTAGTTTTTCATTGTTCTCCACATGAAGTTTTTTCAAGTCTTCAAGTACTATCTCACGTGACTGCCTCAGTTCCTTAATTTCACAATTTTGTGTCTCCATTTGGCATTCCAATTCAAGTAATTTCTGATCTTTTTCATTCTGAAGGCAAACTACAGCTTCTTTCTCATTTTTCACCATTGTAAATTCATCATTCTTATTCTGAAGAACTTCCTCAAGACCTAATAAGTCACCTTTTAATTTTTTAATCTTCTTTTTATTTTCTTCACTATCCTCCAATAATTTATTAATTTTAGTTTCATATTCACTTTTCAAAGACTGTAATTCTTTTTGATGTTTATCTTTTAGTGTTTTTTCAAGTGAAAGTTTTACCTTCTCAATAGTATTTACTATTTCTAGTGAAGTGCATTTTAAAGAATTAGAAAAGTCACACTGTTCTCTATGTACAAGTGTTCTAAAGTGGCACAGATCTTCTTTTATACCTCTTAAATGTACCTTTGAATCTTGGGCAATAACCCTACACTTCTCCATGCAAACATTGAGAGATGCATTTTCTACTGAAATGTCCTTTACACAGGAATTTTTATCTTGCATACGTCTACTGTCTATTGCATTGATAACTGAAGAATAAAGAGATTCCACCATCATTTCTGGACTTTGTGGATCACTTATTACATTAGGAGATACTGGATTTTCTTCTATTACAAATTCATTTACTGCCGACATAAAGTCAGATTCTGGACTTTCTGCTAATGAATCCAAGTCTAATGATCCTTGCTTAAGAGCTTGCTCCAAGTTCGAATGGGCAATAGTTTCAAAATCAAATGTATGAGCATCAATGCTGTCTGGAGACAATTCTTCTAATGGAGCAGGGGGACACACAGGAGGACACAGGGGACCCTGAAGACTGAGTGATGGAGGAGTTCTTGAAGAGGTAGCAATTGCAGTTCCTGTTGTACTTTCCATCCTTGGTGTGGTAGCAGATTGTGGCGATGCTTGACTATTGGAGGCCTACAAGTTATAAAATATGAAACAAACACTTACTGAAGTGATAGGCAAAAGTATTAGTATTATACATTGATTAAAAATTACCACGCAAAACAAGAACTTAAGAAGTTGTCCTTATTTTCTGCAGCAGTCTAAAATACATATGACTAAAATTTAAGTAAGAATTGCAGAAAATCAGAGATATTTGCCAGTAAGTTTCAAAAAAAGCACCATTTGTAAATATATAAATTAAATGTTCATCTATCCAAAAGTCCTACATAGATCACATATAATTACATTTGAAAGAGCTGAAGCATAAGTTTGGAAGTAACCTGAAGTAACCAGTCAGAAATAGGCTTTCTTTTCTAACAGCCTATTCATTTCCATTTTCCTAATGATTTTGTTACTAAAATATTTTTATTTAATTGCTACTAATACGGCTATTAAAAATCAGCATAATCCAGTCACTATTAATATACTAAACTAAGAAGGTTTACAAAAAGCTTTACTACAACTAAACTGTTGTCTACTAATGTAATAAAAACACGTATGAGAATTGTTCTGCTTGCGAGAGTGTAGTAAGTAATATACGGTATAATGAAGGACACATTCTAATTAAAAGCAACATTACGACTTTTCAGAATGCAAGACATCACAGCCTGAGTGGATTTTTTTCCCCCTCTATGCTGCTCCCATTGCTCCCAATTTTTGTCATTTTGCCTCTAAACCTTGGATACCACTAAACCTGATTCTGTAGCACCAGATCCTTTCAATATTCAGCTGAAAAGCTAATGGTTAGAATAACCGTCCATAATCAATCATCCATGAGTAACAGCAGCTTGTAAACCAATACAAATATTAAGTAAAGCTTCTCCATCTTCCCAAAACTGTTCCCAAGTAATTTTGATCAGTTTCAGTGATTTGATTCTTAAAAAGCTAAAAACTTACTTTCAAATCAATTTTCCAATTGTGATTAGATATCATCTTTAAATCTCATTATCATCAGTTCTTGTTCATGACTATATGAATTATAAAGCAAGATCTCAACTTCCAGTGCATAAAGTGTAAATTCACGCAGTGTTTGAAAACCAACCTTTGCCATTTCAAAGACAACATGCTTTTCTATACCGCCATGAAATATATACTTTAAGTGAATTCAGCGGAAGTTTGATTTATCACAGCTACAATAGCTGCAACTGCAGGCCAAGTTACCTGAAATTCAGTAAAGCACCATTTTGAAATGCTTTTAAAAAAAGGGGAAGAAAAAAAAAAAAAAATCAACCTCAGTACAGCCTTAGAGACTGTGCAGAAGTGAAATGTTTATTTAAGTCCTCTTCCTTTACTATCTTCACATCTACCAGAACTACGAACAAATGGTTGACCTGTAATATCTTATACAATTTACTATTAAATACAACAGGGAATATAAAAGCCCTAATGCCAACAATAACATCACCTGTAGATTCTTAGAACAAAAATATAAACCTTAAGCTTCGGCAAGTGCAGAACACATCTCAGTGGAAGCCAAAAAGCTATGTACAGCCTCAGTATCCACCAAGGATACATTCCTGAACAAGTTTGTAATAGGATGGATAGCAAAGCAATTTTTCATAAGAAAATTACAGTGAAATACACAAGGAGAGTATCTGTGACATGTAGGATAAAGAGGCATGAGCAGGACCATCAGGATCACAAGCTGGAAGAGATACTTAGTGTTTTTGAATAGATCAGTATTCTAAAAGATCTCAGATGCATTGTCTGCAACACCATAGCCCAACCATTACCTTGTTTTTCCATCCTTCACCCTTGTTTAATCTTATTCATCTGAGGAATATGACCATCTTGAAAATAAATTTTTCCTCAAGATTCATAGCAATGTTTGCAGTCAAAGATTCCCATCAGATGTTAAGTCTCAAAGTGCTAGAGATCTCTCAGAATGGTGCTCTTTTCCAAAAAGTCAACGCTGTCTCCAGCGGATAATCCTCATGATCCTGCTCGTCCCTCTTTTCCAAACCATCCACACTGTCTCCATGCATTTAAATTGTGTGTCTGGTGTTAATACGTTAGCAAAAGTTTCCTCAATAAAAACTGTCTGTTGAACTCAGCTACTTGATTGGTGCCAGTTAGTGGAGGTGGGTAATAAATGGTCAGCAACAGAACTCAAAAAAAAAAAAAAAAACCCAGATAGAAGTGACAGATACCAGACTACCGATGTATAAATAGCTGATGTTTGTTTTTCCAATCTTTTACAAATGGCTGCTACACAGAGAGACCCTATTCCTCTCTGCACCATGTAAATGTTCTCTTAATGGAGATGTAAGTGTGACTAACTGAATTCTGAACTGGGATTTAGGAAGAATCTATTTCCAGCTCTGACACTCACCTATTTAGCAAAGCTGCATTTATACCTCACCTCCATTAGCCTTTGCATCTATATGAAAGTAAATCATACAATGATTTTTGAAATCCAGTTATGAAAATCCACTGTAAAAAACCTTATTTTCACTATACAAAATATTATCTTTGTCAAAAATGAACACAAGACATAACACAAAAAAAACTTAAAGGGAAATGCTCCTTTTGTTAAAGGTACTATTAGTCCAGGTTTAAGCATTTACCTTTGGTTTAATTTCAGCTTGCTGTTTATCTCAGCAAACTCAGAAAAAGAAATGTTGAAGGATACTGTATATGTTGATACATGCCTGGATTCAAAGGATATGCTTTAAGTGACAAACATTAAACATTGATAAACCAGAGCTTTAACAGTAATAAAAGCTAGCATCACAGGTGTCAGTAAACACATACTAAAAAAGCACTCCAACGACTTTGAATATTAGAAGGCCCTACAGAAAGCCACATGCAAAGGAGAGAAGGTATCTACTTTTTGGCACCCCTGAAGAATCGTCCTAGAAGGTAAAAAGTAAGGATATAGCATGAAGAAGAAAACAAAAAAAATAAGTAACTGTCACTGTGCAGAGCAATACTCTACTGAGCTGGATTTCCTCATGACCCAGGGCTGTAACAAATTCCGTGCCTCTGCAGTGGCTGCTGTGAGCTAGGTCTCTAGTTAGAGTACTAGATTACTGCCTAACGAAGAGTTAAACCTCACATTTTGAATAGCTGAGTCCTGTGATGACAAAAGGAGTCAAGAGCAAATAAATAAGTAAAAAAAAAAAGTGCAGAGAAGCAGAATTAATTTTAAGTTCTCAGGTGCTGCTGGATTACATGCTTTGTTCTAATTATGTTACTACGATAAACATAGCCAGGGAATGGGGCAATTCTTGGAAGGATTACAAACTGCTTGAATTTCAGACTCGACTAGAACAAATGGTAGAGTCATAATCTCATTGGAAAAGCCAGCTTCTCTTACAAGAGAAACTTTTAATACCTAAGGATTGCATACGTTAATCACCTACTAACCATGGAGAAGACACCTTAATCATCTTACCTGACTCCTACAGGCACCTTAACTTTCTCCTGGTCATCTAACTCAGTCACTGATCTGCTCAAACTTTGTCTGTATTATGGAAATGAGAGGGCACAGCAGTGTCTTTGGTGTGAGATCATTACATTACAAAGAATAAGCAGAAAACTTTAAAAAGGAAAACAGATTTCAAAGTAGAAAAAAATAAAAAAATGTTATTTACTCTGACGTAATACTAAAAAAAGAAATCAGATATCAGATAGAGAAGCATATCATCATTAATGTTCTATGAACATGAAAGCTGAAATAAGAGTTATAGGGACACTTAAAAAGAAATGATACTAACATCTCCAGTAAGGTATTGGATCTCCTCTCTGACTTGCTCTTTGCTCACTTGTCTGCAGCTACAGCTTTTCTCTCCTGCCTACAGCAACTATCAAAAGACCAGCTGCTGTGGCCGATGCAGTAGGACGAATTCCCATCTGACCCAGACAGAGCTAAACTGCTGCACTACCAACAAGCCAGGAAAACTATCCCAGTCCAACTTAAAGAACCAGGCTTCTGCTGCCACTTGTATGGAAAGGGAGGTTGGGGTTGAAAGTGTGTCCTTGGGAGAGTACAAGAGCAGCATTCTGTTATATGGGCAACACTCAACGTCTGCAGAGTCATCACCAACTTTGCACCAAGCTGGGGCAATATCTCACAGTTCATCAACAGAATGTGTAGATGCATAAAGCTGTAGGCATCTTCAGGACTATTATTAAATGTTTGTTCCCCCTTCTAATTATATACTGTAAATTCCCAGCAATACTAAGGATAAGAAAAGAACATTTTCAAATTATTGCAGTAATTCTATATGAAAAAAAAAATCACAGGTAGAAGTAGTGTAATTCAAAAAATTGCTTCTAGATCATCTGCAGAACAAATCAACACAGAGAAGGACCTAATATCTTTCATCAAGTAGTAAAAAGAGTACTGTCGTTGAGAAGGAAAAATCTGACACATCTATTTGCTTCAATTCCAAAAAAAGAGTTAAAATGAATCATTGAAATAGACACGGAGAAGGGCATTTTTAAGATGACATCATGAATGGTCCAGCTCTGACTGTGCAATGCAATTTACTCTAAGGAAAGAGAGAATTATCCAAATCTGTCTAAACACTTGACATTTCTGAGGCAGCCAAAAATCCAAACTGGTCAAAGCACAGTAAAAGAGAAGAGTAGAAAGAACAGATTCTCCTCATTTGGCAAACATCGTTTTTGTGCAGCCAGGTACTCATTAAAAACATTCTCAGATAAGCAAGTCTGAGCCAAAAAGGGCAAACCATCAAGATCTGACCAAGACACCTTTCCTGTTTGTTTTTCTACTATTACGTATATTTTAAATTAAAACTTACTCCTTTGATTTATTTCACACTCTTCTGACACTGCAAGCCTGTCCTGCTTTTCAGTTGAGACAGAGATAATTTTCACAAGAACCTTGGAGGGGACACAGCCAGGACAGCTGACCCAAAGTAGCCAAAGGGGTATTCCATCCCATATGATGGGAAGAGGGGAAGCTGGCCAGGGAGGAATCACTGCTCAGCGATGGACTGGGCATCTGGTTCGAGGCAGTGAGCAAATTGCATTGCGTATCACTCACTTTGTGTATTCTTTTATAAGTATTGTTATTTTCCTCTTCCTTTGCTATCCTAGTAAACTGTCCCTACCCCAATCCACAAGTTTTACCCTTTTCTCCCAATTCTCCTCATCCCACTGTAGGGTGGGGGGGAAGCAGTGAGTGAGCAGCTGCATGGTGCTCAGCTGCCGGCTGGGGCTAAACCACAACACAAGCCTCAGTGAAAAATTAATTCATTAGAACACCTGTCACTATCCTGGTTTCTTACGAGATAAATTTCAGGATGCTGCAAGTTGGGAATGGATTTCTGTATTTCAGAGCATGGTCTGTTGGAAAAATCATGTTCAGAAAACTCCCAGATTTCACAAAATTTACACCACTCCTAGTCATTCTACTGACTAATGCAGTGGTCAGGCCCTAACACTCTTGTTCTTAATGGCTGTTCATATAAAAACAATCTTCATAAAGAGAGAGAAGAGCTAAGAAATTACATAAATGACACACCTTTTCTATACTGCAGAATAAAGAGCAGCCCAGATCTCATATTTTACATAAATGAAAGACTTCCAGTAAATGTCTTGTTCAAGTCTCAGAGAAATAAGAAGATAGAGGATTTCACGTCACCTGGTTTAAGCAGGAATTTGCTAATTCAAAATTGAATATGCCCATAACCTTGGCAGTTACAGAAGATGTTTCTAGTCAAAGTGCACACACACACTGCAGATAACATGGAGTCCCACAAAAATAACACCTTTTTTTCTATAGCAAAACTCATAAAGAAATCAAATTTGAAACAGTCAACTTCACATAAGGTTTTAAGCGTTGCTAAATTCACCCAGAGTTTCACTGGGACAGGCTACAGTCAGAAGCTAAAAGGACCCCATTTGTTGTATTATGAACATTAGAGGCTGAATGAATGCACAGAAGCAATCAAAAGAAGTTTGATTGCTCAGAATTTCTGTGGGAAAGAATCTGCTTGACAGGCAGACTGAAACTAGGAAGAGATCTTTTTGCCTTCTGTCCCTTCTATACTCAAAGAAAAAGACTGCAAATTTCTCCCCTTCCCCAAAAAGCAGTTCTACAGCAAAAGGAGTAGGTGACAAATCAATATTCAGGCTAATGGGGACAACTAACCAAGGCCCTAAATTCTCCTTAGCTGCTTGTGCCAAAAGGACTTAAGAAGCAATGCAAAAATCTAGAGAAGTAACAACTTCATTAAATACAAACTAAAGTGACAAAATGCACACATTCTGCCCACAGAAGCTTGAAAAAATGGCAGAAAGCAGAAACATTAACAGAATAATTCTACTTCTACAGTTTCTGTGGAATATAAGCATGTTAAATGTTTAGAAGATATTCAATATCTTTTGACTATTCTGTAGATAGACTCACTTAAAGAGCTCAAAATTATCAGAATGTTTACTAGTGTCTGATTAGAAAGGAAACTCTTATTATGCAGTTATGAGATCAACTCATCTTTACACCTGGAAAAACAAAGTTTCTTTCTGAAGTGGTTGATTAAACAATATTATAAAATTATTCTACTCTTTTGAATAGAATATTCTCTTTTCTTGGTAAAGAAAAACAAAAATACCTTTTGTTCATTCAGCAGGTCTGTAATGGTTTGTGACATTTCATCCAAACTCTGTGCTGCCTTTACCAGGTTATGTAGAGCACGTACATGCTGGTGAAGAGGTTCAAAGTCACAAAGTATGGGAACCCTTAAAAACAGTATAGGATTAAAATTTTTCTTCCACATTGTTAATCTAATATTTAAATATATTAAATCATTACATGTATATTCCAACAAGACTAAGCTTCCCTCTGTATAAGGTTTGTACTTTCTTCATTTCATCTATTTTACATGGAAAATTCACTAAGACCACCTGTTATTTGTGTTTTAAGTTAAGAACTTGAGAGCTTTTATGGAGCAGATAAACACAATGATGGGGTAGTAATATGTCAGAGTCCTTCCACCTGAGGAAAACAATTACCAGTAGTACCTAGAGTTACAATAACAGTAACAGAAGAGAACCGATCGTGATTAGATCTGTAATTGAAGCACTTATGGTTGCAAATTACTCTATTCTTCTCTCCAGTTGGATTCTCTCCAATCTAGCTCTTCCTTTGAAGCAGCTATTAATTCTGGACTATTTCATTTTAATGACAGGTAACCTAAATTAAAAGGATCATTAATGTGTCATGATCACATTGCAAGTGTTGCAAGATAAACTTTTGATTGCAAGTTTTCTAAATCTCTGGAAAAGCAACATTTAATTAATTTTTCTTGAGAGTCCATATATCCAGAATTTTTAATTTGTTCAGGAATATCTCCACTGAAATCATGAAGGAGGAGTTCATTTCAACTAACAATATAAGCAGATTACACTCCAATATATTCTGCATTCTCTATTCAATATATAAGGCAAGTGGTATCTAGGGTATTTTTGTAGAATTAAGATTTCAGCAATTGCTCAAACATGCAATTTCAGAAGACCGAAGCATTTTAAATAAATAGAAACATCATTTTAATTATGCAGCTCAGGGGTTCGGTGCTGATAGAAAAGGACTTTGTGCTGGGTCTCAGTTTGTCTATTGCTTGCTTTTTAAATGTTAAATGAAAATACCAAAGAAAGCACTGCTCTAAAGTTTCTTCTAAAGCCCAGTGTCTGCCAAGGTGTGTGACAGCTTTGCCAACTTGGGTTGCAAGTCCATCACTATGATCAGTATTTTCTTCAAATGTATCCTGAGTCCAGAAACCAGGAGGAACATGACATAATCCCACCTCTATTGCCATCAAGTGGAAAGCTATGTCACTACATTTCAGACCAACTAAACTAGTTCAGTTAGTTATTAGTTTTCTGACAATAGCAAGGCAAAATTTTTCCTGAACTCAGTCCAAACTTCCCAGAAAGGTTATAAAATTCTCACAAACTCAAAAATCTGGCAAGCATCAGCAATATGATACTATAATTTGCTTTTTTTTTTTCCTGCAAAATCACTGAGGAGCAAGCCTAAGAGCTAACAAGAGAAAATAAAAGGGTACATCAGCTGTATCATGATGTAGGACTGTCAGGCAGACTAAGCTCACTATACTTATTGTTAATTCCAGCAGCAATACCGTAAGGATGGCCAGGAATTCTTAATCAAAAAGAATACCAGTACAAAATAGAGGTGAAAAACACAGTGAATTCGGCTCCTGCACAGTGGACTAGTAACAAGTATCAGGCTGATACTGTTGGTGAATCTGACAGGTGACAGCAGAGCATCCTCCTTTTGGATTTACCTTATCATCCTTTGTGGAATTGTGGCCTTGGGGCTAGAAAAAACGGAATCTCAGCAAATCTCTAACTGCAGATCTGTTCTAGGAGAACGAAGACAGATACATGCAGCATCTGATTGTGGTCATACTGATAGATCTCTTCCTAGACAGAAGCTTACACAGAACTTGCTACTGCCTATTTCTTGCCCATTACCTTGGTTGGCATTTCTTTATCCGATTGCTACAGGTTTAAGACATATGAGTTTGAAAGCTCAGTCTAGCGGTCAACTTTTCCAGAAAAACATCTCCAAGTTCTAGATAAGAAACTAATCCTGTCAAGTTGCCTGTGAGAAAAAACAGTCTACACTTGCATGTCTGCCTCACTGTTGGGAGAAAAGAAACACGGAAATAGAGCTTCCGCTCAAAATGATGGATGTCCAAATGACAGATAGCAGAGGCACTTAGATAATCCACTTTTTAGTAAAATAAGTCTGTCAGAGAAAACAATAATACAGGAGATCTCTATGATCTCTCGCTGGGCTGAAGAAATTTATTTCTTCTAGAATATCACTTAACAAAGAGCAAATGAAAAAAATCAATCTAATTCTGATCTGACAAAACATTAAGTTATCGAGTTTATTTCATTTTAAAACTGACAAATTTTTGTTTTTAGCTACGGGGCAGTTCAGAGGAATGTCCAACATCCTTTTCATCTCTACACAGCATACATGTGCTCAAATTATCCAAGCTTGAGTACATGAAGCATATAGACAATACATATCTGCATTAAGGCAGTGAAGACCATTGCTTAATAACGACACCAGTTCAAAAAGTATCCTTGTCTGTTCCTTAGAAAAAATTAACTGGGAAAATGAGCAGGGGGAAGCTACTTCCATAACGTACAAAGTTTAAAAAGGTGCTTTACCTGAGTAATGGCTGTACTTCTGAAGGACAAAAAGACTGCAAAAACTGCAAGTCACTTAATGAGATATCTGGAAGTTCACTGTCAAATCTGCGAGGTTTTCGTGTCTGTATTAAGAAGAAATTAATTTACAAATTGTTGTTAAAGTAAATAATATCAAGATAACTAAGGAAGGATTGAAAAAGAGCTCAATTAAAAACACAGAAAAGCTGGTGTTAAAAAAAGTATGAAATCTTCTGAGAGATCAGTTTAAGAGAACCATGCCTGGCCCCACACCCTAAAAAAAAAAAATCATTTACATCAGGCAGCAGTAGAATAGAGTCTTTCAGTTGGAAGGGATCTACAATGATCATCTAGTCCAACTTCCTCCCTGTCACCAAGCTTCATAAACATTAAGGATGTGTTTAAAAAGTTAAGGGATAAGAGATGGCACTGAAGCTTTATTTACAGTGCTGTTAAACATACAGTCAAATATTAATTCAGTTCACTATTCAGAACACTGAAATGAGTTGCATTCTGATTTTTCCAAGTATCCTTTAAAACAAAAAGCTGTGAAGGAGAAGCTGCAAAGGTTAAACAAAGCAGAGTAAGATGGCAACATTAGAATCAGGGAGACTTATCTTACTTGAATTAAACAAGCTGTATGAAATCAAAGTTAACAGGCAATGCTTGATTACAGCTATACTTTTTCACTCCTTCATGTTATCAGCCAATAGAGATGAAAATGCTTTTCTACTCATGCAGTGATTATAGAAAAAACATGAAAACCTTTTACTTGTTTTTACCATCCAATTAATTTTATGGCTGTATTATTCAGAAGAGAGAACTAAATGATCAAATTATCCCTCCTGGCTTTTTTTTGTGATCATTAATAGCAATTTTTTGTACAATACCACAGACTCCTTGTTAAAAAGGAGTATCAAGTTGACATTTCCTCTCCCACCACACTGCAAGTTATGAACCAATGTTAATATAAGCCACTTGAAATAGCAAAGAACACTAACTCCGAGCTTTTTCATCTGTGTCAGAGCCATGTGACAGACACATAGCTTGAATGAATTAAGCTTAGGTTTTTTTAATTTATGAAAGTACCATTTATAAAAATGAAATAAAACCAGAAAATATATCGAGTACATACGCAAAAGGATGGAGGCCAGGAATCAAGTCCTCTAAACAAACGATTCCTTAGAAAAGACTTCCCTGGGCAAAGAAAAAAATGGTTATTTAAAAGAAAGAAATGCAACATACAAACAATGTCTCCAGAATAAACAATTAAGCTACTGCAGTTTTAACAGCCAAATTAAATTTGAAAGCATTACTAATTATGCCATTTCTTGACAACATAAAAACGGCAAGTGACCGCAGAACTTCATGCCAAACCTACCACTTGAGTAGAACTTGTCACTTCATTGAAGCTTCTTTTTGCTTAATGTTCACTCTGCAAAAGCCTCAACTCATTTTTCAAATTTTAATTGTAATCTTACTAATCTCCTTTCCAAAATTTTGATAACCTTTTGCTCAATTTTAGCAGTTCATTCAGAACATAAGTTGCAGACTTTGCAGAAAAAAAAGAAAAAAAAAAATCAGATTTCTTTTACCAGCAACTTCATTTAAATTTTTTTTTAACTTCTGGTCAAGCTCTTTAGACATAGGTCTTCGTTCTTGCTTTTTTTCTGAAGTAATACAGAGGACATTGTAGCAATACTCAAATATTTAGTAATGGTTTTAAAAGTGTTACTTAAAAGAAATCACAGAGCACATTCAAACAGAAACAGCATTCAAATGTAATAATTGTAAATCTTATCTTTTACAAGCATTAAACTAATTAGAACTTCCATAGTATTTTGGATAATCTGTATGAAACAGTTCATTAATTTAATTAAGGGAAAATATAAGAGAAAAATATTTTGTTCATAATAGGACTGTCTGGCACACTGCATGTATTTCCTATTTAAGTCAAATAAAAAGTTATATAGGTATTTAAACTACAACATAATGAAAGTACTTTAACTAAAAAGACAGAAGTCATGCATAACCACAACCCTTATTTCACAAGAGAAGGTACTTACTGAACAGTTTACCAAAAGATTCCCTTTTTGCCTTTTCGGCTTCATAGAGGTGTTTTCCATCTTTTATTAAAGCACCCGCCCACTGTGGAAGGGAAAATATGTAGTTAGTTGTTAATTTGTACCTTAGCACAAGAGCTTGGTCTCAAAGTTTTACTTACTTACCTCCCTGTAGTGTTTTATGAACATTTTTCTCCTCACAACCTCAACAACAGCTAGACAGTACATTTGAGGAACAGTACTGAGAGCCTCTACAACCTTGACCCTTTCTAGGAGCTCTGTTACAAGACGAAGCAATGCTTGTAGTTTCTCTCCATCTTGGTCAGCATGAAGCATTACAAAACAACACCACCTACAAAAGTAGGTTACACTTTAGAAGTTAACAACTTAGTCATCTTTTCTGTATTTAAATTTCACGAAGATTAGCAACATGTCTGGATGAAGTGAACAATGACATCATTTTACATGGGACAACAGGCTATCTGGAAGTACCGAGCAATTCAGAATTCAGTAGTCACCTTGCAGTTCCCTGTTAATTTCTCCCAGTAAGATATCCATATTGGTACTGAAAAAACGAACACTTACAACCATTTGAGTTAAGGTTATTGGTTTTGACAGGTAGCGCTCTTAGCATACATAACCTTAGAAGGTATGATAATGTAACTTTCTCCAAAATAATTTAAAAAGCTGGTACATCCAGAGCAAAGAAGAGACTACTTTTTGCTTATAAATCTTAAAAATACTCATTGAAAAGCATTAGCAAGAAATATTAAGGGTAGGGATATTGTCAAAGAAATAAGATCAAAACACAGTTTGGTAAGTTCACACCAACAACTCACGCACTACAAATCACAGTACTTGTAACATACAAATTCCCACACCTTGTAACTACATCTTCAATTATCTTATTGATACAATCAATACATTAATCTCAAGCACAGTCACCAATGTAACTAAATCATAGGATAACTACTGAAAAGGTGATCAACTGGTGTGCTTGACAGGAAACATTACAGCAGTTTTGCTGTATATCTCGCAAGTAACAAAAAAAAAAGTTCTTCTTGACAGAAGCTAAGTAAAAAAGTGAAACAACAAATACAAACAAGTCAACATTAAGCAACTAGGAACATATACTAACAGAGAAACTACAAGGCATGCACTGTTTACTTTCTCATAGTAATGAGTAGTAAGAAATAAAGAGAGCTACATGAAGCCAAGGGCCAGTTCAAAACACAAGGGGAAGTACATTTCACACACAACATATAATAAAGTTGTGGAACTTGCAAAAAAACAGGAGTTTGTGGATTCAAAAAGAAGTTGGCCTAGGTCATGGCAAAAACACTCCATCAGCAATTAAACACAGAAGAGCTGCTTCTAGGTCAGATAAGAATATTCTCGTCTAAGAGTATTTACATATAGTTATGTTCTTTCCACATTATTAGATTCCCATTATGGTAATTTGCTACTAACTGCTACTGTAGACGAGCTAGAAAAACCTTTGGTTTGACCCAAAATACAATGGGGGTTTTTGTATGTATGTTTATTTGGTGGTGTTTGGTGTTGTGGTGGGGATTTTTTTTTGAGGGGTGGTGCAGGGTGGTAAAAGTGGGGATGGGTGGTTGGTTTTTTGGTTTTTTTTGGTTTGGGTTTTTTTTTTTTTTTGTTTGGTTGGTTTTTTTTACAGCTACGCTTTATTATTCTCTTCAGACCTATCCTCTTTGCATTCACTCTCCACACTTCACCAGCCTGTTCCTTACAAAGGGATGCAAGTCTTTTCCTCTAACAACTTATGAATTAAGTGTATACAACACACACTTTAACATAGAGGAAATGAAAGTGATAGTTATGGCACCCTAGGTTCTACATACTATCCCTTAATACCTGATGCAGTGAAAAATGGTGCAAAAAAGTCATCTTTTCACTGGCCTAAGAGCAGACACATAGGCAAAGACAAATTCACATTTCAATTTACCTAGCAGTATTTTTTTTTTAACAAACACAACAGGTCACTAGTGCTCTGCTGATTCTGTTTTACTTCTTCCTGCACCTCGTCTATACAAACTGCAACCTCTTCAAAAAGAAAAAAAAAAATCTACTTGATGGATATCCAGTATGCAAGTCTAACAGGGTCACAATATTGCGTAATTACTTGCTGCTAGCACAAAGTTTTTTCATCCAAAAATTATTAAACTCTGTATACTTCTATGTATCTGACATGACAAATTATCTAAGGTGTAATTATTAAGTGTAGTAGTGTGAAAAACTTTATTTCCCACTGAGCAATACAGACTACTTACTGTCTTCCATGTTATACAGTAATGATGCTTACATGAAACATTGCCATTTTTACCAGATATGGCTGGATATAATTATTTTTCATGAACTACAAGGAAATCAAACTACTGGCATGTTTTTCTGCTTTGATTTGATCACACGCTACTGAAGAGTGCTTCACTTATGCTTATTATAATCCACGAAAACATCAATATAATTGCCCGTCAAATTTTTATAAGATACTGACAGCTTCTGAGTTAATGAGAGGAGATGGGACTATAGGTTCTTGGATATTGTTTTATTGATATGAAGACCATTTAAACTCTAAGAAAAGTTTCTCTTAAAATATTATTTTTGTTTCACACTTACAAATAGCTTCATATATGAACTGAAGCGATCCAACTTTTATTTTCTCTCCCATTAAGAAAAAGTCTACACATTACCAAAGATTTTCTTATGACACATTCTTTGAACAGTCTTGATGCAAGTGCAAGCAATATAAAGTTGAAAATTGTAACTTACTTCAGTCTCACTTGTAGATTATTTGCAAGCTCCTGTTTGGCAGTGGTACATTTCTGTTTAATATCTAACAGTTTTCTGTGATTAGTTAACATAATCATCAGCTGATTTGCATGACTTAAACACAAATCAGGCAGCACAGAAGGATCTTTCAAGTTCTCAGCTCTCTTCTGATTAGCCAAAAATCCCTAGAGGAAAAGAGACACATTTGTTACACAATCTTTGTCACAATCAAAAAGCATGGAAGTGATTCATCTTCTCTGTAAGAATGCAAGCATTTTAATAAACTTACTGTAACTATTCAGGAGTATAACAGAAAGCTATGCAGAAAAGTGTCGAAGTTGCTTTCTTTTCATTCTATAATCCAGTCCAAATAAACCTCATCCGATCTCTCTCTTCCAAACCTTTATCAACACAACTCTAAGAATGTTACACAACTAACCAACACAATGAAAGATCACAAAAGTTAATGCAGCAGAAAAGCACCTAGTAGTATGGAAAGGATCAACCATCATTCTAATTTCTGCAAACAACCAGCTCGTTAACTTCTGGCATATGCAAGACTTAACATCAACTTAGAGCATATTCAGTACTACTGTGGGCTAAAGAATATACTTTTTACATAAAGAAATTCATACATGAAACCAATTCTCCTTGAGAGCCAAGACTGCAGCAAGACATCTATTTGCACACAGGAGCTGGGCATGGCAAATCTGTTGGGGATGGTAACAGGCAACCCCTAAAAGGCTGAGGGACAAAACAGGGAAGATGGACTGCCTTAGATAAACAGGTCTTAGATGGCTGATTACAGTTCTACATACTTGTTTATTAAGCCTTTGTTTTCTTAATAAAGAAGCCCCGTCCTGGGCTGCATCAAAAGAGGTGTGACCAGCAGGTCGAGGGAGGTGATCCTGCCCCTCTACTCCGCTCTTGTGAGACCCCTCCTGGAGTACTGCATCCAGCTCTGGGGGCCCCAGTACAGCAGAGACATGGAGCTGTTGGAGAGAGTCCAGAGGAGGGCCACGAAGCTGATCAGAGGGCTGGAGCACCTCTCCTATGAGGACAGGCTGAGAGAGTTGGGGTTGTTCAGCCTGAAGAAAAGGCAGCTCTGGGGAGATCTAATTGTGGCTTACCAGTTTCTGAAGGGGCCTACAGGAAAGCTGGTGAGGGACTGTTTACAAGGGCATGGAGTGACAGGACAAGGGGTAATGGGTTTAAGCTGAAAGACTGGATATTTGTATTAGATGTTAGGAAGAAATTTACTGTGAGTGGTGGTGAGGCATTGGAACAAGTTGTCCAGAGAAGTTGTGAAGGCCCCCCTCCCTAGAAGTGTTCAAGGCCAGGTTGGATGGGGCTTTGGGCAACCTGGTCTAGTGGAGGGTGTCCCTGCCCATGGCAGATGGGTTGGAACTAGATGATCTTTAAGGTCTCTTCCAACCCAAATGATTCTATAATTCTGTATTTTTTAAATATAATTAAAACCTTACATTTTGTCATTCTTCTTAGATTTCTATGCAGACTATTGTTTGAATTAGTAACATGATACCAGCTCTAGTATCTTACAAGCATCTTTTTTCCAAGCAGTATCCAAACAACTGCTAAGACTGTTATGAAAATAATTCCTAAGGCTCAAATAGGAAATCAAGGAATACAAGCATCTGGTAGTTCACTTAATCACTTGTTTAACCACAAGCAATTAATTAATTGAAGCTTAAAAAAACCACAACAAAAAGCACCAAACACACCATCGCGTTCTGACTGTTCTTAAAACCCCCTATAAGTAAATGAATAGACAATTTACAAAAAGAAAAGGCAAAGATGAAGATTTCAAAGTTAAAAGTCTGACAAGTCTTCAAAAGGTACAAATTCTAAATTTACAGTGCCATTTGAAGAAGGTGCCACAGTATCTTTCCAAATGACTCAAAAGTTGTATTGTTAAACTTGAGGTAGGCTCTTCATTCAAGTGAAGAGGGAACACAGCTAAAACGACCACACGAAGCCTTGGGCAACCCAGCACAGGGATGGAAGAGTAGCTTTTCCATCATTCCCTTGGATTTAGCACTGGCCTACAAGGTGAACACTGCAAGACTGAGATTTAGCACAAACTTACTTCTAAACTTACTCATTTAAATTATCTGAAGACAGGCTCCACTTTTAAATAATGCTGCCAGTACTGGCAACACCCACCTTTATGAGCCAACCAGAAGATGGAGCAGGAAGCCTGGGTCTTACGTGACTGTCAGCCCAGTTCTCTCCTCCTCAAAAGGGGGATCTGACCATCCCAAGGTAAGGTGGCAACATTGTTCACTTACTCCTACTAAAGATTTCTAATTGCACATTGGCATATAAGAAACTCATGCCTTTCTTCATGGTCCTAACTCTGATGTAACGGTGAAAATCTGAGTATCAGATAATGGCCACATACAGATTTTAACATATTTTCAGTTGCAAACAAGGCATTAAAGTACAGTTTTAGGTATAAAGTTAACTGAAGCTCTTCATAGAAATTGTATTTAATACATAAAAGCTTTGATATGATACTCTAATGTTTTCAAAAAAGTAGGAGCTATATATTTTACATTTAAAATACTCTTTAATCAAATTTCTAATCACTTCCAATGACACCGTCTAGTGCAGGCATGCTACTCACTCTCCTTACTACAAGCTTGGGGATCAACCATTAAGCACATTACCTTTTCACTGATCCTGTATCATTGAGTGTTACCAACTTACCAAGGACTCAGTATTTCCCTTCAAAACTAAATTTAACCAACTTGACTCTTATTCCATGTCTCCAACTGACGTGCTGTTTTTCTGTTTCTAGACCATAAGGATAACAGAAAATCCTTCCACAACTCAAACCTGAAGGTCCCCAATTTTTCTAACTCCTGAACTATATAATGCAGCAGGGTCCTAACTCCCCTTCTCAGCTCAGATAAATAAAACATGCTCCCTCAGAACAAGAAAAACTAACTGCATGGAGTGGCACATGAGCTAAATAACATCACCAAGAGAAAACATAAAAGCACAGTGGAGCAGCTCACCAACCACTTGTATTTGTTTGACTCTGGAACCAGTCAAAGATCAGAGGACGACCACATATTAAGAACAAACCAACGAATCAGTTGGTGTGACAGGAAGTGTTCAGGACATGCTACCTGGGCATGATGCCAATTTCATGCCTCATTTTCCCTTTCCATTACTGAGTTTTTTTCCATTTCTGCCTTCTGTTTAATAAGAGACTGGATGAACTAGCAAAAATGAATCAATTCACAGCATCCTGGTCTCCAGCACACGAGCAACTGCAAACTGCTGGCTGTCTTTGATGGTCTACCATTGGCAAAAAGTTGTCTGCTCTTAATTAGCTGTAAAACCAGGTGGAATGTAGACAGATTTGATAAAGATATGTACAGGCAGATACTAAAATAATATTTAAGCCAGATGTTTTCTTTTCCTTAAGCTCAGAATACTCATTAAAAACATCAATCTTCAAATAAGCTTTAAAATAAATACCTACTGTGTTTATAGCTGTTAGATATCTTCATCGGATCTTATTTTTTATTACTAGCGTTCTACATTAATGTTACACTAATACAGCATAACCTGTTTGTAAACCATTCACTAGATTTAACAAGATACACCTTAACACAACGAGAAACATCTGAAAAAAGTATTTTCAAAGTTTTTAATTTTTACAATTTAAGTGATTCTTACTCATCCAGATAAAACTTAATTTCTAAAATAAAAATAAATTAGATGTATTCTATCCTAGAAACAATACCTTATACTGATGTATCTCAGAAACCAGCAATTTTACACTGGTGCTTTTATGAGAATGTCAATTGGCTGTATTGGAATTAAATAATTTTTCAAAATTATAACCAAGATAACGTGGACAAAAATACTTTAGTTATAAAAATATACAGCTTAATATGCAGTTGACAAAGTTGCAGTGAACTACAGCTCTGCATGTTCCTAGTCCATTAAGTTTAGGATATTTTAAGAAAGACATTATTATTTTGTAGACTTATTTTTTTCTCCAATAAAGATGAATCAACATAAATATAAGACCTATATTTAAGTTCCGGTGCTGTCCACCACCCACTGTTGCATTTTCAACTAGTTTGATTTTATAAAAAAAAAGTAAAACTACTACTATTTAAATGTCAAACTATTATGAATATAGCACCTTTTGAGCATCTCCAGTGTAGTAAGTTGAAAACTATCTTGCATTAGACAGACAATTGTTTCATTGTAATCTTTAACAGCATAGATGTATCAGAAATCTACCATCTCCCAATGTTATACACACAAATGTGTATTACCTGAGCAAGTTCTTTTTGTTCATTCACCAGTCTGCTGCAGCTTGCTATCATCTGGTCCAATGCATAGAGCCTATCCTCAAGGCCTTTAATAGCCTTCATATTCTGATTATCTAGTTTGGCGATCGTTTGTCGACATTCTGCCAGAAACGGTTGGATGATCCTTGGATCAAGCTAAAAAAAAAAAAAAAAAAAAGAGAGAGAGAGAGAGAAAATAAAAAATGTTTATTACCAGTTTACATATTGAAAGGCGACATAAGCTAACTACATGAGTTTTTATAACCTTAATATTTTGATTTTTTTTTTTAATCTAATGTGTGCCTACATCTGTCATCTGTTTCACAATGTTGAGTTAACGAGTCTGTGGATTTTATATCACAGCATGAATTTCTCTTAAGTATTCCAACCAGACCATCATAGAAATCAGGATCCTTAACTGATTCCTTAGACAAGTAGATCAGCTCTAAGTAACTGGAAAACAAGCTGTGGAAAAAATAATACATTTGTAACACTTTTTGCTAATGTTTTTCCTAATAAAAACACATTTTTAAAATTATTTCATTATATTCCTTCACAGGCCATTATCCAGAAAAAAAGTTTGACACATTAAGAGGCTACCAATGTCTGCAACTATTAATGGTGGCCCTAAGTTTCACTATAAGAGTAGTGAAAGTAATTAGAGTCTATATTTTCTTAGATCTAAAAACAACATCCGTAGTTGCAACAGTTTACATAGGATGGATTTTAGTCTAAACTTGGAATATATTAGTTAGGAACATAGTAAGCGTCATTAGATGTTAGCAGAATATGAATAAATTTGGCCAAATTTATCCAAAATGGTTATGGTATGGTAAAAAGGACACTATCCTGGCTTTTTTCGTCAACATGCAGGTTTTATGCCACTTCCAGAGCACACAAATTAACCCTCAAAAAAGAAGCCACTTATATGACTCAATATTATCATAAATAAAAGTACTATTTTCCCCTCAATCTATTATTTAACTGTATAAAAGCTTTCACACACAGCACTTTTTCGTTCTGGAAACACCCCTCTGGGGTGAGAGAGAAATCTGGAGGAAAAGCATTACAAAATTACAGAGCAACTACAAAGAAAAAATTTTTCATTCTCTTCAAACAAACAACCAACTACCAAAACCAAGCAAACAAATAAACAAAAGTACCACAAGAAGAAGTACTAAAACCTGGTAATTAGCCCAGAACTTTTCAGAATAAATAATTAATGCTATTATTAATGTGACAAAATACATTGAAGTTCTCTGAAAACAGCAAAGGCTAATATTTAATAAATTATGAATGGTCTTACAAATCTTGGTCTCTCCCAAGTGAGCTGTCCATCTTCAAGAACCAGTAATAAAAATATTCTCTGGGATTAAACCAGATTGTTTTTATAGTATCACCTTGATTGCCATCCTATTCAGGAATACTCCCGTGGCATCCTGAATTACTCTACTGCAGCACCCAGAACAGTTTCTTAACAGAAAAAATATGAAAAAGAACAACATGCTGGGGTTTTTTTCTTTTCACCTTCATAAACTAGTGGTGTTTTATCTCTTTTTATAAAGACTGCATATTCCTCTCATTCCACCCTGTAATTTATTTCCTCCATCCATTCTTTTTATCCCATCTTTGACCTAATTGTATTTGTAGCACTCAGCCCCACTTTCACTGATAGATAATATTGCTCTCCTCATTTTTAGGTTTCTTCCTTTTCTAGCCTTTAAGTGGCTATGACATCACTTAAAAGAAACATCTGGTTAGCTCCTACTTACCCACAGCTTTTACCACAGCCTAGGTTTCTGCAATTAGAAGCATCGTTTTGTAGAAACACTTGGGGGCTAGAAGGACCAGATACCCAGCAGCACTCTGCGCATCACACCAGTTCTGCCAAGACTACCACTATCCGAGGTATAAAGCTCATACTCCAATGCTTTACACTTTCATGAAAATCTTACTTGAATTCAGAGTTTCAAACAAGAATTGCAACCACAAACCATTTGCATGGTTCATATTTCCAAGAAGGAAAGGGCAGGGGGAGAATGTGGGGAAAACAAAAAATAAAAACAAAAAATAGTGCCATTTTATTCTAGCTTACTATGCTAAAGTGTTATCTCAAGTAAATACTAAAAGAACAGTTGTATTGCAAGAAGTTCATTTAGTTTTTTCTTTTCCTCTTCAGGTACAGGCCAATTCTGTTTTCAAACTAATTCTAAATCAATGGTATGCAAAGATTGAATCCTTTATGCTGCTATCAAAAGACAGTAAATTAATGTTTTCTTAAGGAAAACACTGAAGTATTACTTCAAAGCTCTGTGGGTTTTTTTGTGAACCAAAATAGATCAAGATTGATCACAGTTGTTCTAGTGGTGGCCAGAACAGTCTGACTAAAGCGTTTTCCCTACCTGCCAATTCTGCTTATGCCCAGAAAACAAAAAGAAACTTTATTTTTGCAGAAGCAATCATATTTTTTCCCTACAAAAATCATCTTAAGTTACAAAACAATTACAACAGCTGAAACAAAGGAATTCTGACTAGTCTTAGATAAGGCAAGGACAGAAAAGAACACAATTAGAAGACAGTCTCTAAAACATGTGATGTATGTCAGATAAGACTACAAGCTGATCATAAAAGCTACAATAAGTATTTAACTAAAATGGTTATTTTTTCATTTTTCTATCACAAGCACTCATGAAATTATACATTTTCTAAAGGTCAAATTCTTAACACTCAAGAACTCTTAAAATACTTCTCACCCCCCCCACTTCCCTTCCCCAGTCTCTGCTTTGCTCTCCATTCAGAAAGTTATCTGAGAAACAACGGGCTACAAAAAGGCAAGTCACTTCAAAAGCACCAGCATCTGGAAAATAAGCCGCAACATTCACTGCAATATAAATTGTTTTTTTTAAAAAAAAAAAACGTTAACTTACCCTGCTCATAGAATCAAAACATTTTCTGACCAGCGATTCCACATCATTAGGTCTATCTTGAACATTTATCCAGTCTAACAAAGACACATTGAAGGAAGGCTGATCATCATCTTTAAATTCTACTGATGTTTCATTGTCCTGGACAGTAGCACTTTGACCAGACTCCTTATCTTTTACATTTTCAGGATCTGTGCCTTCCAAAGCTGAACGTTCAACTGACTTGCAAAATGAGGCTAACATTGATTTATTGTTCATTTTAGATATATCAGAATAAACCACCAATTCAGCAGATTTCCCATCCTCAGTTTCTTCACTTTCTGCCCCTCCATGCTCAGCTGAAGAATCCAGTCTTCCTAAACACTCTCTGTAACTATGTCTCGTTAGGCACTCCAGCAGTGGTATCTTGGCCATGATAGAAACAGCAGACCCCAAGCTTTTTTAAAAAGAGTGGAAAGAAAAACGTATCAGTATCTAGAAGTCAATGTGACATAAAAACTTTGATACAAAACCACTTGTAATATAAAGTACTATTTATTTTAGAACTGAAGCAGATTTCAAAATTAATTTGGTAATTATCTTTCAAAATACTGTGTTCAGTATCAACATCATGAGACGACAGCTAAAATAGTTACAATTTTTGCTTTCTTCCACTGCTGAATATGACTCTTCTAAACTTCCAAGTAAGCTTATGTTTATAATGCAATAATAAAAGGAAAGCTTGATAAACTGAGCCATGCACCTTTTTTGTTTTTTAAACACACAAGTGGGACTTTTACATTTCCAATCTGCAGGGATACGAATGCTTACTAGCAAAGACTGAGTGTCCTCTGGCCGACTACTTCTCCAGAGTTTGAATGATTTCTATATATTTGCAAAAAGCTATGAAGTTCAACTTTTTTATTTTTTTAAAAAGATAAAACATATTTATGCTTTATTTCTTTAAGTATCCAACATCCACTTACATTCTATTAGACAAAGCACTCAGAAATACCATAATACTATAATGTTGAGAAAGATGTCGAAGATTTTCCTTGAAGCAAGGTCCACAGTTTGCAGGATACAAGTATACACACACACACACCTCAAAGGTACACATTCACACCAAAAGTTTGTATCATGACTTTACTTTTTCAACATCAATCATCACTCTTAATAGCTGCTCAAGTGTATTAAAAAGCAAATAATTCAAAAGTGCCAATATGTATTTTAAAATGTTGATTAATGTCTAAATGTATTATCTAGCTATTTCTAGTGCACGTTTGGAAGGACTCCAGCTCTTAAACAGCTGCTCATTAACGAGCATATCTTCCACATAATTCAATACAGGTTCTGTGTGCTGATGAATACAAGGAAAAATTTCAGTTAAAAAATGACTAATGTAGAACAGAAAGAATGTTCTTCTTGACACATAATCAAACAAATACATGCTTGATTAATCAGAACTAGCACCAGTCATACAACACTCAAAAGATAAGTTTAAAATATAGTAACTTTGGAGATTGAGGCTGAAGGTTAATGGCAAACCTACTGTGTAAGTTTCAATTTGATATCTTCTATGGACTGCAAATAGCTTGAATATACATTTTCAAACTTGAAAAGTAGCTTTTGGTAAGAGTATGTACAATCTTCCAAGTTGGCCATTATGGCAGCCCAGCCTTGATGCTGAAGATGTTCATCGTGTACAAGACCTTCACAAAAGGAGCAAAGCTTCTTGGCAACCTCATACATTTCCTGCAAGAAAAAAAATCCGACAAAATACAAATCACTTCAGATTATTACTGTGGTAACTATATAAAACACTAAAGTGAGACATTTAGAAAATATGAATACAAAAAGTGTAAAATTTAGATAGCTAAAAAGTTGTACCTCTTGAAAGTTCATCAAAAATAACAAAACTTCCTTTATTCTTAAATAAAAAAAATCAAGAAGATGACAAAAAAAATGTATAGACGATTTACTGTGAAGTATCTTCAAAACAGGCAGGTGAAAGTTGCAGTTCCAAAAAAACCTTAAAAAATTAATTAAATGCTCCCAATTTAAAATATTCAGTGCACACATACATGAATAATAATGTTTGTACAAATCTGATAGGAGCTGGCAAACCAGGTCCATTAAGGAGAAAACTATTGATGAGCCAAGCAGCAGCTCAGAACAAGACAATGACTTGCAGGATCAGTCAGCAGAAGCACAGGTGCATCAGATGCAAGAAGAGGTGCATGAGGAAAACAGCAGGGAAGATCATTAATTGAAGTCTTCTATTGATTAATAAACCAGATGCAACATGATGAGAAACAGTGCAGAGTGTCCACAAAACTCTTAACGCACACCCTGAAATTTGGTATATGCAAACCAACACGGAAGCTTTTCTTCTGTTAAAGAACTGGAGGACACAGAGGCATTTTACCATCATTTAATTACCACTCAACTTGGCAGAGTTAAAACAGAGACCTACATATGGCAGGTACCATATCTTACTAAGAGTGCTCTAACAGCAATGCCTGTTATATTTAATTCCTAAGTTTTAACTAGTAGGAAAAGTAACTATTTTAAGTTTACCAATTTCAGAAAACAGACTGTCCCCCTCAAAGGGCCTACTGCTCAAACACCAAAATGAGAAAGTAAACAAAAGTCATACAATAAATCCTTCAGCTCAATACTTCATCAATAACATACTACATGGAAAACATTCTCCTGAGCATACTTGTACATTGGGTTTTAATATCTACTGACACTCCAAGAAAAAAATCTTACTTCTTTTTGCAGGTTGAGCGTACTGTTAAATTCAGACTGAACATAACTTTCCGCTGCTTATAGAAAACCGCTTACGGAGAAACAAGCTACACAAATACAGTGAGAAAGCAGTGTTAAAAACCCAGCACAATAGTATATTTCAGAGTGCATTTGCTGCTGAACACATTGTTAGCAGCACATATGCATACACAAAAAAAAAAAGTAGAGCTCAACACTTATCTTCCCAAAATAAACCACAAAACTGCAGAGCATTTTATCCAAACATTTCAGAATTAATATTGCCAAAACCTGAAAGTTATGAACATCCTTTTTTTCTTCTTTTTTTTTTTTAAAGTCCAAGCCTTGTCTCAAGCAGCACAACAAAATTCCACTGTCCTTCAAATTACTGGTATCTAAGCTATCAGCAGATCAACAATGAATACACAAACATACTTATATATATAAACTCCAAGGAAATCAAATGCTATTACAAATTTTATCACTTTGTAGTAAGGAAGCTATTTGTCGTCTTGTTTCCTGAACTTCGGTCACTTCCTATGCACGTGAGAATAAGGATTTCCAGTTTGAAAAGAAGAGTTATTTTATTTGCTGCATGAGCTCTCACTTCCTAAGTCAAAATTAACTGATAATACAACTGGGGCAGCATCCAGAGAGTGCTGAAATCTGCAACTCCTTTTCTTCATACTATCTCCAGTTCATCTATACAATTTAAATTCTCATAAGCTGACTGATGCAACATTGACAACTTGATCCATTTTTTATTATTTTCTTCAATTCACTTTGTATACAAGTTACAGGCAAATTCCATAGCATATAAAAACACAGAATTACTGCTTCCTCAATTATTATATTAAGAGCCAAAAGAACAGGCTGTTTTATCTTAAGGTATACTAAAAAATACACCCAAAATATGAAGCTGAAAAGGTAACTGAATGTTCTCATTGTGTTTTAACTTATATCCTGGGAATATACACAAGCATTTTATTTTCAACTTACAAACACTGTTCTCTTCCCAAAGTCAACCAAACTACTAGCAACAATTCCAGAAGTGAGAGCATATGCAGAAGCACACATGAGTTTGAAGACTACAACAATATAAGCCATCTACAAAATCAAAACTGATCATACAGTCTTTTTATGCAGTTCCTTCAAGTGAGTATTACAGGTTACCGGGTAAAGACCGAACTTCTCTAACCTTCAAACAAAAATGTTTCTTTAAAAGCCCTGAGCAGAGGCTTTTGTTAGTTCTACTTTCCTTTGGACAAATCACTTACCATTGCACAGCTCAAATGTGTAATAAGGAGATGTATACACTAGGCTTGATATGACCAGATCTATCCTGAGACATGCTCGTAACTAGTGGCCAGCGTTTGCTTTTTTAGCTATGTTAATTTATTGTGTTCACAATGGAAATCAAAAGTTACAAGTTAGTGTTATCCTATGAAGCTTTATTACATGTCATTCTTGATGCTCCCTTGAGAATCTAAGTGTTGTCAATTTAAGATTTTAGTTTTAACAAGGTTGTTTCCTCAGCAAAACACTTTCAAACACAAAACAGAAGTCACAAGTTAACTAGTTTTAGTAGAAAAAAAAAAATCATTACAATTGAGACCACTTGTTACACTACTGATGACCAGCACTGACACTCTGCATCTAGGAGTCTAACCTGTGGTGATTTACACAACTTTAACCAAACCAGAAGTTTGTGTCCCAGTAGTCTGACTCCTAGAAGAGTGAGAGTAAACAACTGTATTTTCCAGAGTGGCAAATTAATATCGCTTTATTTTTTAGAAACCATGTAACAGAAGGGCATTCTAACAAGCATCAGGATCTGTCAAATAACAGAGACATGCCCAAAGGAACTGTTATATAAAAATAAAAATATCCCAATGTCATTTAAGTATTCAACCAGCTATTCATTGCCAGAGGAGCTGTAGCTCGATACTGAGAGACAAAAGATTTTTTCTGAACTATTTAGAGCTCAAACAGAACTAACATTAAACTCAAAATTCATCAGCCTGAAAACATAGCTAAGTTGTTTTCAAATAACACATTTTCAAAGTTACCTGCAAGCTAATACACTACAAGTTGTACAACTAAAGAGAGACATGACTGTTTCAGGGCACGTATGCAAGATATTACAACAGTCCATATATTCCATATTATCATCCTCCCAAAGTTATTTTTACATGTGTATCCCAAGTACCAAAGAAGTTCTCCCTGGGTGGTGGGGGGCAAGCAGTACTGCTTTTGATACTGGTTCCTTAGGCAGTATCATGAAATAAGCTCATTACGTCCAAATAGGAAGGAATATTACTCTGAATTCAGGTGGTCCAAGCAGATGGTTCAAACAAAGTTCAAACCACATGGAATAACTATTTGTCCACCTATCAGAACTGTTTCAGTCTTAGATTATACCAAGCAGATACCACTGCAGGGAACACGAATACTATGTTAAACCTTATTTTACTTTTTAATGCTGCATGGAGCTGTCAAGAAGAAAACAGTTTCATGAATCCTACAACCCTGCTTTCAAAATGTGAGGGTGTGCAGCAAGAAAATGAAGTGATGAAGCTTTTTGCTCCCTTTGGAGCATCCATGGAGTATCCATGTAGCTTAAAAGTAGTTAAGAAATTAAAAGCTACACACATACATCTTTCTTACCATTCCATCGCTACTGAAATATATCTTCAAGTGATTTGGCTTGGTCTTCACCATCTCCATAGACAACATTTCTGGGGAGACCTCCTCAGGCTACTTTAGAAGGATCAAGACCAATCTATTTCACTCTCTGCTAAATTAATAAAGTATAAAAACTGAATTATGTCAGGCATATAAATAAAGGCCTGCAATCCAACATATGTTTTAACACTTCTCAGTAGAGTTGCCAACTCCAGCACAGAAAATGAAGCCTGTCTAACAGGCTTGCTTTTGTCACTGATTTTTCACAGATCCACTCAAGGGTAATTGGCAGATATCCAATGGTTCACAGAACATAAAAATTAACCTCATTTGCCTTGTAGAGCTACGTCCATCTTACTCAGCTATACCAGCATACCTAGAACACTGACAGTTTTACCATACCACTTGAATGTGGACCTTCAGAAGCACCACTACCAGTACAAGACTAGACAAATCCAGGCTAATCTCAATTTGCTGTTATGTTGAAGAGTAAGTAAAGGCATCTTTAATATCTAACTTGTCAGGAAATTCACAGGCCCACCAGAAAGTTTTTTTATCTTTGGCTGGGTGCTTTAATAGAATGTTTACTGGAATTATTATTATTTCCTTTAATCACCATAACTTAAATTTAGGCGATTCTTCTAATTACTTCCATTTAGTACATTTCAATCAAAATCAGTAGAAGCAACAAAGTACCTTTTATCTAAACCAGAAATTAACTGCTAAAGTGTTTCCCATCAATTTCAAGACTTTGTCTTTGCATTCTACTGTCAAAATTCTGCTCATCTGAATGAAAAAAACCTGTGGAAGGTCTGTTTCCCTTAAGTGGTCTTTGGACTTACCTCTAAAGAAAAAAAGTTCTCAGGAAATGCAGGGTTCTTTCCATTCTCTACAACCCTGTGGTAAAAGGAAACAAGTCATCAAAGTTCCCTATTGCCATGTGCCTGAAATCCTGTAAAAAGGACTCCTCATAGGTTTCAGTCACTCTAAAAATCAACCTCAGGCCAACAAAAAAGATCCTTGAAAGTGAAATTACACACGCCCATACAGTATAACAGCAGATAAATGCTTCCACAAAAGGTAACCATTACCTTGCTCACCAAAATTAGTAACCAAGACCATACACCTCCAACTAAAACATCAATAAAACTACTAGACTAACCATTTCAAGATTTCAGCTTTTAAAACCTGTAATTGGAACGCTTAACTTCACTGTGAGGAAGACTAACATTTCATGGCAATTTCTCTTTCATTAGACAGCTGATTATTCCATTCTCCTTTAGTATTGGTCATTTTTGGTGACTGCATCCTTTGGACATTTGTCCACACAGTTCACAACCTATTACATACTCAGAAAGTACTTATTTCATCTGCACTATACAGAACAAGTGATTCTGTAAGCCATAGCTTAATGACTTGTTCTTTAGTCTTTTTCTTCACTAGCGCTTCGCTCCGACATTAAAAGCAGGCTAGGAGAAATCAAATCACAGAATTTAACACCAAAAAATACTGAGAAGCTAACATAAACCACCACAGCCAGGGAATCAAACCATGGTACAGGGTAAGTGATAACTTCTACCAGCTTGATTCCAAGCCACCCAAATCTTTTTCTCCTGCTGAATTTTCTAAAAGCTTGATCTAACAGTTCTGGTTACAAAGGCCAACCAAAACAAATGCTGTATCTTTTAGCATACCATACTAAGACCTACTCCATTGTAACCCCACCCAGCTTTATTACTTTAAAAGTTTATGAGATTGATCGCTAATCTAAGTTACAAAGAAGTCTAGACTTTTGTGGAGAAGCTAGAAGTACATCTGGCTATTAGACTAATAATTTAGCCAAAAGGCATGAATAGCAGCAGTTTAGTTACACAACTGTTGCAATCATTACAGCTTAAAGAACATAAAATTTTAAAGTAACTCTTTTCCAGAGGGTCTCAAAACAGCTTTCTAGTAGAAGTGAAAAAGTATTTTTCTAAATAGCAGATACACAGCTTTCAGTAAGCATGACTATACTTTTTGCCTTAAGTATTATGAAGCATTTGGAACTAAACCAAGAATGATCTAGGTACTATGACTGCAGCCAAGGGTTTAGGCAATCAAATGAAACGACCACAGTTTCTCATCCTTATTCCCATTTCTCAAAGAAAACTGACCAGAATTGACAGTTTGATGATGACAGCAACAGTATCACATGAAATCTGAAACATATCCACTAACAAGAAGTCTAAGTTTCCAATATCCTTATTCTGGGACAAACGATATTAGAACTTCAGTTATATCACTAAAAAAAAAAAACCAACAAAAAAACCCCAAAACAAACAAACAAAAAAACAACCAAAAAAACCCTTTCTAAAAGCTAAGCTACCAGAAATTATTTTAAGCAGTGGTGTTAAAAGACCACAAGATTAGACAGCATTCACAGGACATAGTTTATTGCACAGTGTGCTGCATAGAGAACAGCTTGTCTTCTCCTAAACTGGTGTGTATGTAACTATTTGTAAACACTGTGCACCTCATTGTCCACATACTGCAGCTCAAGGCCAAAACTGCTGAACTGGAAGAGAAGTGGGAAATTAGGCTAGCTGTAAAAAGGCAAGCTGTAACCCTTTAGGCACAGACATCTCAAAGATTAATTTTTCAGTCAAAAGGTAAACCAGGACACTGGGACATAAGATGAAAATAAGCTTAGAAAATTGCTTTAATCAAGATTTAAAAGCCAGTTAGTAGATGCAACAAACACTGACCAAAAAGGATCTAATAAAAAAGTTTGTAAGACAAAGACATTGTGTCATATATGACAAAACCTATGGCAAGAATTTCAGACTAATTGGTAAAGAAACAAGTTAAGGTAACAGACATAGCTTCTATCAAGCTATCAAGTCTTTAGACTCCGAATTCTATCTACATAATGAGATCTCATGTAATCAAAGGAACTTCAGAAAATCTGTATAGACGTTAAAATCATGAAAGCAAAAAGAAAAAAATGGGGTATCTTGATATGATAATCACAGTACAGTGGAAAACCAAACAGAAGGTAGTAAGTTTCTCACAGGAATACTTTTTACTTAGGAGGTTTTAAAACCTAAAAATGGCTACATATAAGCTCATAAAATTAGTTTCAATTGGGAAAAGAAAAAAAAAAAAGGCTGCTTTTACGTATCGCATACATATATGGCCAAAAGGTTCTTAGAATGCCAGGGACTCCACTGTGAACCAAAAGATTACTTTTGTTTATACATGTATAGTAACTAAGGATCTAAGAAAATTATGGGAAAAAATGCAGAAAGCAAAAATAGAATTTAAATCAATAATGGTCAGCTTTATACAGGCAAAAACTAATGGAGTGGAAATAAAGGCATGGATTAACAAAAATACCTGTTAAAGGAGAATCTAGAACTACCTGTTATTGTGGGAAAAAAGTTAAAGGCCATGTACCATTGTATACAAAGTATGGATCAGAAAAAATGAATCAGAAATATCTGTTCACTTTTCTCCACAGTAAAAATAAGGTAAGGTAAAAAAACCCCAAAAAAACCACCAAACAAACAAAAACCCCCCACAACCCACCACCTTTCATACAATTCTACAGCATAGTTGCCAAGTCACAGATGCCAAAAAACTTTAAATTCAACTGTTTCCAGGCAGGCTTAAAAAGAGCGAGACAAAAGACAGAAATAAAAGCCTTCACACCCTGAAGTATTCATAATCTTCTACACAAGAAGTTTGCTATTACTAAAGTAGACATAGGACACGAGGTACTAGAGATCACCCAGAGCTCTTGCACAATAAGTTAGCAGCCATCTTTTACACACTTTTTACTATTTCATGTGCTGTTTACAGTTTCATATCAAGTCTGATTTTAAAAATCATACTGTATATCCTCTGGGCAGAATAGGTACCAAATTAAACAAACTAGTAGCTATCAAATATTCCCCTCTACTTTTTCATAGTTATACATCATTGATTCTTATTGTTGACAAGAATAGGTAAGACTTTCTATCAGGAGCAATGATTTAGATTAAAATGTTTTATATTAGGAAAATAAAAGTTACAATCATGTAATAGTACTAAATATTAATTAAGTTTCATTAATTAAATTGCTCTAAATAATTACAACATGCAAACACACTCCATCAAGTACTGCCCACTCTGCTTTTCTGGTAAAGCAGGCTACTGTCTCTCTAAACTTAATAAAGACAAAACTTGGATCATAAGGTAGATTTTTTTCATGCCTACTTTGCAGGAAGCCTCCCATACAGTACTCTCAGTGTGGCTTTGGATGCATCAATCTCACAGCTACAGAGGTTTAGAGCCTTTCTAGCTCTTCCCAGATCTTAACCAATTTTGAGATGGATTAATATCCCATGTTCCCTGTTCCTCCCAGCCAAGAGGTTTATGGTGAACCTTGAAAAAGATTAATGTCCAAACACATTCCCAGTCCTCCCTCAGTTTCTTCTGAATTACTATCCACCATGCCTCAACAAGCATGGTGAAAAACTACTTTAGTACAATACTGCAATACTCCTTTATACAGTTTTCACGCCTTGGTACATCTAAAGTAATGATAGCCCATTTACTAATCTCCCACCATAAGCAATGGTTTCATCATCGCCCTGAACTCCCAAAGAAGTACCCAATACCTTTCCACAGCCTAACACAGAACCTGTGGTTTCAAAAGATTTAGAATTTTGGATAAAATTAACGGTGGGTATAAAGGCATATCGGATTTAAGAATATTACTAACTCCTTGGTCTTTAAATAAATTCGCAAGTTTTTCCACATAAGAATCTACTATTACTGTAGCCCTTTTACAAGCAGGGAAGAACTGGAAGAAGTGGGGAACAAAGAATAATTTTTTTCAAGATAAATCTGAAGGCTAAAAATAAAATCTCCGTTCTACTTAGATCCATGTTTAAAGACCTTTAAGTACTTGTCCTGGTTCTGGCAAGGATTGAGTTAATTTCACAAGGAGCCAGGACAGGTGAGCCAAGCTGGCCGGGGGCTATTCCATACCATGTGACGTCATGGTCCCCATAAAAGGGGGCTAGTCAGGCAGGGGCGGGCTCCGCGTGGCTCCGGGACCGGTCTAGCGTCCGGTCAGTAGTCAGATCGGTAAATCGTTCTCTGTTATCACCCACTGTTACTATCTGTTATCAGCACTGCTGTTGATTGTTTCCCTCTCCCTTGCTGTCCCAGTAAACTGTCCTTATCCCAACCCTCGAGGCTTTGCCGTTGTTTTTCCGTTCTCCTCCACATCCCGCCGGGGGAGGGGTGAGCGAGCGGTGAGCGAGCGGCGCATGGCACTTAGCTACCGGCTGGGGCTAAACCACGTCAATACTAAATTCCTTCCCCCATCATGTAATAATATTAATAGGTGCCATAAAGTATGGAAAGACTCATTTTCTTCTTGCCAATCAGCTCAGGACCACTCTCTTTACCTAAACTTTTCAGTCTCTAGCTAAATGGTATAGCTCCACTTGGCCAATAAAAGCTGTCCTCCACACAGAGACTTTTAAGAGTATTTCTGAAATACGGGTTTCCCTTACAGAAGGCCTGCCACCAGAACAAGCCAGTAAAGATCCAAATAATTAATTTGGAAGCAGAAACACTGCAATAAACTTGATTGCTCTGCATATTAATACATCCTTTAGAATCAAGGCCGAAAAGAAGGTAGCACTAACAATTATTTTAAAGTCTAAGTAGGAGTATTTTTTATAAAACTCCTGGAATATAAAAAGCTAACTCCAGAGGAATTAAATATGTTCTATCAGGATATACTAACTTCACCAGACTAAAACAAAAATTAAGAATCTTCAGGACCACAAAGTCAGAGATGGGATGAAGAAAGAAGGTAAAATATCAACAATGAGACATGTGAGACTGCGTATCACCACCTTTCTCTTCCATTACCCTAAGTAAAACAGAAACACAAAGACCATGTAATTACTACAGCCCTCCTTTCATATCAAATCAATCCATATGTCAAGTATTTAACAGATATCAGTCTTGCTGACTTTTATAAGATCCTCTTAACACCTCACAAAAAATGGTTTAAAGCACTTTCAGTTTCAGCTGCTAAAACCAGAAGCCTCACACTCTTCAAGGAGCACAAATGAAAACCTCCCACTCCCTAGCTGAATTCACATCGAAATCCACTCTTCCCCATATGACAGTCATATGATTCACAGATCCCTAATAACTCAAGGTCCTATTTACTAAGTCAGCAGTAACTGTCAACAGGTGGTGAAAAGAGGAAGAGAGTCTGCTGGACTCAATCCTTGCCTTAAATCAGACAGTATGTCAAGGTCAGATTATTCAGGCTAACTTTCTCCCTCCTGACAGGTCAGGAGGCCAAGTGGGGGGATCAAAAACCACTGTACTATATGCGAGACTTAGCACTTTCTTCTGAATTCAGCTGTACAGTATTAAAAACTAGCCACTTCAAGTGCTAAATATTCTTTTGGACTGTATTAAAGTTGTTACTGAAACTAAGAAACTTTATAACCCAGACAACATGCTAAAAACATATATTATTATTCATCTTGTGCTAAGTGGTACATATAATCATTCCCCCATTCCCAGCCACTGGAAGTTTAAATAATGTGAGGGCAGTATTTTGTAACATGAAGACAAACCATTAGTCCAGCTACTGAATGCACTATGTCACTTGAACACGCAGCCATTCCTACTACATGCAGACTTGCTATCTTACTGACCATGTTGTGGGCAACTAGTTCCCCCTATCAAAATAATACAGAAGTAATCAAATTGGAATTCTGACACATTTGCTTTCTATGTAAGTAAAAGCCAGCACTCAATGATAAAAGACCTGAATTTTAGAAAAGGAAAGTTTAATTTTATTAATTCCTCACCAGTTGTTTAGACATACAAGATGAAACAGAAACTTGTCAAGGTGTTTTTAAAAATTATACTGCTAATTTTCTACTTGGGTTAACATTATTTCCAAAGCAACAAAGTTTTCTGTTTTCAGGTTGAGGCAGAGTGAAGACACTGAAAATAAGGCACAACATTAAAGCATGGGTCCAAAGCAACCAGATTGCTATTATTTTGCAAAAGCTGTAAACATATGCATCCATAAAGCTGTGTTACGATATGCTTTTGAAGGAAGATTTGAACACACTGAAGAAGCACATTTCCAATACCTACCTTGAAACTTTAAGACAAAGGCTCTGAAGAATACATCACCATTAACATGCCATTCTTACTGTCTTTTGAACAAACTATTTCATAATTTGTACCAAGCTTCCCCTCTGATGTACAAAAAGATTATTTTCCTTTGGTGTGCAAGTACAGTAAGAATTTACTTACCACAGCAAGCTGTGTCCGTGATGCTACTGTATGAAACACTGCAGGCATCATGAGAGATTCTTCTACTTTTAATTCCATCTCATTCTCTGCTGAAAATGTGGTTTTGGGGATAGCTGGTGGACGTTCACACAAGATCATTTCTTTGTTGAATAAAAAAATTGGGTTGGTGTCCTACACTCAAAAAGAAAATGAAACCAAACACTCAATAACAGCAACATACTGTTCAGTCACTAATTATTTCATCATGTAGGCAACATGTCTCAAGAACTTGTTAAAATCTAAATGGCTAAGCTGAATACAAAAACATCTGTTTCTCAAAGCAATCCAGCAAACAATACATTACAGAAAAATCCTTTAGTAAAATATCTTTTTCTTTCCCCTTAAATGACAGTTTAGATGAAGAATGCAGCATGCACTTACTGTTCCAGCACTGTAACTACAGACTCTTCTGTCTGGTGCCATACACTCTCCTCCATTGACAACCAGTACTTGGTGCTGAATGGCAATCTTGTATTTTGTTTGAATTGCATGTTTCAGATCAGCCACACTAGAAAAAAATGGTAAGAGAAGGTGACACTATCAGCATATCTGTGGCTCTAATTTTACATATTCCTGTAATAGAGACAGGTGACTTGTCTGTGTCAAAGCATAACTTTTTAAAAAACTATAACTTTTTGTTCTGCACAATGACATATTTCTAAGTTTCATAAGTGCTGTAATGTGTTGCACTCTGGATATCCAGCTAATAAGCTATCAGCTAAAAGAAGACAGCCTCTGCATTGCTGGTAACTCATCAGCCATCTTTTTCCAAGAAGATCTGATAACATGCTGAAATTCTGGATTACATCACACCAAGCATTTAGGATAATAACTGTAAAAGTCATATTATGTTCTTTGAATATATACTTTATGAACAAACAGCTGAGTCACTGAAACCCTAGAAGACAATGACAAGAGTATTAACACTTCATCATGCACAACGTAAGCAAAATTTCACCTAATCAACTCTGATTTACTGTACACGAAGTGCAGTATAGCACTTAATAACAGGAAATTAAACAATCCACATATATGCAACAAATTAATATAAACATTACAGACACTTTTAATGCAGAAACTATAAAAAAAACCTGTTTGCATTCATCATCCTCATACCTTTAATTCTGGGTGATGACATCTTCATGTTACTGCTTATTTTAACCATTTCTAGACTTTGTCTTGAAGACACAGGCAAACAGCAAATTAAACAAGAATTTACTAATATGGTACAGTAACTGACCCAAATTATAACACACTGGGGTAATGCCTCTGCAAATGTATTAAAAAGCTTCAGAGTATCAAGTGAATAATCAATATAAGCACCAATGATTTTGATATAACTGGCAAGAAGTATAATAATGTTACTGGCTATATGGTACTGAAAAATAAAGATAATTTATCTAAAATAACCTTGAACCAATATGGCATCATGAATTCACTACAAACACCTCACGAGCACAAGCTTGTATTCACTAGCTGCGTTACAGTAAGCATTCACCTATTATCTCCATAGTCTTTGGCAAAATACCTTGGCCTGTCTACATACAAGGAGACAGGCAAAGAACCCAAGAAAGTTAGTATTGCTAGAAAAAGCACGTCTATATATACAGCTGTACAGTATAAGAAGTTAAACTGTTCAACTGAAGAATCTTAGGTTTTGTGTGGTTCACCAGTTGGAAAGCTTCCTTCTCAAAGAACTATCCAACTGATCAAAAAGTCGTCCCATACCAGACTATTAGGTGCCTGATCTGGCAGTTCAGATGCTGTACCTCACCACCATGACTTAGAAACAGAATGTCTCAATGTACAGGAGAGTACACAGGGGTGCTGACACATCTGCAAATGACCTAGTAGATTCAGTATGGCTGAGATGAACACTATTTCATGCTCAATAATACCCTGAGTGTCAGTGGGCTTTGCAGAAGAGCACACCAAACCACTCAGTGTGGACACTGAGGAAGGGCAGGCCCTAAAACATTTCAAAATCCAAATTCACTTGTTTAGTCATGAAAATTACAAACAGGAATTCAGGAAAAAGCAAACAATGGATTTGAGCACAAAATCCACGGCAGAAGTCTTTCAAGCACAAAATCCACGGCAGAAGTCTTTCAAGCACAATTACTTGCAACTCGTTCATCACTGACAGAATATGAAGACAGCAGGTAAGCTTGGCTCTTGCTAGCTCCAAGGTGCATGGGCTATCGTGATATTAGACACGATTTACTTATTAGATCAGAGCCCTGCATAAGAACAAGGGAAAACGATACAATACATCCAGTATACCTAGACCTCTCTAAAAGCATCTTTACATTTCCAAGAGGCTTTTAATGTGCAGTGGAAAAAAAAAAAAATATACAAATAGCAAAGTTGTTGGGACTTAACTGTAATTCTGTAACACTGCTCATGTTTCAGGCACTTGGGAGTTCTGAAGTTGTGTTTTACACATAAAATGCTGTAAAGTGTTTTGGAGACTTACAACATAGGACAGAACCAACTTTTACCTATGGTGGACATGAGGCAAAAACCTGTATGATAGTTCTTAAGCATCCAATCTAAAAATAATTAGAGCGCACATTTTCTTCAGGATAAGTATACACTGCCAGGAGAAAAGCAATCTGTAGAATTTCTTCTACGCCAGTCAGTAAAAAATAAACCTTTTACAGAGGAATCCTAAATAAAAATGGTACCCAATGCAAGGTCACAGAAGATCAGAAGTCATTCTGACAGTTTTTCCAAAAACCACCAAACAACACCAGACTCCGCTACGAGCAGAACATCCTCTGTCACTGCCCCAGTGACACCTCTCCACTCTTTCATGGGACCTCAAACACAACCATCTGCAAGGCATTGAAAACTAATCCAAAACAACTCCAAAGTTCACTCAAATACATGAATACCTAGAAGATAACTACATGGACATACTAAAAAACAACTGAGTATCATCTCTCCAGAACTCAGTATACAAACAGTATATACAGTCTTTTTTTTTTTTTTTTTTATTTTAAAAGAACAAACAATATGCAATTAATTTACTTTCTTACTTTTGTACTGCAAGTTCGGTGTCAAAGGTAAGGGTAGTTCCAGTGTTGACCAGAAATACATATAGCTTCATGATGACTTCTTTAGGTCTCTGAAGTTTATAACTTCCACTGCTAAAACCATTTAGAGACTGAAAAAAATTTTCAAATGTCAGTTTCAAGTATAAGTTACAAAAAAGACATGTACGTGCTTTTGAAAAAATGCTTTTAGATATACAGTGAGTGAATACATCAGCTGTCATACTCCACAGTTCTTTATCCATTACTAAACATACAGATGCTCCTCTGACCAGAAACATGGGCAAGGTAAGCCTCCACATATGCAGATGGTTAGGAGAACACATGAACAGAGAGAAAATAGAGAGAGAGAAATGAGAGCAAGAAGACAACTTTCAGTTGCAGAGGCCACCATCTCAGATCATTACCTGGCTTCTCTCAATTAGGAAATGCATTTTTAAAGCCCCAGAAACATTTCCAGAAAACTTTTCTAGATTTTACAGACAGGAGCATGACCTATGCTGTAAGTATTAATTCCTCAACAGCTACAAAGTCTATCTGCTCACTACTATCCCTATCCATAGTTGTTTGGGTTTTTTTCCACTCACACATATGGAAGCATTAGCAAAAAATAAAAATTAAAAATAGCTAAGATTATGTAGATCTTTCTTTTTGTATCTCTCCATAATTAAATAATAGTTTCAAAAATATTTTCCTCTGTTTTCAGCACTAGCCAAATCTGTAGCTACTTTCTTCATCACTAATAACAAATATGTAGTAATCAAGAAAGTCCAGTCCGACACAATGGACACATTTTCAGTCCTGTGCCCTACAAGCTTCTGGATAAGTGACTATATGCAAATGTTTTTCCAGTGTACATAGATGAAAAACATTGAACTGCTTTGTAAAACATTCAGATCTACTCTGAGATTTTATCACTGAAATACTCTGTACTTCTGAGGCTTTTTCTCTTCTCCTCCACAGGAGCTCAGACATTTATGAGTAATTTCCTCCACACTGATAAAGCTGCTGCAGAAGTACTCTAGCACTTCAGTCACTAATAACCTGAATTTTTTTTCATATGGAAGTAGTTATGAAGTGTTAAACTGTAGAAGTTTTAGCCACTCAGCAATATTCTTAGATCATTGTAAAAATGACTTTTTTTGGATTAAATTACTTCACAGGAAATAAGTAGCCTCTCTTTCCCTGAAATATGAACAGGATACACACACAATGTCTACACAGCTATTCTAAAATTAGTCTGAATTTGCATTTAACTCTTTGCCACAGAGAAAAACTGACAAACAATAGAGAAAAATAACTAAACACCATTAAAATGGGGAAGGGGGAAATATTCTACCAGAATAATAATTACAGAAAGTCAAAAGAGCTTTCTTTCAAGAAAGTGGTTTTCCACACACTTTTCAAGCATTAATTGTACATAAATGTATTTACACATTTACACATGCATTAATGTACATAAACTAGTCAAAACATGCATTTTCACAAGGCTTCAGAAACAGAACCATACTGAATAAAAAAACCTCCAGTTAAATAATTTGATCGGAAATGATTTTTGTTGTCCTTACACTTGAACTCTAGTGTACTCAGTGGCACCAGTTCTAACTTATATTGGAAAAAGAAGAATATACTCTGTAAACAAAGTTATTAAATAGACAAAAAACACCAAACACCAAGAACAAGCTAGTAATAATTTATTACTAAATTATTTGGCCTAGGTTTCAGAATTAATCATACAGAGAGATCTCTTTTCACAAAGGGTGTATTTGTGACAGTAGTCCAGGTAGAATTAGAAACATATGTGTTAAATAATACAATGCTTAAAGCAAGCACCATGGTGCACCCACTGAAAAAAAAAGCTCTTTTCCACCTAAGCAGAGCAAAGGGTTTGTATAGTATCTAGTTTTCATATAAACATTACTTTCCAAGCTGAAGAGACATTTAAGAGAGAATCTGTTCAGAAGCCTCGCGTACACGAAGTGAAATTTTAATCAACATTTCCCCCTCCATACCTTAACACTAAAGCTAACTAAAACATGGAAAGAAAAAACATTATCAAGATCAAAAATATTTACGACAGCATTGGCCACACATGCATCAGCAGTCTCAAACTTTTTAACTTCAAGCAAAGAAAGAATTACCTTCAGGCACTATACTAAGCTACCACCTTCTTCAAATTCAAGAGGAGAATAAATGCGCGCATTTGCTTTACTTGATTTTTGGCAACAGAGTAGCATGGCTGTTCAAAGCCAGAGAAGATCTGCAAAGAAAAGATACAGAATGCAATTACAGGTGTTAAAATGTCAAGATTTTACAATTATCATTGCATCTAACCCAGAAATCGGTGTATCCAACGTCAGCAAGAAAAATTATGTAGCAGTATTTTTTTAATTAACAATGCTATCCAGCTACAAGTCTGCTCAAAACTGCTACACAGCTGAGTATTTTTGCCCATAAATGTAGTTTAAAATAACCGTTAGTGATATTCTTCAGTATTTACAAGGAGGCAAATTTAGTTCACTAAGAAAAACTGCTTGTATTTCCATTAACTGAAAGCATTTTTCAGAACTGGTGCAGAAGGCTGATGTGATGATGCTAAGAGCAACAGATAAAGTCCTTACAAAATGCAATTTATCTTAAGAAAATCCAGTGTAAAAAGGCACACATGCTACTGCTGTTGAATGAATAGCCTTATCCTGCAGCTGTATCCAGCCGATCAGCATCACCTTCCCTACCTGAAGCACAGTAACCTTGCATGTTAAGCCATTCACCTACTTTCAAAACATTTGTTAGTTTTGGGGTTCGTTTTTAAATAAACTGAAGCTGTTGCCATTCCCAGCTGCTTGTCACTGGCATCCTTGCCAGGCCCATCTTCTCCCAGAGCTGCTGTTTAAAATACAATGGAAACTACAACAAACAAAATGAGCCAAATCAGCAAAGATGGTCTTTTCAGGCTAACCTAGTTCATGATAACTGTTGTCAGATAAGTAGCAGTACCAAAGGAGGAGTAGCCCTTGGCAAGGAAGGTGGTGATGAGCAGCTGGGCTCAAGGCAGTCAAGCAAGTGCACAATCAAACTCCCAACTGCAAACAAACATTATTTCTATCATGTTAATGACCTAGCAAGCTTTCTGAGAAGATGATCAGGCACTATAAAGGGTGATAATCCATTACTAAAAATAGGTTTGCTGAAGCCTGAAAACCATTAGAATGTGTAAATCATTTTATACAACTGGTGCTACTAACAGTAAATCAAAAACACTTTATCCGAGGTTTGAAAATCTTATGATAAAGGAAAAAAATTACACACGTATTATACGTATTTTTACGTGAATGGAACAGATGGCACTTGGTTAGGCCATTATTTGAGCTATTATCTTCCTTCCTCCTGTCCACTCCCTCTTTCCTCCTATGCAAAATGCACACACGTCACCCTGTCAGAAGCAAAGGTGCAACAAAAGGGAGAAAAGCAATGCATTTAAAGTACCACCACTGGAAAACCAGCAACTGAGAGTGCCCTTTTCCAGTTTAGCTATCAGCAGTCAGTAACTGTATTTCAGAAAAATTTATGAATATTTGCTTCAGATCAAAGCAATGCACTAACATGAATAACAAGAAACTACTGAAACACTTCTGCCACAAAGTAGGATCACAACATTATAATCTCTGTTTTAATTCCTTTGCAACCATTAAGAAGTCAAAAAAACAAGTGTTGTTTCTTCCACCCAACATTTCAACAATCTTGGGGGAACAGAACTACACTCACACAAGCAGGACGAATTTGTATGGTCTCTAGGTTACTATTTAAAGAAAAAAAAAAAAAAAAGAATTCACACACTCCCAAGCTTGCCACAAATTTCAGTGGGTACTTCCAGGAACAGAGGAATCATGTGAAACAGGATTTCAGAGAATACATGTCTTTTACACCAAGCCTTCCTGCAGATTCACTGGTGCCAATAAAGGCAGGCTGCAGCCCTCCCTTCAGCAGGAACTCTGCCGAGTGCCTCTCTCCAGCTGCCTGTTACCACAACACTGGAAGAAACTGAATTTTGAGAGCTCTCCCTAGTCTTGCATGTCTGGACAACATCTGGCTGAGTCTGGCCAACAAAGTCCAAGATTAGTTAAAGGGGGAGATGTGTGAAAAGCAGTCATAGTTGCCTAAGTCTTTTCTTTCAAAAGTCAGGTTACAGCAAACTTTCAAGCAAAGTCAGCTACATATCACAAATTAGCCTTTAAGTTTGTTTCAAATATTCAAGAATACCGTGATCAGCCGTGATGCAAGTTTTTAACGTAAGCTTGAAGTGAAAGTCAGGCTCCAAGCGTCAATAGAATAGATCCATAAACACATACATTTTATTCTTCTTCTGTTTTATATTACCTCAACATGCCATTAAGAGAATTTCAGGCTTTTTTAGCATTACACTGTTACAAGTTTAAAGATTTTTAGTGTTACATTGCTGAAATTATTTTAATTCATTTTAATAGAAGTTGAACAATTACAAAATTTGACAACTGCTAACTATGTAATCAGATAAACTGTAACAAAAAGACTAATCCACCCAGATTATTTGTTTGAACTGTGTGACCTGCAGCATTAGATCCATGCTATCGTATAAACTAGATCTTTCAAATTATGGGGATGGAAGCTTGTATGGTGAATAGCTATGAATTATCAGTAACACAATTAAAAACATAGCTGAAAATTTGAAGAGGAAATTTCTGTAGCAGTTGCCAGAGCAGACAGAAGATGGTTAGACATGAATATAAGAAAAAGAATGAAATTACAAAAATGAAAGTAAGAATAACAAAGTAAAAAAAGCTTCCAGAACTAATTCAGAAGACGTATATTTTGTTACATTAGCCAAGAAAACACCAAAACCAGCCATAAATACGTTATGCTGGTTATAACATTTATTTCACTACTCTAACATTTTGTTTACATTGCAATGCAATTACTACATCTGCTTTACCTCATGAAAGTATTGCAAGCTTTTCCTATCCAATATAAAATCTTCAACAATCGAGTACTTTTGAAGTCTGTTGATCAGTACTTTCAATGCATGTTGTTTAGAAGTTTTGAAATGCATCTTATTTAGTTCAGAACACGTTCACCATTACATCTGTAGAAGGAAATGAATGTGTTTACAGACCTTTCCTTCTTATAATTACAGTACAAGGCATCGTGGGTTTCACGGCACTCGACAAGTAGACCTATGGCTACATTAACCATCCAATTCTGCTATTAAGTGCAGAATCCACACTCCATTATCTAATTCTGACTGTTTCGTTGTTTCATGGTACAATTTTTTCCAACTTCAGCAGCTCAAACACTGAAATACAGCATTCAGGGTAGGACAAAGACAGAAGTCACCATTTATTTATGCTGTTTTGGTTTATCAACCTCACTTTAAAGTTAAGTTTCCCCAACAATATTCCAGTACTTAAGTTTGTGCACATGTTCTTGACATCTCATTTCCCACGCCTCCTTTATAAACTGGATTACAAACCAAACTTAAGCAAACCAAGTAATTAACACATTTTTCTTTAACCCCCTGGAATTTAAACTGAGCTATACCAAAGCCATGGTTTTCCTTTAATCCCAGTGTTTAAAATTCCATCTTCTACAACAGCAACACACCAGCAGTATAAGGTACTCTGCTTTTTGTGCCTGGGGAAGTACTGCTGCACATCTGTACAGTAAGTGCTGTACTTACCGAAGCTTCATCTCCTAGGTCATAGAGGACCAAGAGGCCCAAACTCTTCCCCCCTCTCCCTCCACGTACATCTCCAGGTTGGATAGGATTCAACACTGCAAGCAGACTAGCTTAACTACCCAAGCAAGGCAAGACCCTCACTGATCACTCAGAAGCCTGCAATCCCACATTGCTAATTATTAGGCATTCACATAGCTCCATATGAACATCATCTGTATGCTCTTAATAAAGGAAGGTTCTCCTACTGCGAACCAGCTGAGGCTATACTGCAGGTAACAGTGCCTCCAATAGGAGTCATAAATGTCACCCCTGATTACAGGGGTCAAGCTTCTCTCAGAAGAGATCACGGCACAATTCTTGCCTGTCAAAAGGTCAATTCACCTGAGGCAAAGGCTGACAAGTCTGTCACATGCTTAAAAGACTCAAGTGCTATTCCTCATTCAATGAAAATCTCATCTGGAGAATATCTCCCCTCAAGGAGAATATACTTTTATTACCTCCAGAGATGGAAAGCCAACTTTGGGGCACATTAACATTTCATTAATTTGTGCTTCATTTCCACATAGCAAATCTTAAGGTTTGCCTTTGAGATGCTGCAATTCCTGTGATTTCACCTTTCTCTTATCTCCTGTTAGAGCAGGATTTCCTGTTTCACTTTGACTTAGGCAGCTCTACAAAAGACAAAGGTCCAAGACTAGCACAGAATGTTCCTTCCAATGCAATTTGCTTTCTTCTACAAACCTTTCTTCTACCTCTTGCCTCTGCTTTTTAGGTGTCCTTCTCAAAAAATGCTCTCTTGCTCTAACTTGCACACCTCACCTCATAAACAGAAGATTTTAGATCACATATTTCCTACTATCAAAGGAAAACGAACTTAAAGATTTGAACTGAATTTAAGGAAACAAACACTTTCCTTCATGTTAGTTGTAAGATCATCTCTAAAAGCAGACTTCAAGGAGCATTCTTCGATGCTGCAACCAATGCATCTAACCAGAAATATCTTAATTTTGCAGAAGACTACTACCACCACCAGAAGAACAGACCAAATGACCTCATTATGAGGGCACGCATTCTTTACTAATGCTTTTAGCAACAGAAATGGCTTAGTTTCTAAAATACAATGCAAATGCCTACCCTTATCTGGACAACCCAGTGTTGAAAGGAAACATGCTTTAAAAGACACTTAAACTTAAAGTAAGACTTTAAGAAAAATAATCCTAAGCTATGTGATGAATAAATACTAGGGCTTCTCTTGACCCAGTTGCAGAGAATAATTTCATCCCCCAGTCCTCTGGAATAAATTTAACCCTAAAACCACATCTAATCACCGAGATACTTGTTACTCCAAGTGGAGATCCTATCTTCCATTACCACCTTATGTGAAACCCTATAAACCTCATGTTCAAGCCACACTGTAGTCTTAAAGAAAGGCTGTCAATCCCTGACATCTGTAAGGTGCCATCTGGAGCTCTATTTATACTCTGCTCAGATGTGCACAGGCACAGAGGCGGTTACTTAATTACAGCATCTCCACCAGTCACTGTGGTGTTAGCAGCTCAAACTCAGCTGCTGGTCAGTAAAGCAACTCTTTTCCACTGAACACAAGAACAAAGCTGCAGTTCTGCAGAGCAACCAGGAATCACGCCTAAGCCCCCTACTTCCCAATTCACTAAAGAAGAATTTCAAAACTAATTCAGTATACAGTAATTCATAGTATAAGAGGCTTCCCCCCCCCCCCTTTAAGATCAATCATCTCACACAATACCAACTTAATACTGAGGAGTTCTATATGACCACCATATTCAGCATTGCTCCTGCAACTCTGAATTCCATGAAAAGCTCCTCATTCAGCAAAGTAGGTGCAGCAATACCTTCACAGATCCTCAACAACATCAACAGTGGAACAGCAAGACATCAAAAGCAACTGTGTCTGGGCAGGTAAGACAACATGGCGCATTAAAGAGTAGCTTTGAAATTGGTGGGGCCCAAAACAACGCAGCTTCTTACAAGTTCAGACAAAATATACATCGTGAATTCTAGGAAAGCAATAGTTTCAAACACGTTTATGAGGCAACAAGCACATTATTAGGCATTGTATCATGATTCCGTATGTACAGAATTATAAAACTTCAGACCCGAGGGTTAGCATCTATTTACACTGCTCTCTTCAACAATTTGAGGAGCTGCCAAAACACAAGCCATACAATGGATCAGACAGAAGTTACTCTCCTCCAACAGTAAAAAAACCCTCAACTTTACCACATTTTTCAAAACCCCACATCTCTTACCTGACAGAAGCTGAGATTTCTGTGCCTCAGTTAACAGGTACAAGTCAGAAAACAAACCACGGTCTTCTGACATTCTTATTGCTAGGAAACAGCCCAGTTTTGCTATTGCTAGAAGTACCCTTTTCTTTCTTTTTTGTTTTTAATTGATAGAAACAGTCTCTCCACAGCTGTCTGCGACTCGGTCTTTGACAAAGCTAACTGAAGGTTTTGTCAGCTTATTTTTTTTAATGTATAATTTTGCTATTTCAAAAGCATTTGTAGACTACAAGTCTCCCTCCAATTACAGAAATTAACATATTGACTTTGCAAAGAATGGTGCTCTTGGGTATGTAGAGCTTCAGGTGGTTTTATTCAAGTTACTGACTGACTCCATACTGGTGGGAAGGTTCTCCCTGTAGACATATACTCTTTAAAAATAATAGCATGTAAAATCTTACAGTGTTTGCAAACAATTCTGCAAGAAACAGCCAACAAAAATTCCTTTATTTCTAACATCAAACTCAGACAAGTCGGCACCAATGCTTCTTTCACTAACGCTCTCTCTCTGGTTAACCAAGACCACAATCACATAAATACTGCTTATAGTAAGAGCACCAGACTTATGAATTCCTTTCCTCAACCAGTTGTTCTTCTGCTTCTCTCCCTGCACCAACTTTCAGTGGTGCAATTTTCCATACTTCTATGGAGTAAACTGGATTACTTTGCTGTAACAAGTTAGAAACAGCATGCTTCCCCAGGTGACTGCTAGCTCGAATTAGTTCCATGATCCAGTTCATTACACAGCCCCACACACTGTTACACTACAACTAAGGCTGGAAAGAGGCTGATGAAGAATACAAGGGGTATCGAACGTCAGCGTCATCATCCAAGGAGACAAGTGAGAATTTCCAGAAGGCATCATTCACATTCCTAACTGCATGTGCCATCATCAGTTATTATTAGATAACTTCTTTTAAATGGTAACCTGTTAAAAAAATGCCAGTATACTCTTAAAGAGCAGGCTAAGGTAATTCAAAAATGGACAATTACTATGAGTGCAATTGATGACAGAGTTTGTCAAAATGTAGACTATGAGGCCACTTCTCCTGCCCTCCCCTCTCCACATACACCATCATAATGCTACAAGGGTTTGGTTTTGTTTGGGTTTTTTTTTCCCCCTTTTTTATGTGGATAGTACAAGGTAAATCAGCCAGACCTACTTGAATGGATAAAAGTACAGAAAGTAAGACTGATTCAATGGCATTTATTTCACAGGAATGAAAACACTAGATAGAAAAGGAAGTAAAAGATTGACAATAATGAAATGTAAGACAAGTAAAGATCCTTGTGATTTAGTCTGATTGCCTACATAAAAGTCATAGGTTCTTCCTTCATTAATTTCTATTCATAGGCAATCATATTTTAGAATAACATTAATAGTTTCCAATAATAAGGAAAGGCACTACCATCTTGGTAAACTGTTCAAATGATTAACAACTTTCAAACTTGTTTCAAATTTTTTGTATTCATATGGATGTTTATAAATCTAACATTTGAACTTTCATGCTATAAAGATGGAATTTCTCTAATTTCTCATTTTTAAGTTCCTTATAATTCACATGTCACCTATGAACCTCCTCCTATTTATCACATCTTTTTTTTTTTTTTTTTTCCAGTGGTATCTGAAACAGAGAAGTAAAGGACCATCAGAGACATGCAGGTTCAACATAACCCCTACCCTCTCTATGAATACATATTCAAAAATCATGTCTAGATTTTTGGCAGTATTACATAGTTACAAATCACCTTCAGATCTCTATTGGCATCAATCTGAAAGAAGATAACAACAATGTATTGAGAAACGAGAAAAGCTGCAGGATGGGTTTGAAGAATATTAAATTTTATCTTATCTCAAGAAAGTGGTTAGTAATTTTCAACTGCCCTTCTTTACCTTTCTGGGATAAATCTTTGGTAGTTTAAAATAGCCAACAAAGTACACGAACAAATCCCTTTATGGAATATTACCAACTTAAGAACTACACAACCTCAAAAAACAAAAAAAACCCCAACCCCACACAACCCACAACTGCTGAGATACTACAACGTGTACTCCTACCTTACTGAACCCTGGTTGTGCTGTTTGCAGCCACAACATAAATGTGAAATTGTTGTTATATTACATCTGCTTTTTGAATTTTACAGGTATTTTATTTCTACTTATGTTATGTGAAAGACTCAAAGTTAAGTTTACATGTTACACCCCCTCTTTTCGTTCAGACAGAACTGAGAATTTTGACTCATATTTTCATTTTTTGTTTAAAGTATCACTCATGGGGTTTGAATCAAGTCTATTTTAAACAGTGGACAACACAAGCATTTGTAAAGAATATTTTTAATTACAATAGACAAATAAGTCATCTTGAGTTTACTATCAGAATACTTGCAATATAGCATTAGCATAATATATCAGCAGAGAGCTGCTAGTCCAGTTACACAATATAGTCTTACATAAGAAGCTCCACTTCATCTGAATTTAATAAAAATACACACTCTGGAGGATGGGAGGAAACCTGTATAAATAAAAGCACCATTTTGTCAGCATGAACTGTCTATCCTAGGCACAACTACACTAAATAAGGGTCAAATATCCACACTGGTGACATACCAGCACTGCTACTTGTCATCAAAGTCAAAATAAAATTTGAGATAAACCACTGACATTTAGAGTCCCTGCAGTATCAGGAAAACACCACCATTCAAATAAACAGGAAAAATTGCTGCAGCCATATCTAGAATATACTTAATAGACAAAAGAGCATATTTTACAGAATGTAGCATGAACATACTCAATCATACAAAAAAACTGGCAGATAAGTCAGTTACAAAAGAGAACCTGAACACTAAAGCAAAATAAAATTTGAGAATTTAGGAGCAGCTACATCAAATGTTCAGATATCGGATCTCAGCAAAGTGCCATTCTTAACAGAATTTATATTTTAGCTTTGCTAAAAGTTGTCTGATTTTTTAATCCATGATAGAAGTAAAATTTTTTCTTGAATTAGTTCTTCAGGGCTTTCTACCTCTGAAATACACATTGTTTTCAATCTGTTCAAGCTGAAAACAGCATACTGGCCTTTCAAACATATTTTCAAGAATAATAATAAAGATGGATATATTGTGTTTCTATCATACAGACACTAGTTTCACTTAATTGCTCCAAATAAAAAGAACAGGTAATCGAAATACTGAACACACTATTTCACTACCACCACAACCTCCCTACTCTCCCGAAAAAGCAAAAATACCATTTCAAAAATAAGTCTTAGGAGGGAAGAAAATATGAGCTATTTCACAACAAGAAAATAAAAGTATGTTCTGAAGTCAGAGACCCACTAGAACATTCCTTCAGCAGAGCTAGTCTCAAATACTCACACATGATTCTTCTTATGGGACCCATGGCATTACACAGCAAGACAGATACAGGACATCTGGAACCCAACCAGTCAATAAAGCAGTTTCACATTTCACTTTCAATCAACAGGTGATCAATACAGGTCAGACAGAAATACATCTAACACAGACAAGTCATTTCACATAGGAAGTAGGCTACCACATTCTACAACAGCTAATTTTCTAGATGCACAAACTACTAATCTAATTGCTCTATGTAGAGATTTATATACAGCACACTGTAATCATTTCACCTTGATGCGATAAAGACAGCAGGCCCACCTGCAAAATCTGTTCCCAAAAGAAACTGTCAACATCTCATCTGCACATAAAAAGCTACATTAGCTGTTGCTGGAGCTGGTAGCTCGAGATCAGAATCCTACTGCAACCATGGACTGCAAACCTGAACAAAAGGAAAACACATACCTGGAGACACACAGAAGGCAAGCAAGAATTGCCCTGACACCCCAGGTGGTTCTCCTGACCAGCCAACAGTAGCCAGCCCCTTCCGAATCTCTGAATGAAAATTATGTATCAATAAATTTGTTTGTCAATATTTCTATCAACAACTGTCAACAATTTAGATATGATTTATGCATTATTAACAATTTAGTTATGCTCAAATCCCATTAGAAGAAACATCACCGAAGTATATCCACTTTCAACCCTGCTCAGGAACGGGGATAGAAATCACTGATCCATGGCTATGATGTCTTCCAACTTCTCTTTCAACTAAGCTCAAAACTAAGTTAAAAGTGGATCTGTAATATACATTAATTCATAAATAGACAAGTGACTATCACAATAACCACAGAATCCTAATTAGCTCACAAAAATCACTGTTAGCAATTTATCACCATTAATCATGCTGTAGTCTTTTATGACAAAGAATTTATGTAAGGATCTTGCAACTTGTACACTGAAAATATTACTCTGACAAAGCAGCAACAAAATAGACACTTTGTAATTCTAGCAATTAGATTAGTAATACTTTTTTGCCTGCTTTGTATCAGTACATTCAGTCAGGTCCTGCAGTATAATACAATATATTACGTAAGTTGGCATCTTGTAATCAAGTGTTAGCTACTCGGTAACACTGATTATCAACGTTGCATCAGAATGCTATTAGTAGGGTCCTTGAAAGTAGTACAGTATTAAAAATTTCTTTTTTCTCTTCGGAAATTCATCATATAATGTCATTAAGCTGTGGATCAAAATTAGGAGCATAGCTTTCTCGAGCACTGTGCATATGCAGAAGGAGACAGATGTATGACTGTCTGGACACTGCCCAAGTGACTCTGAAGTAGCTTGTGTGACGCCCAGGTATGCACGCTATATTTTTTCATTTTTTTTACTTGCTTCGCTTTACCACAATATGCAACTGAACCCAACCTGTGCAATAAGTCTCAAGACCCTTACACCACTCTGAGCCAGTCTTCCACAGAAACTAACTGCTAGCTTAAAAACAAATAAAGACTGAAAAACACACTGATAACAACCTACCCTACAAGATAATACACAGAAAAATTCTGCCAAATGATCCTACTATAACTGCCACTCTCTTATCAAAAGTAAGAAATCAACATGTACTACTCCTTCCCCCCCACAGACATTCACCCCCTACTCAACCACAACAACTGAAATTCTAAGACATGTACTAATAGTTCATAAATTATGTTTTTCAACTTAATTTTTGCAAGACTGCATAACCTTAGCTATGTTCAGACAGCAGGCAGGGACAAAAATGTTTCAGACAGACACCACAAAAAACCTCAAAATAATCCCTGCCCTCTTCTCCAGTCGGAGTGCAAATCTGCTGCATACACTTCTAATTATAAATGTGGTAACATGACATGGGGAGAGAGCCAGTCCCTCGAATATGATCTCAGAGACTAATAACCCAAATCTGTGCTGAGCATGAGGCTAGATCAATACAATACAGCATAAGATAGGTTTGCTTTTTAAAAAAAAAAAAAAGATAAATATATATCTACTTATACAAAGTGTACAACAAAAACCCAATAATATACCTCTAAAGGGCAATTAGGTCTATCTTACACTAATCCATTATCCCAAAAGATCCCATTTGTATTTCCAGCTCTATAACTGGCACAGCTGAAGTCCCTTACCCCATGTTCTTCAGTAAGTTGTTTTCCTTACTACTCCCAACATAATAAAACCACTTTGAGTTCCAGATAGCATTTAGAATAAGTACAAATATATCCTCTTCACACTTTCATTTAAACTAAACTTAATGATGTTTAATGAAACATCATTAACATTGTTAATATTTGCTTCTTGGCACTAAAGTTTACTGTTATCTAGTGTTTGAACATAAAGTCCTTTGTTCCTGCACTTCATCTTCTAAAAATTTCCCTAGGTACTAGGTATTAAACATTCTTAAAGTTCACAACTTAAATATACCATAATAGCACATAAGTTTTCCTCATTGTTATGAAGTATTTATGGTGTCTAGCATTCCTCACAGTACTTCCCAGCTGTACGAACTTCCCAACTGTAAGAAGCATGTTCTTTCTCATTATTTTCTCCAGCACTGCTGAGGTACTTTTACCATGCAGGCAGCCAAATAACTTCAGAAGTCTAACACGTTTACGTGAGTGGCAGGAAAAATACTCAATCTCCTCATTTTCTCCCATAAAGAAATAAAGGTGAAAGCTTTAAATACAAACCATGGGGAATGGCTCGTGGACAGAACACACCACTTAATTACTTCGGACAAAAAACAAATGACACGATAAGAAAAGCTATGACTATAAGAGGACAAAACTAAAATTTCTGGGTTGGTTCCAAGTATCTCCAGTTCAAGCACGATTTTTTTTTTTTCCTCATCTCTAAATGAAGTTAAGGAAGAAACCCGAGTGTGACAAAGATCAGTTCATTTCATTTTCCCAGGACTCATATCAGCATGTCTTCCTCTGGATCGCTGTCAGCCAGAACTCTGGGGGGCACTGAGAAGGAAACGCCAGCACGGATCAACGGACCGGCCTCAAAGCGTAGACGCAAGCAATAACGAGAAACCGATGGGAAAATCCAGCACACGACACATGCTTCCTCGGGAACAGGAACAAGTAAACAACCGAGGCAAAGGCAGAGCAACGCTTGTAAACACATCGCTTCTGCACGGCGCTTATCCGACCGCTGCCGGCGGCGAGCACGGAGGCGCAGCCAGGCTGAGTCATCCCTTGTAGTAACTTCGCCGTGCATCCCTCGCCCTGGCAGCGGAGCCCCGGGCAGGGAGGGAGCACCCCGGCCGCCCGGCGCTGCCCCGCCACCGCGGCTCCCCCCTGCGAGCTGGGAGCTGCCGCCGCCCCCCCACGGCTGCGCGGCGGTCACCCCGTCACCCCGGGAACGGAACCAGACGCGGGATCCCGACCGCCGCGCCCCCCCCCCCCCCCCCCCCCCCCGCCTCCCAGCTCTTTGTCGCCCGCCCCAAGGGTGTAGCCCTGCGTCCAGAGCCGGGACCGCCGCCCCTCGCCAAGGCCGCCCTCCCGGTAACGGGATCCCCGCCCTTCCCCCGGTTGGGAGGGGCCGAGGCGAGGAGCGGGGCGGCGGGGGGAGCCCGCCCCTCACCCGGCGCCACTCACCCGAGGGTCCCGCGGCAGCGCCGCGCATCCTGCGGCGGTGGCGGCGCCCCACACCCCCCCCACGGCGCGGCCGGGCCCAGCGGCTTCGCGGGGGGCGGCACCACCTCGGCGGTCACCGCGGCCGAGCGGGGAGAGGCGGCGGGCTGGCGGGCGGGGAAGGCGGCGCGGGGCCGGTGGGGCGGGCTGGGGAGCGCGGGGACGGCGAGTCCTGGCGCAGCCGCCGCCGCCGCCGATGTTTGTTATTGTCGTCAGCCGCTTCCGGCGCGAGTGCATGCCGGGAGAGGACGGCCCGGAGGAGGAACCGCGGGGCGGAAGTGGTGGCGGCGGCGGTGCGCGGGTTTGGGGGAGGCGGAAGTCGCACCCTCGCGTTCACCCCGGGAGACCCCGGAGCCCGTCGAAGCGCGGCGCGGGGGCTGCTCGTGGCCGGTGGCAGTTAACCGGCCCGGCCCTGGGATCCCCGTCCCGAGGCCTCCCCGGCTCGGAGCCGCAGGACGCCGAGGCTTTGGGCGAGGAGGCCGGCAGCAGCCCTCTTGCCATGTCACAAACGTTAAAGTCCTTGCTCCCTCGGCAGGAGAGAGGCGCCGGGTGTACTCACCGCCCAGGCCGGGCTCCTCTCGCTGCTTCCCTGCCAGGGCCGCGCGGAAAGACGGGCCCCAGTGGGGACTCGCAGAGCTTTTGACACAAAGCAGACCGTGAGCTGTAGGTTAGGAACCGGATTCTTACTCCTGAGAAAATGAAAGTGAAGCTTCTGCACGTCGCTTTATTATAGGCTTCTTTAGAGGCTGAACTTTTCCTTGAGATGACGATGTAGCCACATAAATCAGAGAAGGGCAGATTGGAGAGGAGTGCGAGGAAGTGGCCTGTGTCACTCAGAACTGCAGGTGGGGGTCACGATGCTGGAGTTAGGGACATCCTGCAGCAAAGATCCCTTCACCACAGCGTACAGCAGGGTCATACTTTCTGTGCTGCCTCACCATGACCTCTCCTTTTCCTGTAACATACACCGTAGGCAGCAGGTCATGGAATATAAGAAATGAAAAGCACAGTGTTGCGGCCAGAATATGAAGCAAACACAGCGGAAGAGGAATGTAAAAGGGTGCGCAAGCATCTTGTTTTCAGTCTGCAGGACAGATGGACTGAGTAAAACAGGTTCATTGTATAAAGCATTTTCTTCCCCTTACCTAAAGTTTCCTCTTAGGCCTGTTTAAACCTCATATGCACAGCACTTCACCTATTTATTTTTTTCTTACTTCTAGTTCGTCAGCTTGTAAGTCTACCACTTCTCACAAGCTGGACCAGGCTTATGGTTTTCACAGTAAACTCTTAGTAGCTACTTCTGCCGCGTTGAAGAGTTTCCTGTCCATCCGTCATGTTGAAGACAATGTTGAATGGTGACAGCTTGTCCAGACAGGTAATCGTTCTTGGAAAACGCTACTGCCATGGGCTTGTGAAAGTAAATGCAGCTTTGCTACCCCCAGTTGCCACCTTGTGGCACCCGATAAACAAGTGCTGTCCAATTTTGCAGCTTGTTGGGAGATGTGTCCTAATTACCCACATTCTGAAAGACATCTTTGGCACTTCAAACTACAACAGTGAATGGAGCTGAGGAGACATTTGTACTCGGATGGACAGACGTAATGTAATGGGAAATGTATACAAGTTTCTAACAAAGCAATTCAAGGCAGCTTTGTGTAATGTAACACTGATATGTCAAAGTTAAATGTTGGTTTAGTTCTACAGATGTCAACTTCTGCTTTTTGCATCTCCTAAAATGGTCATCTTCATAAATTCTTTGAGTGTGATGTGAAGGACTAACCTTTAGTAAGAAGGGATTGACATCCAGCTAGAACTTCACAAAACAAGTGCCATACCTGCTATAAACAGGTAAACCAGAGGTAAAAAAACAACTTTGAGGTTTAGTAAGCCTGAAGCACAAATGAGTCTAACTTAAACTTGTCTTGTGGAGATACTATTGCGAGTGACCTCTTGCAGTTTGAGGAGCTGAGAAATCAGCAAGAGAAGCAGCAGCAACTGTTCAAACACTGAAGCTGCTGTGTCGACCGGGTTTGTAGTTCTCTAGCAAAGCACCTCTGCCACTCAAGCTCTCAGCAATAGCATAAAATGAGGCTCCAGGCAATTAAGCACTGTTCATTTTTTTTACAGCACGTGTGGGACAACTGTTGATCTGAGAAGCAGCTCAGGCAGGACTGAAGCAGGAACTGGGGAGTAAGCAAAGTGCTGCCAGCAGAGCAGGTTAGTCTGGCTTGTTCTTGTAACATTTCATTATGTTGCTTCCTCTCAAAGTGATCCAGAGCCACTTCATGCCAAGCAACTAATTACAGGGTTTTTTGTGAGCCTGTCTGAACAAAAATAAAAATGTAGAATTATATCTAGCACTTCTATCCTGGAAAAGCAGTATTTTATGAAGATTATTTTGCTCCAGGATATATGAAAAGAAAGCATTAAATCAGGGTTGCTGATAATTCTTCACATTTTCAAAGTGTGGTACCTAATGTAAGTTATTATTCTTTCAGTGTACTTTTTAGGACTCACCTGCATGTTTTTTTCACGTTCTGTAAAATAGACAAGAAGGTTAAAGGAGTTTTTCACTGTATGGTTTTAATTTTGGGTGTTAAATTTGGTGTATCAAAGAGCGTGTCTCTTTTAAACTGCATATTTATGCAGCTGTAGTCAGGGAGCAAAAAGAACAGAGTACTCTGCAAGGGAAGGCAAGCTGGGAGCCAAGGCTGGCAGCAAGGCAGGCGGGGGCACCGTCATGGATAAGGAGTGCAGTCCCACAGCACCGGAATGAGATATCATGACAAAAACCTGGTTCAGCCACTGGAGGTGGTGGATTTCTTGAAGTCAAGAACGGTTTTTGAGAGATGATACTTTAGATGAAGAAAAAAATAAATAATTACTGAGTTAATTCCAAAAGAAGGTTAGGAAATGGGAGCTAGTCTGAGCACTCCACTTTCTTCTGAAAGCAAATGGGACAAGACTGTGAAAACTCCTATGTGATTTACAATGTGTTTTAGGAAAGACATCGAGTGTGAATCTAAACTTTCAAGGACTACAGTGGCTAATTAGCATCATATTATTACCTCAACTGGGCAGTTTCACTGTCAGCTGTTTATGTGTTTCTCTCTGGAGATGTTTGTTCACAGGTGGTTCCTTAACATCTCTTATTTTTCTCCATGGCACCAAATAAACTAAGCCCCCTGAGTTCTGCCTTAAGAATTTATTCCCATAGTTCATCTCTAATACTTCACCATCAAGCACACCTCTTAAACTGATAACACTAGGTCAGAAAAATTATTTCGGTATCAAACAGAGAAGTAGGATATCAATCTTTCTGCACGATTGTAGTTGCTGTGCCAGTAATGGACCAATACTGTCAGTATTTATTTAGTTCCAAATGTACTTGAAAAACCACATCTTCCTATTTTCTTTAGTTCTACTTGCCATAAACTCTCCCTGTGTACTTCTGCTTCCCCTACAGTTGCAACCTTCATCAACTTCCCTTCATTTTTGTCTTGTCATTTTTCTTTTTTTTTTTTTTTAATATTGGAAACAACTGCATTCACTCCCTTGCTAGGTCAAGGCTGATATTTTAAGCCTAAGTTCTTTCCTTCTCTGTTGGGGCTTTGTGGCATCTTGTAAAGTAATCTTGAACAAGTGTTCATTTTCAGTTTAATTAATTTTCCTCAAACTAAACAGTGTAATCACTTTTAAAAATAGTAATTTTTTTAAAGCATAAAGTATATATTACTGTTCTGATCTGGAATATACAAAGTGAACACCACTCTCCAAGAACACAAGTTCTCCTGCATGTTAGGGAGAGATACTTCAAGAACTTCATTTACCCTTTAACGTAGCCTGGCAGTCCATAGCAAACACCAAGTACTAGCTCATCTCTTGCCTCTTTTCCAGAGCACTGACTGGTCCATAAGCTCTCAGTAATTTGTTTTTGAATGGTCAATGACTCAGGAGCAGCTGATGCCATTTTTCAAAGCACGCCACTCCCTCTGACCCTTTTATGGATCATTCCTAACCAGTGATTTTTAACGTTGTGTGGCTTCCCAATATGTTTCAGTAATTCTGACTACACAAGTTTTGAATTCATAAGTGATTTTTCTTGTTTATTGCCCGAGCGCCTTGCATGAAGGGGATAGTTAGCTTCAATTTAACATCTAGGTCATGAGATCAGTTCTTGGTCCTGTGCAGAAATATGCAAAGGACATTTAAACCTCAGATAAAATAGTCCAAATGGGCATACCCTCAGAAATAGTTAAGAACAGAAGCTCTCAAGGGAAAACGGGCAGCCTGAGTAATCCTGTAAAAATCCCCTGCTGTGCATTTTGATTTAAGAGACCCCCATTTGTGTAATGTAGCAACCAGACCTTCCCACACCACCACCTCTCCACAACACACAGGTGATACTCAAAACAACAAGGACAAACAAGTAATAAACTGAAGACTACATGGAACAACAGTAATATTACATTTATAGAAAGGTATTGCTGTGTTAGCATTACTGAATAATTAACGTTACTGAGAATAGACTTCCCATTTTTTTATTGTGTAGCAGCTTTTTTTTTTATATTAAAGCATTTAAGTCATGTTCATATATACATTCATAGTTTTAAATGGTAAGTCTCGTTCCCGCTAACAATCAAATTAATTATGTAAGAAGTTAGTTATTTTGGTTGAAAAAGTTATACCAGGAATTACTTCGGCCTACATTGCTAGAAACCTGATTTATTTTTCTTTTTACACTTATGGCACAGGATATACTGTCCCATTTGCAAAATAACATTCTAAATACCTAATGGTCTTTCTGTTCACAGGTAACATACTCTGATCCTGTCATGATTTGCATCAGTCTCTCTCCTGGTTTGGTAACCTCAAAGACAGAATTTATAAACCAAGGGGTGCAGGCGCACCTGCAAGGCTTCAGCTCTTCCATTAGCCCGGCAGTGAACTTTGCCTCTCAGTATAACCCCTGGAACAGTACGGGAAGCCAGATGCACATGGCAGTATTGTTCCAGGAACAGGGATTTTGGGCGTCTCCAGCGGAAACCCCAGCCCAGAAGCCAGCTGACATCACAGCAGCCGGCCTGCGAACGTACCTCATCAGGCACTCCAGTGAGACAGACTCAGATGCTTCCAGTCTATGTCCACTCCTTCTATATTTAGATTTTAATCTGCAGTCTATTTTTTTGAAGGCTAGAAAAGTATGATTATATTTAGTCTAAGTTGCTAATTGAGACATTTGGGTTTTTTTTAAATTTTGTTAGTAAGGACTAATTGCCTTTCAAAATAAGCACATAAATTCCCCTTTCCTCCACAAGCTTTCCATCAACACAAACTGGAAATTCAAGATGCAGAAACTCTTCATTTAATATATTTTATTAATTGTATTTAAATAAAATACTAAGAGCCTTAAACCAAATATATAAAACCCACTTTGTGCTTACATGAAGATGAATTGTTAAATGAAAATATCATCTATTAACATATTGAATTAACTTTTTGTCCTTTGTTAGTAACTTATAGCATTCAGTCCTTTTTGTTTCATTTTTATTCCTGAATGAAATAGAAACAAGATCGTCAATTTTTTCCAGCTCCCAGACTCTCAATTCAAAGAATTAGTCATTGACCTCAATTAACTGAATAAACTGAAATCGTGAGCTGTGTGAGCCAGCACAGGCAGGACGCAGGAACAACCACAAAACCACAGATGAAGTGCCAAGAGTATATTTATTTTCGTTACCTCGCCAACCGGGGGATCCCCGAAGCAGCACCCGGGCAGAGGCACACAAGCGAGGAGACAGGCACCACAGAGCTCGGTCCACGCTAGAGGATCACCAAGGCTGCTGTTTTCACCTGTATTTATTTCAGGGATTCACGCAGGCGTGGTTTACCACTCTGCTCTGATCTTTCCCACAGCAGGGCAGGAATCTCAAGCGCATTCGATAGGGTGCCTCTGAGTCTATCGCAGGCCTATGTTATCTAAACACAGATGTTTTACTTGCCCAACACGCAAGGCTAAACAACAATTAGGATGATATATGTTTTTCTACACCCCAGCTGCAAGTCAATTGAGCATGTTTGCAATCCTCCTCACCAATCTTCTGTTATTTTCCCGCATTCCACCCCCCCCGCCCCACTGAAGAGATCACTTCTGCTGGTAAAGCTGGAACTGTCCATTTGGATTCGCAGGGTGTAGGGTAGGGTGATTTATAGAGGCATGTAATAAACACATATAAAAAAAGGAATAAACATATCTCTACAATAATGCTTTGAATCAGGTGTCCCACTCATCCTGTCAGGGAGTTAAACCACTCAGCCAGCCAGGCACCAGAAGTAGATTGTTTCATTTGATACATTAAGTCCTGGAGATGTTGAATGTCTACGCTGGCTGACATCAATTATGTTGAAGCAACACGTGCCTTCAAAATCAGAGCAGCGTTTATGGTGTCAAAGAAGGAGATAGTCCACCGCCAATCAATTTTGTAACGTTCCTTGGTGTACAGCTGTTACCTGCTCGGAAAAAATAGCAATGAGGAACATTAATATCAAATGCACTTAGCATAGTATAATTCTGTCATACAGCTACTGGGGTTGGCACACCAGTGAAACACATTGTCAAAACATCTGCAGCTGTTAATCTTCACTCAATACCAAAGGCAGATGAGTTAGTTACAATTGAGGCCAACCAGATCCAGGTATTTACATGTTGATCTCACATAAATGTATCCAGGGCACATCCTTGCAGTACAAGACTACAAAGCACAATGAGCCACCCTGTGATAAGGGAGGAAAACAGGAGTATCATCTCCTTCCAGTAATACATACACCGTTTCTCCAGCTCCTTCAGCTAATTACACTGGGTTTGGTAATCTGATGTGGGGTAATTGCCCACACAGATTGAAGAGCTATGGCTTGTGCTTTTTCAGATTGAATTCAATTCAATGTAGGGTTCGTAACACCAGTAACACTGTTTCAATGCTGTCTCCTCTAGATAAGGCACAGGTCTCATCAAAGATACCTGAAATAGAAGAACTCAAGAATCTGCTATCAATAGAGGATGTAAAATGAGAAGTTGGGGTACAGAACCATATGGCATTCTCAGGGGTTATTATGTGAATCTTTACATCTAAACTAATAGGTCATGGTCCCAAAAAGTGTAAACAATTCAATTTCCCCTGTAGTTAATATTTTGGGAGAGACACCATCTGGAAGAATTTCAATCCTCACCATGTTTTGTACTGGAGGTGTTGTAATATGATCATAAGGAGTTTGATTATGAATATTCTGACTGTTTAAAAAAAAACCAAAACTGCTTTAGTAAGATGTGAACTCCAATGTTATGAAGTTTTAGTACTGGTTAGCTTTTTTAATTGTTCCTTCAACATCCCATTCATTCTTTCAATCAAGCCATTAGCATGGGGATGGTAGGCAATGTGGAATATCCAATCTATGTCTAGCTCTTGAGCCCAATCTTGGACATTATGTCCACTAAAGTGTGTTCCTTGGTCACTTTGTATATGGTGAGGAGGTCCATATTGATAAATGACTTGTTCCAATGTTTTAATTGTGCTACGTCGATTAGCATATTTGGTGAGTTTAGCAGAAAATTGTCCTGACACTGTACCCACTGCAGTGAATACATATCGCTATGCCATCAACGGGAGCAGGGGGCCCATGTAATCGACCTGCCAGGTATTCGAGGCCCATTGGCCCTACTTTATCTTCCCCCATGGACTATATAATGCCATTAAATGTAGTTGTATACAAATAGTGCAATTATGTGCACATGCTTTATAAATATGTAATGGCTATTGAAAAGAAAGCATTAGCAAGATCTATCACTACCTTCCAAGGTTGTAAATTTTCACTGATTTTTACTATAAGAGTAACCATGTCTGGTACTGGAAGTCCCAGGTAGAGCGACTTTATTCAAATCTCTATAATCCACAGTCATTTTCCAAGTGCCATCTGGTTTTCAAAAAGGCCAAATAGGATTATTAAAAGCAGTCATGTTTTCCTTAACGATTCCCCCTTGTTGAAGTGCCTGAATGGTTTGAGTAATTTCCTCCTCCCTCCCGGGAATACAATACTGCTTTACAGTTACCACCTTGACAGACACAGGCAGCACAGCAGGATCACACTGCCAACACATCAATACCCAAGATATATTCTTTGACTGGGGCAATTAACACGGTCATGGTAAATGGCGTGGCATTTCCTATGCAGGGGTCAGATTTATCCCCAATCCACAGATCTGTGATGTGTCATCTTTGTTATTAATATTACTATGTGATACAGTAACCTCAGCTCCAGTACACACCAGAGCTAACACATGTAAAATGCCCCCAGACCACCACTTTATAGTTAAAGGAACGTAGGGGCATCAGTCCCCCTCACAGTAAGAGGCTACAGTGGCAGCAATTTTTTGGGGACCTGCCAAACCTGGATTTCTGCTGTTGTGGTATTTGCCAGGTAGTGCCTTGCCTTGAGGTGGCAGGTAGGGGTGGAGGGTGGGTGCGAAGTTGTTGGTGGGGCCAGGGGCGATCGGCTTTTTTGCATAGGTGCTGACTTTTGCCATCGGCAAAACATTTCTGATGTTGTAATCCCATTTATTTCTGATCGTGGGACACCAACTTGTACAAGATCATTCCACGTTTGTTTCCTTGTCACCAATGATGTAACTCCTTTTGGTTTTGTTGGCTTTCCTGTATTCACCACTCACACAGGTGGTCCTGGATTTACAGCCCCAATTTCCTTCAAGGTATTTGCTAGGGCACCTACATTACCCTTAGCATTTGGAACTACCGGTATAATCAAAAGTTTTAGTGAGGCAAGCGCTTCTCTCAAAAGCTGCATTTTGATATTTCTTGTTACTGCTGCCCTGTCTGGATTAAATCCCATAATCAATGCATGAGCCATTGCTGTTCTCAAAATGTTCCCAGGCACATCAGAGTAAGATGATCAGCAGTACAGCAGTACAGGAAGCAGCAAAAGCAAAAAGCAGCCACTAACGAGCACTAGACTCTAACATACAGTAAGGCAAGCCAGCCCCATGGCAAGCACAGAAGCCTGCCGTTAACAGCTAAACAGCAATAACAACTATAAATTTGATGTAGCACATTGCAATCAAATCTGTTCTTATCTTGAACTCTTCATGCTCCTCATTAGGCACCAAAAATGACTGTCGTGGTTTAACCCCAGCTGGTAACTAAAAGCACCACACAGCCGCTAGCTCACTCCTCCTCCCCTTTTATTAGCAATGCACACTATCAGCCATTCTACAGTAGCTTGCGGCCCATGGCACCACTCTGCTTGAGTAGTAATTACTTCCTGCATGGTTGCCTTTGCATCCTGTAAAGTCCAGATTTCCTCTTCCAACTCTCTCATTTTACTCCACAATGCAACAAATTCGCAGTCAAGAGCTCTAAGACTGGTAAGTAACAACCATCTCAATGTCCCCGCTAACTTGCGAGAAGAATCTGATGCTGCTTTCCATGGCAGTCTGTGTGTAGCTGTTTCAATTGTTTGGCGGGTAACCACCATCCCGTCATCTATTTCAGGCCATGCTTCCAGCGGAGCCCATGTAGCCAGGAAAGTGGCCTCAGGGGTCCAGTGCTCAGTACTGGGCCATCCTGGAATACAAGGAGTCACCATCGTGGCCTCCCCAGTCCCCGACTTTTTTGCCAGGCATGGCATGGCTATTCCTGGATCCTGCCAACTACATCAAATGTGTGAGCCGCCGCAGGCAGGACACAGGAACAACCATAAAACTACAGATGAAATGCCAAGAGTATATTTATTTTCGTTACCTCGCCAACCGGGGGATCCCCGAAGCAGCACCCGGGCAGAGGCACACAAGCGAGGAGACAGGCACCACAGAGCTCGGTCCACGCTAGAGGATCACCAAGGCTGCTGTTTTCACCTGTATTTATTTCAGGGATTCACGCAGGCGTGGTTTACCACTCTGCTCTGATCTTTCCCACAGCAGGGCAGGAATCTCAAGCGCATTCGATAGGGTGCCTCTGAGTCTATCGCAGGCCTATGTTATCTAAACACAGATGTTTTACTTGCCCAACACGCAAGGCTAAACAACAATTAGGATGATATATGTTTTTCTACACCCCAGCTGCAAGTCACTTGAGCATGTTTGCAATCCTCCTCGCCAATCTTCCATTATTTTCCCACATGAGCTAAGTAAACTGAAATGATGATTCGTTGCATCTCCAGAAGAGACTACACCTATCAAACATTCTAAGTACCCAGTTACATTATTTTAAAAGATACTGTAGGAGTAGACTAATTTAAATTAGATTTTTAAATCCTTTTTTTTTAAAACAAAAAAAAAAAAAGAGAAATCTGACTATTTTGAGTGCATTTACATTCATTACTCATTATTAGGAGCTTTTTTATATTCATTGATAAGATCAGGCGTGGGTGCTGGTAGAATCCTTTCAGGGCTTTGCAGCTGTGGAATTTGCTGTGCACTTGAGCTTTCCAATACAGCAGCTCAGCTGACTGCTGGTTTGATTTGCATCATTTATGTTCGTTGTGCATTTTAAAAGCACATATAGATTGTTCAAAACAGTGTAGACTGGGAACTGTTTAAAGTGATGGAGATTTTGATAGGCTATTTTGAAGTTAAGTTAAGAATATTGAAAGCTCTTAAATGAATGTTTTTCTGTAATGCATTTCTGAAATAATTGCATTTAGTATATTTATACTCCAGTGTATGAAGGACACCAAAATGGAAACTAACATATACTAATGACAAATTACTCTCTTCTACTGAAATAAGTAAGTTAGAGATAGTATGATACAGGCGTCACATCAAACTATAGATTAAGCAATTTTATCTATTTGCCCTTTTTGAACATTGCCCTAATATTAGTTCTCTTTCAGTTGCTGGAAGTTTCCCTGATTTTCACATTTTTATTAATACTAACTTTAGAGGACCATAGGGTACAACCCCAAGTTACCTGGACTTACTCAAGTTATGTGAGTGTCTGGTAACTTTCTTAGTTAGCAGTAGACAATTTTCATGTCATTAACATTGTCAGCACCTTCTTATAGTGTTAGTGTTAGTTCTAGGTGTTTGGGAACAAAAGAACAACTGATCCGTGCCGTGACTGGCTACAGACTTTAGGTTATCAGTGTTTTGTGTTTCATAGCTTCCAGTTCACATTGCTCCTATCCATTTCTCTTTTCCTCTAGTGTGTTGTATAATACTGAGTAGTTTTGTTGTTGCTGCTGTTGTTTAATTTCGAACTATGTCTTTTATGTAACTGGTGAATCTGGATAGGCTTTTAGCAGTAGCTTTCTCTAGATTGTGGAGTTGGGGCTTTTTGTCTGCTTATCAAATCCTTTGAAAGAATACTCAGTTTTCATCCACATTTTTCTTTCTATGTGTCTTTTCAGATCAATTTTGCTTATTACCTTTACCTCCAGAAAATTAGGCAAAAGGAATTGCCGAGTTTACATATGTCGCCTAACTGAACAAAATATATCTGTTGTAAATGTGAGACAAAAACTATTGGTGGTCATTAAACAGTCACAAATCCTTTAATGGATGCGGGGTAAAACATAGTGACAAAGGATGAGGAAAAGGCTGAGGTACTTAATGCCTTCTTTGCCTCAGCCTTTAATAGTAAGATCAGTTGTTCTCGGGGTACCCAGCCCCCTGAGCTGGCAGACAGGGACAGGGAGCAGAATGAAGCCCCCATAATCCAAGGGGAAATGTTTAGCATCCTGCTACACCACTTAGACACACACAAGTCTATGGGGCTGGATGGAATCCACCCAAGGGTGCTGAGGGAGCTGGCAGAAGTGCTCACCAAGCCACTTCCCATCACTTATCAGCAGTCCTGGCTAACTGGGGGGGTCCCAGTTGACTGACAGTTAGTAAATGTGACTCCTATCTACAAAAAGTGGCAGAAGAAGGATCTGGGGAACTACAGGCCTGTCAGTCTGACCTCGGTGCTGGGGAAGGTTATGGAGCAGATCATCCTGAGTGACATCACGCAGCGTGTACAGGACAGCCAAGTGATCAGGCCCAGTCAGCATGAGTTCATGAAAGGCAGATCCTGCTTGACTAACCTGATCTCCTTCTGTGAGAAGGCGACCCACTTTAGTGGATGAGGTAAAGGCTGTGGGTGTTGTCTACCTGGACTTTAGTAAAGCCTTTGACACCATTTCCCACAGCATTCTCCTGGAGAAACTGGCTGCTCATGGCTTGGATGGGCATACTCTTTGCTGGGTGAAAAACTGGCTGGATGACCAGGCCCAAAGAGCTGTGGTGAATGGAGTTAAATCCAGTTGGTGGCTGGTCACAAGTGGTGTTCCCCAGGGCTCAGTACCGGGGCCAGTTCTCTTTAATATCTTTATCAATGATCTGGATTTGGGGATCAAGTGCACCTTTGGTAATTTTGCAGATGACACCAAGTTGGGCAGGAGTGTTGATCTGCTTGAGGACAGGAAGGCTCTACAGGCGGATCTGGACAGGCTGGATCGATGAGTCAAGGCCAACTGTATGAGGTTCAACAAGGCTCAGTGCCGAGTCCTGCACTTGGGTCACAACAATTCCATGCAGTGCTACAGGCTTGGGGAAGAGTGGCTGGAAAGCTGTCTGGCAAAAAAGGACCTGGGGATGGTGGTCAACAGTCAGCTGAATATGAGCCAGCAGTGTGCCCAGGTGGCCAAGAAGGCCAACAGCATCCTGGCTTGTATAAAAAAACAGTGTGGCCAGCAGGACCAGGGAAGTGATCGTCCCCTGGACTCGGCACTGGTGAGGCCACACCTCGAGTGCTGTGTTCAGTTTTGGGCTCCTCACTGCAAGAAAGACATTGAGGGGCTGGAGCGTGTCCAGAGAAGGGCAACAAAGCTGGTGAAGGGTGTGGAGCACAAGTGTTATGAGGAGCGGCTGAGGGAACTGGGGTTGTTCAGTCTGGAGAAAAGGAAGCTGAGGGGAGACCTTATTGCTCTCTACAACTCCCTGAAAGGAGGTTGTGGCCAGGTGGGTGTTGGTCTCTTCTCCCAAGTGACAATTGATAGGACGAGAGGAAATGGCCTCAAGTTGTGCCAGGGGAGATAAGGATTAGATATTAGGAAAAATTTCTTCACCAAAAGGGTTCTCAGTCATTGGAACAGGCTTCCCAGGGAAGTGGCTGTCACCATCCCTGGAGGTATTTAAAAGATGTGTAGATGTGGTGCTTAGGGACATGATTTAGTGGTGGGCTTGGCAGTGCTGGGTTAATGGTTGGACTTGATGATCTTAAAGGTTCTTTTCCAACCTAAACTATTCTATGATTCTAAGAATTAGTTAATCTAGATTTATCTGTAGGATAAATTGTTTTTTCCAGCTTAGTTATAAGAGATATATGTTTGGAAGACAGAGTTGGAGAAACTGTCATAAAGAATTTTGTTTAATATTTCTCTAAGCACTAACTCAACTTTGGAGTTCACTTAGGATGCAGAAGAGAAATCCCAAATGTCTGCCCCAAATCCTTTTTAAAATCTGAGATTGCTTAAGCTTGCTTTTGCATTATGCTCTCCAGAGACATATAGAAATTAAAGCATTTCCTTCAATTATCTTTAATTCAGAAATACTCCAGACTACCATCTCAAAAAGCCTTTGCTTTCCACACATCCCTAGGATCATTGCACTGCTTAATATTTTGTGAGGTACATTCTAGCATGAATCAGGGTGTTTTGTGACTTTACTTCAGCGTGCTAATCTTAGAATCGAAACACACTGCTAATGCTCTATATGGGATTTCAGACCGTAGAAGTGGAGCGGAACTTGTTTTACGCAACTGTCTCTTTTATCAGTGACAGCACAGCTGAAACTTCACATGGCTCGGCCCAGGCTGCAAAACCAGCGAAGGGGAAATTTAAAATTGGGTAACTCAACCTGAGCTTTATGCTGCTGCAGCTATGGCACTGGCAGTGCTGCAAGCAATTTAGGGCTAGCAAAGTCAAACATGTGATGAGGGGTTTTATGGTGACTTTCCCTCTAATTACAGGATTACATTTCTGAAAGTCTGCGATAAAAATCATCTCAAATTGCAGATGAAGATTGGCTAGAGTATTGCACAGGTGTACTCCGAAAAAAAATACTCACATTGACTTAGAAAGTAGCAATAAAATCAAAGAGCTAAATAACACATGAAGACTCTTTCAGATGTAAGGAATAGTTCAGCGATGTGCTTAACATTGTCATTTTACAGAAAGAAAGAAATGTTAAGAAGAAAAAAGTGAGGAGCAAATGAGAGCAAGCCAGATCCAAAAGTGGAATTAATCACAGAAGTGCCAAATTCTTTGGTTCTTGGTGACTAGAGCAAGCCCTGGAAAAACCTGTTAAGATAATTTTGTGATTTAAGTTCAACTACATTTGTGAAGTATTTATGTGTCCTCAGATAAGCCACGCAAGGATTTCACAGCAGATTCCATATGATCTTTTTAACCAACCTGCTGTGGTGATTTGTCCCTGAAGAAAATTTTTCATATTTCACTGAAGCTGTAGATTATTTTTTTTTAATATTTAGTAGAAATAAATTGATCCCACTTGTTAAGTAATTGCACAGGAAATCTAAAAGCAAAGTCTGAGCTATGAGTTGGGCCAAGAATTCTGTGGTGTTCACAGATTCACAGATTGGAAGGGGTTAGAAGGAACCTCTGGAGATCATCTAGTCCAACCCCCCCTGCTCAAGCAGGATCACCCAGAGCAGGTTGCACAGGATCACGTCCAGGCAGGTTTTGAATATCTCCAGAGAAGGAGACTCCACAACCTCTCTGGGCAGCCTGTGCCAGTGCTCAGTCACCCTCAGAGTAAAGAAGTTTTTTACTCATATTGAGATTCCTGTGTTCCAGTTTGTGCCTGTTGCCCCTTGTCCTGTCACTGGGCACCACTGAGAAGAGTCTGGCCCCATCCTTTAGACATCCACCCTTTAGATATTTATAAGCATTGATGAGATCCCCTCTCAGTCTTCTCTTCTCCAGGCTAAACAGACCCAGCTCTCTCAGCCTTTCCCCATATCAGAGATGCTCCAGTCCCCTCATCATCCTCATAGCCCTCCACTGGCCTCTCTCCAGTAGTTCCTTGTCTGTCTTGACCTGGGGAGCCCAGAACTGGACACAGAACTCCAGATGTGGCCTCACCAGGGCAGAGTAGAGGGGGAGGATAATCTCCCTTGACCTGCTGGCCACAGTCTTCTGAATGAACCCCAGGATACCATTGGCCTTCTCAAGCCCGAATGGGCAATTGATTTAGGTCCTAGTACTGTCTTTTTTAAATCACATTTGTGCATCCAAGTTTGTTCTGTTCATGCTCATGGCTGATAAAACCAATATGCAACAAGGACATTTGCTTCTGTAGGGGCCAGTAATAGCCTTATCCTTGCATTAAGGTCATCTTAGAAAGCAACACTGCTCTGTCCTTTTTCCACAAATGGTCCAAAGGAGGCATATCCAGCAGTAGTATGAAATATTATAGCCTCTCATTTGCTCGTCTTGTTGGGATTTAATTCACTTTCTCCTGCACCCACTGTCCTACCTGTTCTGGACATATGAACCAGCTGGAGTGATATCCCATCTGATACATAATCCTTGTTCCTGAACCAGGTGCAAAGAAGAGTACAGAAACTTCCCCTGCCTGGCAGTCAGAAACAGAAGCTATCGATCCAAAGAGTATTCCACTACTTTTTACTAGTTTTTAGGAAAATGGTAAGAGTATTTCTGCTACTATTATCTTTCGTTAATAGATAAAGCATTTTTTCTTCTTTAAAAGAGCTTCTTCTGTGTTGTACCACATAAGTTGAATAATACAGTCTAGAATTACCTGGCTGTTTCACGGGTTATTGCTAATACCATATTGCAGTACTTAAACCACAACACTAGAGGTCATTGCTAGTCTTTACATTTTGAATCAAAGCATTGCAGCAAGTGTTGGTGCGCTCAGAATTTAATTATAGGAGTAACTTTTTTCTTTTTTAATCATACACGGTGTGGAGTACGTCTGGGATCCAAATCGGCTCTTGATATATGGTTTCATAAATTTTCACACTTCATTTTGGAATTTGTTTTTAGACAAAAATAATTAGGAAATAGAGTAGGACAGCAATCCCCGCACAGAGAAGTGAATGCATTCATTAAAAACAATACAATGGTCTAGCAACCTACATGTCAGTCCTACGTGATTTATTTCTTATTCTCTAATTGGTTCTTAAGTATTTTCCCAAGCTCCCATTTAGCAAGGATTAATTTGCCTTTTGATATTTTTCATTAAAGGTCAATATTAGGAATTTCTACTGAATTAGGATACAGAATAAAGTATATAGAATCCTCAGTGAGGTTGGGAGGGTTTTGAGAAAGCAAGTTTATCTTTGTTCTCTTTCTTTTGCAGTCCAACAGTTATAAAGTTGTCTCAAAGTCTTTTACTATATGCAAAAAGTCATATCCTTAAATATTTCTAATGCTCTAGCAAAGAGCAAGTAGAAATTTAGAGGCCCAGTGTAGCACGACATCAAATGTTTAAGTACTGATACTTAGATATTATACTAGATACATATACTTCATTTCACAAAGGATTATAGGTTTTGGAACTACTTAATGAGTTCCAAAGTTATGTTCCAATGGAAAATTAATGTGTTCAAAAATCAAAGATAACCATTACAAAAAAAATACTTTTTGAACAAAATTTTTGTTTTCTTAAAGCAACATTTTAGGTGAGACAGTGATCTTTGCTATGGTATTTTCTACTGAGGTCCAAAGTTACTATTAGGTTTTCTGTCAGCACACTTTAATGTAAGGAAATAATAGTTCAAATTTACAGAATAAATTGTTTTCTTTACAGAAAATGAGTTAAAATACTTTCAGAACCCTGAGCTACTGAAATTTCGTTAGTTACTAGGTGAGGCAATATACAGGATAATAAATAATGCATATATTTCATTGGGTTCCAAATGTCTTCACATTTGCCATATGGACCTCTCTGAGGACATACTGGGACTTAAAAATTGCCTTCTATTAATCTTATTCTAGCACTAACAACAATTCTGTATTCAAGACATCACCACTCATTACTGTAAGCTACCAACTGAAAGAGGACAGAAGTATGTTCTTTCTTTTGCTCACTAAAAACTGGTAAAAATGGTTGGTTATTTATATATGTAGTAAATACAGGAAGAAAACTTAGAAGTTAAGAGAAGTCCTGTTAAACAGGTTGAAATCTTTATTCCCCTCACCTACTTAAGTTCAGTATCTACCTTAATCAAGAATAGCAAGTTTTACTCTTGCACTAATTGCCAAATAAATATTTTAAAATTAAGTTCTTGTAAGGGCTTTATAATTTTTTTACTCTTAAATTGTATGGGCTGAACTTGTAAGAATATTGCTGTCATGTTGAAAGGATGAGCAGATGAATATGGATCTGTTCTTTTTCAACCTTTAAATCAGTGCAACCTGTTCTTTAATTATTATTATTCAAATAATAATTGTGATATTTTGATCAATTTTTTTGCAGTCTAAGGTGGCATGAATATGATTTGTAAAGATTGAAAGTTTCTTTTAAAACCTTCATATCTTTCCTAGGTCATAAGAGGGCGGAGTTAAGGTTGTTTCTGTATTTGAATGACCTACTCACCTACATAAACAGTATTGGGGTTTGGGGTTTTTTTGCAAAGGCAACTTTTTACTTTTTTTTTTTTTTTTAAAGTCACCCTTTTATTAATACGTTTTGTCGTTTTGGGTTATTTAGCTTCACTATATTGCCTTTTACCCTTGGAATAACATTTATGAAGTAAACATAATGTACATTTTCAAGAACAGATATTAATGCCCTGCATTAAGTTTGTCATTTTAAAAGTCTGGGGCCATGATACCTTGAGGCTAATTTCAGCAGGGCTAAATACATTAATGACATCTCAAGTTAGTGACATTTTTTTTTAATCCTATTTCCTTTTGGATATGTGACCATAGTCCCCATTTTTCTCAGAATGTCTTGTGCAGCATTTGAATGTTGTGAAATGAAAACTGAATTTGATCATGTGGCGGTGGCAGGTAAGTAGAAACAACAGTTTCATACAATCTTTCACTTTGAAAACTAACCAATATTATATAATATCTGATCACAAAAGTGATCAGATCTTATTAGTGCAATATTGCTACTCAAAATTATAAACATGGGTGTTTATGAATAGTAAGGCTTGAACATAGTAACTATGAATATGGCTCTGTTCTTCACTATGCAAGCTGAAAACAGTGTGCTCACTGAAATACCTTACAAGTGCCCTGGAGAACATGACTCAAATCTGTCATGTTTGCTTTCTTTTTACTTTATGTAAGAAAAAGGAAGAATTCATGTGAAAGTATGAAATATATTTAATGCATGTTCTTATTTTTGCAATTTAGAGTTTTAGTTGGTTCTGTTTATTTGGGTAATTTTTTAGCAATATGTCCTTCTTTAGATATATTTACTTGTTTCTTCTGTTTAATTGTACTGAGATATTTTGACTGTTCATTCTTCTAGCCCACAATTCCCTTAAAGCCCTAACACAACTGGGACCTGCAGTCCCTGTTCCTTCCACCATCTTCTGTAATGGTATTGTTTTTTAAAGCTCTGTATTTCCTCTCCATTTCATATTTCCTTTCTAGACATGCATGTTCAGCTGCATAGACTTCTTCAAGGCTTAGTAACTATATAGACAGAAGAAAACCTTGAATATCCAAACTTTAGGAATTACTTTCTGATTAAAAGTTTTTTAATGAAGTTGGGGAAAAGTAGTAATTCATTCTGTGTAATCAGCAAACGCTTGCAGAAAGTTTTTTGGACACTAGATGACAGTGGAAGATAGTAATTGCAAACAGGATTTTGAAGTAGAACATAATTGAAAACACAGATTAAGTTTAAGGTTACACGTTATGATCATTGATACACCACTAATGTTAATTCTGGAATTAGATATTTAGCATGTACAAGGGAATATTATTGATCTTGTCAGTTTGGCTTAATTTTCTTTTAGTTTTAGTATTTAGAATGTTATTGCCCCAATTTTCTTTCTTTTCTCAGAAAGTTATGTGATGTTTAATTCAAAGATTGATGGGATTTCTAGTTTTCTGACACAGCTAAAAGCCAAACTTGCACAACAGAATGATAATAGGATCACTGCACTAGAAGGGCAGGGCCCATACTCGACTTTCATTTCATATTAGACTTGAAGAAGAGGTTGATAACAGAAAAAAGTATCTATATGGATATTAAAGAAACATTATTTTTATTCCTCATTACCATATCTTGATAAGACCAGAGATTTTTGCTTATGGGTATTTCTGAAAATCACAGCTTCTGAGTAAAGTGAGCCTGTGAGCTTTGGCTTATGGTTATTTTAGAACTAGACGCCCATCTCTATGAAATGAGCCAGTGTCTGGAATCTTAGATGTTGAAGGTCTACATCAGTTTCTGATAAGGTGCTATCTAGTCATTTCCAATTTCTCTTTTCCTGCCTCCAGCTCACAGCCAGACCTAACAGAGTCAGATAAATGTAAAGTATACTCTTGTAAAAGATCTGCTTTGATTTCTCTATGTATAGATCTCCAGGTCTAAAAAAATGTTCCATTGTGTATGCAAGGAAAGAAAACAAAATTTCACATCACTGACAGTCTCATAATTAAAGACTTTGAAAACTAGATTAACCAGGTACTTTATGTATGAATTCACACACAGTAAAGCTCTGAAGCCTGAAAAAGCATTCATGAATTATTCTTGCCTTAAGCCATTGCTATTCCTGCTATCAACCATAAATCCAGTGTAATAATAGATGAGTAAAGGTACACTTTTTTATGAGCATCTCTGGAAGGAGCAAAATAAAGATGGACAGTAGTTAAAAGTATAGCAGAGCCAACAAACTGGCAACTTATTTGGGTTTCAAAGGAAAACAAAAAGTAATAGGGCAGATATAAAAGAAATATGCTGTTCACAATAAAAATGGAAAAGTTATATAAATCTATAGGAATGGGTCCCAGGACACTGTATTTTAGATGAATGAGATAGCCTACCAGACCTTTAATTTACAAATCACGATGCCTTCTGGCAACTGAAGACAATATGTTTTGGAGAGCACAGTCTTAGTTAACAATCTTTGCTACAAACATGTAATTGACACTGAAAAAGAGAACCTACTCCAGAGGTTTGATCACAAAGGCTTTTCCAGATCCCATATCAGAACACTTCCTCTGAGAGGCAGATGATGTATTTAGCCTGTAAAGGGAAAACTAGAAATCCTGTTTCCTGACTTACTAAGAAGTGATAGATTTACATCTAAGATATACTCCAGCGATACTGAGTTTTTTATGAAACATGATCTAGAGCCAATGACAAACAGCAGAATTACCTTAGATTTCTTCATTGAGTCTAAATCAAGAACGTATGAACGAAAGCATGCCCTTTTTTTAACATACCGCATGATTTAATTGGTTTCAGAATAGTGCAGTAGTATATTGAGTACAGAAGAGCAGTATGAGTTGTCTTGATAGTACAAAGAGCTCTTCATGCCTGACAAGAAGTTCCTGGTGTAGCACAGCAAATAATCCCAAAGTGATGGGTGAATTGCTTCATTACTGTCACACTCAGGTTTGGTTAATAGTAAACTCTGATAAAAGTGCTGATTTGTAAATGCAGCTAGAAGAAAAACTGAAGACAAAGCTGATTGTTTTCAGTCGAAGAAACTTAAAGGCAGAATGAAATCTGTTAAACCAAACCATTGCTCCCCCACATTTCTCTCTCTGACAGGGAAGAGAAACTAAATGAACACAGAGAAATCTTCCCAAGCCACTATTTTGCAAGTCTGTGAGCAGTCCTTACAGAAGCTCTCCCAAGCAGCGTCAAAGGTCTGGCTGCGTTCAGGGGGAACCTTGCACCAAGCTGTGGAAGGCGATGGAGTTTATGCGGAGGATTTGCAAAGGTTCGTCCCTGTGAACTGCATGAGTTCTTGCTATTGTGTATCCATAGTAAACAAACAATTACTTGAAGCTGCTTGTCAATCCTCATTCCCCGATTACCTTCTTAGGACCCTAGAAGAAAACATCTCTTTTCAGTGTAGGACTCAATTTTAGGTTCAAGGTCTCCGCCTGGAGAACGAACGTGTTACTGGTGCATGTAACAGTGGAGCATCGAAGCCTGCTCTCATGGCAGCAAGGGTAGCTGAGGCTGAAACGCTGTTGCTCCAGGGCTACCTACAGCCACAATCACTGGCTGGATGGCAAATAATTTGTGTCAGGGATTTTTGCTTGGGATTAATTGCCTTTTGCTCAAAATGTAGCTTTTCAATGTCAGTTTTATATCATTGACTTAAAGAGAAAAACCTAAAACTTCAACAGAGTCGTGCTTAGGGCTGGGAAGAGTTCCCTGGGAAATGAAAATGCAGTCCAGCTGGTTTGTGTCATCATTTGGTAAAGATTCAAGTGAAGACATTCCTGACATAATGCTGTTGTAGGTGTAGGAGCAAGTTAGATACAGAACAAGAAGTGTTTCATAGATAATGTATAAAATAATGCTAAGCTCAAAACTGGTTTTTATCCACAATTTTTAAAGCATTAATAATCTCCTGATGACAGAACAGAAATCTTGCTATTGCACAGACATGCATCCTTTCATTTCTAGTTGTGTGGTAAAATAGCAAGAGCTTTCTGACCTCTGACATGATACAGTAACACTGTCTCCAGTGGCATTGTTTTCTTAAATATGCATTTTTCAGAAAGATTTTCAGAGTCTGATTTATAAAACTACTACAGCCATTGCTATCGAACAAACGACTGGGGAAAGCATCATTTGTTCATTCATTTTGGGTGTGGGACTCTTCTCCCTCCATTTCCATGAAAAGGGACCTGAAAGTTTCTAATCCATATGAAATCTAAAAAAGCAAATTTTGTGCAAAGTCAAAATATTTGTTCTTTTTTTCATCTATTCATATTGTTTTTATTAGCTGCATGTATTTTTCTGTTAGACATTTGTGATGTGCCACATTGTTACAGATGAGAACTGCAACTAAGAACTATTTTGAAGAAATTGGCCTACATTGTTGGGTTTTTTCTTGTTAATTTACACAATATAACTTATAACCCCAACTTTGCCAAGGCAGCAGTGATAGCTTTGTAAATATTTAGATTAAGCAGAAACACCTTTCTGTTTTGTTTCTCTTGTATTACCAGTCTTTGCCCTTGCTGCTGTCAAAGGCAGGTGTGGCTTGAATGTCAGAATTACTACAGGGTCTGGACCAAGCAGTACTGCTGCAAGCTTGTGAAACAAAACTGTAATTTCACATATATTTCAAGCTTCAAACAACCACACTAGATGTCAATTCTAAGGTGACAAATCTGCCTAGAACTTACTTGAACTACTCATGTATAAAAGAGAGCACAAGACTCTCATGGACATTCATTTTTAGCATCATGATGCTCAGAAATGTTAAAATTTTCCTTTCCACAAACTCTGTAAATGTGTTACAGTATTGTGCAATCGAAGATTAGCAGCTATTGACAATTCTGTGATGCAGGAGTCAGTTTTTAGTTTGAAATTCAAATTACAGTGTGTAGTTATGCAGAGTTGGATACAAGCTGTGTGAGGCCGTTTTTAAGTAGGGAGAGACTTATGTGCGTGCCCACACAAGTCTTGTTTGTCTAATTTAGTCATCAGCAGTTGTTCCTAACCACACATTAATAGAAATAGTCTTCTGAATAAGCCTTTATTGAACAAAACATTCCAGAAAATGCCTGCCATTCATCTCATATTCTTAAAAATAAATTTTCATTTAATAGTAGATAAGATATAATGGGAATAACGCAGATGTAACACAACACACAGAGATATAAGTGCTGGATTTAATCAGTATAATCTAAAACCTGAATATACAGTCTAAATCAAATAACCTATATTACTTATTAATCTGATCCAGTTGCTAAAGAAAATGTTAGCAGTCTTTCAGGGATCTAAAAAATTCCATTGAATTTAACAGATATCAGATAAATATAGTACATTTCGTAAGCAATGAAGAGAGATACATATACACACACACAACACCCCCCCCCCTTCTATTTTAGATGTCAAGATGGACTTTTTTTCCCTGTTACAACTAATACAGGCTTCAGCAAATAGAAGATTACCATAAAATTAGCATTTTGTATTGGAAGAGGAAAGGCTTTGCATTATGAGTGTGTCAATACTGTGATATTTTGTTGACGTTAATTCTGATTGCCATGGAAGGAAAGAAACAGCTTGAGGTTAACAGATGAAAACGTTGCATTGGGAAGAGAACACTGAACATTTCACTGTAATTACAGAAGAACACAGTGGTGGTTTCAGAAGACATTTTTCTCTGCATCGCTGAAAGTATTTGTAACAGTGGGTTGTGTGGTACGTATCTTTAAATTGTATCACTTGTTATAAACTGTAACGGTAAACTTGTATCTGGAAATACTCCAGACGTTTCATGAGTCACAGTTAACAATGAGGGAATTATTAGTTCTAATCTGACATTCAGTCAAAACAAACACATTAAATGACCAAAAACTATCTAAAACAAACATCTTGATCTTGAGATAAATCCAGTCAGTGTGGATAATCCTATATCCATAAATAATTGTATAATACCATACAACAGTGCCTGCATCATAGTTTTTAAAATGTAGGAGATGCACAAAACCCTTCAACTCTGAGACAGACTAATTGTAAGCATAGTACACGGATTGCTAACAGGGCATGCCCAAAGGGCTGAGACAGATGTTCAGGGAAGTATCACTGAATGGAACAAGTTACAGCCCTGCAATTGATACATTTATCTAATAAATCACCACTGTGTCGCTGGACGGCGAGTGGCAAAGAGTAGTCAGATTGTGGTAGCTCTAATGTTGGGCGAGCTGAGGGCAATGTTTAATCCATTTTCAACACTTCTATGAAGGCATTTATTGCTTTCATGTACCTTATCAGAGTGACTAAATGTAGCCATTTATTACTTTCTTGGGAAAGAAAAGAGATCCCCTCTGCTTAACTTGAGCTTAGAATCATGGAATAATTTAGGTTAGAAGGGACTTCTGGCATCCAACCCACTCCCACCTCCCCAGCCTTACTTGCAGGCCCAACTTCAATGTTAGATAAGGTTGCTCAGAACCTTGTCCAGTCAACTTTTGGATATCTGCAAGGATGGAAATTTCACAACACCTTTGGGCAACATGTTCCAGTGCTTAACCACTCTCATTTTCACTTTCTTTACTTAGAGCTGTCAGAATTTCCTCTGACGCAGTTTGTTGCCATCTATACACTTCGTAGAGAGGCTGGAGTGAGAGTCTTCTGTAACCTGCACTTAGGTAGCTGAAGACTACTGTTACGCTCCTTCACCTTTAGTGTTCTCTTCTCCAGGCTGAAATAAGCCACCTTCTTTAGCCTCTTCTCATATGTTATGCTACCACACCCTAACCATCTTAGAGCCTTTCTGCTGGACCTCCTTCAGTTTCGCAAACTCTCTTTTGTACTGGGGAGGATGGGGACGCAAAAGAAGACATAGCAGGTCAGACTTACTCTCAGAAATGCTGGTGAGAAAGGAATAATCACTTCCCTTGACTTCTTGATACACTCTTGGTAATGCAGCCATATCATCACTGCAGGGGCATGGTACAACTTCACCTAACTCCTCGTCTACCAGCATCCCAGGCTGTTTTCTGCAGCGGTTGATCCCCAGTCAGCCAGAGCCCAAACTCTATGTTGCATGGGATTATTTTGTCCCAGGTGCTGCACTTCCTCTTGATCTTTGCTAAACTTCTTGAGATTTCTCACAGGAAAACTGTTCTTCATGCATATCAAAGCCCTTTTGACTGGCAGCCCTTTCTGCCAGCATATTGACTACTCTCTCCAATGCAGTGCTGCCTGCAAGCTTCTGAGGATGCACAGTATGTATCCCATCATTCAGGTCATAAGTGAAGATGCTAAACACTACCTGCACCAGAATTGATTCTTGGGAATGGTGCTTGGCACCAGCCACAGTCAGGCTGTAAAATGTGGACCCCACTTTGAGCCTGCAAGTCTCATCAATTTTCCACTGGCCTTAACGTGCACCTATCCAAACCCTCTCCCTCCAGTTTGTTTCTAAGGATGCTATGGCAGATGGTGTTGAAGGCCTGGCTAAAGTCAAGGTGAACAAAACTGACCGATTTTGCCCTTGGTCATGGAGCCAGTCACTTCCTCATGGAAGGGAAGAAGGTTGGCCAGCTGCCTTGGTAAAGCCCCGCTGGCTGCTCCTGGTCATCTGCTTGCCTGGCCTATGCTGGGAAACGGCTTCCAGGCAGATTTGCTGAAAAATGGTCCCAGAGGAAGAGGTGAGGCTGACCAGCCTACACCCTCCACCTTGCTCTTTCTGAAAGCTGGCACGATATTAATCTTTCCGCTTCCTCATAATCTACCTTCTGGTTCACTTTCAAAACAGGCTATTATCTTATGGCCACTTTGCTGCTTCTGCAGTATTTGCCATCTGAAATTGAATATTCTTTCAGTACAACGTGACCTGCATAACACTTCTTGGTAACAAATGGACAAATTAAGAAAAAGACTTGATCTCCAGCCCTCCAGCGTTCTCAGAGGAAGGCTTTAATTGTTATGTTTGTGTCTGTGATGATAAGTTTATAGAGCTATTACACTGAATGATCTAAAAAACCTCTCCTAAGTACAAAAATGTCTAAGCACACGTGACATGAATTGCATCAAACACCACCACTTTTATTGGGAACTGCACATCCTTTATTACATAGCAGAAATAAAGCCCAATATTTGATTAAGAAATAAGATAATAAAAACATTGCATTTAAGTAAATCAGCTCCAACTGAGATTCAGATATACTATCTCATTCTTGTACTGACATTTTATCAAATAATTTCCTAGGAGTTAGAAGAGCAGAGAATTTTGCAAGAGCAAATCAGACTTTTCTCCAAATTATATAAAAATTTTAATCATCTCAAGTGTCTTGACAGGTCATGAAAATCAATGAAAGTAGGGAGTTTGGTTACAGAACACTTGCATTTTGTTAGCTAGATTTCATGAATACAGTTTATATTTAATGAGGACAGAAACTGCACCATTAAAATGAAAACTTAGAGTTTTAGAGTTACAGCTGAACCACTTGCTTCATAGTTCAGCAAATGTGTTAATGCAAACTTCAGGAGCTGTGGATTGTCTTGTAAAACCTCTATTTGAACCAAGCCAGCTGCTCAGCAATGAGGCTACGCCATCAGCTGGGATGGTATACTAACGAGGAGTGGTTGTTAACCTGAATAACCTTCCATTCAAACAGCTGCACCTTGAAACAGCGCTGGCAAGAAAAAGCTGCTTTCCTGCAGGAGACGAGACCATGGTAAGGGAAAACCAAAAACTGTAATGTGCATGTATGAAGAAAAAGGCACATTCACTGATTAGATCCAAAGTCTTGACTTGGCAGGCTATGAGGAAAAATGTGTAAAAGTTGAAAAAATTATGGGGAAGGAATTAATTTTGGTGCTAGAGCAATTAGCATGTGAAATCCCTCCTATGAAAGCGGCATCAGGCAAATAGACCCACTAAAGCCTGTGGTTAGCTCTGCCCAAATTGCTGCCTGCATGGAAGCACCCAAAGCTAGCCTGCAAGGTCAAAAGCAGCCACATCACGAGAAATGAAAAAGTTGAACTGTAACTGTGACAACTGGCTATCTTCATTTTTCATTCCTGAGCACAAAATCCATTTACAAGCATGTTTTTCCTCCCCCCCAGATATTCACCCTTCCACTAGTAAAGGTGAATGAAGCTCAGCTCAGTGGAAAATAACTTCTTAGTATTGAAAGTCATGCTCAAATTGGTTTAGAGATGTCAAAATAGGGAACAGCTTAGAAATAGTTGTCTAAAAAGATTTTGTCTTCCCATGTATATAGTTTTGGGAAATCGATTGGATACAGATACAGACATAGAAAAATTATTTAAAGGGGAAAATTATTTTTAAAAAACCCTTTTTTTTTTGTTTTTAACTGATAGTTAAAATAATTTGGGTAGCTTCTTGTTCCAGCTTCCTAAATGGATTTATTTAAAGATATGAATACAAAAACCCTGAAAACTGTAATTATACTCCTTCAAATTTGAGCATTAAAGAAGTGCTTGGAAAAAGCATTTTCAAACCTGTTCTTTAAAAAACCCCACACTTTAAATGGGAGAGAATTTTTGAGAAATAAGGGGAATACACTGTAGTAACATAGAGTTTGCAGAAAGGAGCACAGACAGAAGCAGACACAAATGTGGAAGGAGCGGAGGAGAGTTATTCTGTACAGCTATGGCTGGATCATAAATGAAATATGTTGTACATTCACAAATTGTCACTGAATACAGATTTATGGTTACATCCATTTTGTGTGAGCAAACCAGACCTTTTTCCCTCAAAACTAATTGCTCAATCAAAACCAATTAAGAATCTCTGGTCCTGCTCCTGTGTACTTTTGATTTAATAGTTATAAAACTGATCATTTACCTAAATTTAAATTTTACAGCAGAAAGTCAGTTGAAGTACTTTTTTGAGTCACAAGATTACTGAGAAGAGAAACTTTTCTTAGCCATTTCAAAGTGGAACTACTTTTCAGAGTGGAAGTATTTAAGGGTTTCTTTGAGAAACAGTTTTTACATTTTTTAATAAGGAATATGTCTCGATAACAATATGATATACTACATGATTTTAGTGAGGCATTCACATGATTTCTCAGTGTCTGGTGAATACGTCCGGTGAGTGTTTTATACAGGCTTGAGAGACCCTTAGAGCTGCAAGTTAAGTGTGAGCAGAAAGAAACCATCTTAGCTTCTTTATCCATCTTTTACTTCGTGCCAGGTGCTTGCTGCTATTTTGAAATATGCAGTCTTCAAGACAATTCAAGAATAATATCAAACAGCAGGAAAAATGAAATTTGCAGAAAAGCTGAGGAAACTAAAACAAAGGAAAACTATGATTTTAAGCAAGAGAAAATCATGCTATTAAGAACTAATAAGATTAGTACACATTTCTGGAAAGTCAAGATGGGACATTATTGTATTGACTCACATTTTGAGTCAATACAATGCAACATTGATGTAATTTCTTCAGAGAAATTCCACTGAGATACTTTTCACATGAAAATTTTTCAAATGAAATTATTTCTATTATCAAGGAAGGAAGAGAAGAGACTATTAAGAGAAAAAATTAGCAGAGAATCATACAGAATCATAGAACCACAGAATGGTTTGTGGTGGAAGGGACCTCAAAGATCATCTAGTTCCAACCCCCCCCTGCCATGGGCAGGGACACCCTCCACTAGACCACGTTGCCCAAAGCCTCATCCAACCTGGTCTTAAACACTTCCAGGGATGGGGCATCCACAGCATCTCTGGGCAACTTGTTCCAGTGCCTCACTACCCTCACAGTAAAGAATTTCTTTCTAACATCAAACCTAAATCTACCCTCTTTTAGCTTAAAGTCATTACCCCTTGTCCTGTCACTACACTACAGCCCCTCTCCAGCTTTCCTGTAGGCCCCTTCAGGTACTGGAAGGCCACAATGTCTCCTCATGATCTTATGGTAGAGAAGTGAAATTCTCTCTCTTCTTTTTAGAAGATCAGTATAGAGCAATACATGAGGGTTTTTTAAATGCCTTTCAAAATGTATAAACAAAATGTTCACACGTAGTCTCTTCTATCTGTTTTAGTTATCTAAAGCATCACTAAGGTGTTTTTGGTTTTAAACTACTTAGCTTATGAATTCTAGAATAAAGAAACATCATGTTGCATTCCATCCAAAAATCATTCAACATTTTCGGCATTTTCCCTTTTAGCATCTGGCAAAGAGCAAAGCAAAGACCCAGATATCACTGGGGACAAAACATATTCTCTACTTTGGCACGCAACAGACCTGTCAAATCCAAATGTGCTCCCAGACAGGCTAACGGCTGTTATTACTTGCTTGAGCTGCCAAAACTGGTGTTTGGAGAATGATGTTAGAAAATGAAAAATTAATCAGCATACACTAGTTTTCTTCATAGCTATCTATGTTAGTAGAAACTGTGTGGTATCATATTGCAGACACCTGCACTAAGTATTTCATTTTGCAAAAGTTCTCTTAAGTAACACTTCTGGTAAGCATCAAGATAAGGCTCAGTTCCTCTTACAGAAGAGTACAGTGGTAAAGGAAAAGACTAAAGGTATTACTCCCACTTGCCCCGCCCCCCCCCCCCCCCCCCCCCAGCATGCATTAGCCCACAGAATATCCAATTTTCAATATTCTTTTTGCTCTACAGACCTGAGTGCAAATCCTGTAGATGTACCAAAGACCAAAGTCAGAGAAAAGTGTGTATCTCATAGGGAACACCTCATGATACTTGAGGTAGCTGCCTCAAAAATCCCACTGTGGCTAGCATATATCATTTACTGATTGTTGCATCATGCTGTCCTCAGGTGCCATAGGTATCAGGTGTGAAGTATGTTTTGGTTTGTAGGACAAAATATTTTGTTCTCCTTTGCTTTATAGAAAGAAAGAAAACGTATGTGATACTGTTCATTATATTGGAGAAAGCAAAGTCAAACAAACTCATCTTGTCCTTGAAAAGTGCGTGGTTAGATCTGTGATGGTATCTAGCTCTAAGTAATTTTCTTTCAGAATCTGTTTCTTAAAAATTAATCCCATTATAACCTAACCTTGCCATGGTTCATGATTTTTGCTTTCTTATCTGGTTAGTTAATGAGAAGTCAGAACTCATATATTGAGTTCTGACAATTCTTTAACTTGTTTTAGCAATTTGCTTCAACATTTAAATACTAACTCCTTTTTCATTTAAAACCTGGCTTAAGATATCTGTTCTGGAATCTGGTAATATCTCCTGACAGCATTTAAAAAATATGTAAAAAGACATTGTCATGGGTTGACCCTGGCCAGCAGCCAAGCACCCCCACAGCTGCTTGCTCGCTCCCCCTCTCCCCCAGCAGGACAGGGGAGACAATAGGAAGACAAAAAGCAAGAAAGCTCCTGGGTTGAGGTAAAGACAGCTTAATAAGTGAAGGAAGGAGAAAAAAACAAGAGATGCAAAGGCAGTCACTTCCTCAAGCAGACTGAGGCCCAGCTAGTATCTGAGCAATGGTCCCAAATACCCACCCCCTTTTTCCTCTACCCCAGTTTTTATTGCTGAGCATCACGATATATGCTATGGACCACCCCTTTGGCCAGTTGGGGTCAGCTGTGCTGGCTGTGTCCTCTCGCAACTTTTTCCTCACCCACAGCCTGCTCACTGGGGGTGGCAGAGCAGGAAAAAGAGAGCTCCTTGATGCTGTGCGAGCACTGCTCAGTAGTGATCAAAATATGAGTGTGTTTTCAATACTCTTCTAGTCCCAAATCCACAACACGGCACCATATGGGCTGCTATGAAGAAAATTAACTCCGTCCCAGCCAGACCCAGTATGGGCACTTTTCAGTGTATGTCTGACAGCCTTTGACAACTCCTCTTTGACAGGTTGATGAAGAGAAGAATCAGCTCTTACTGACAGCTGAGGGCCTCGCACTGAAGATCCCTACACTTTTGAAACTAAAGACTGTACACCCTATTCCACTCCACCTACACAGTGAAATTTGCTGTCATTAGCTCTGCAGCATACAGGTCTGCTGCAAGATCAGGAAAGACTTCTGCTTGTATGGCATCAGAGCCATCTGCTAAAGGAGCTCATTTATCTTTTTAAGGATTATTTGCCACCTGTAGCAACAAGTAGTCTCTATCATGGATCAAGACTGGGCTGAGCACCCAAACCCACACAAGAAACAAAGAGATGGCTTCTGGTCCTCGATGCTTTCGGTCTATGCGGAAATCAAGAGACAAGTCAAGAAAAGAGCAAGACACCCTTCATAGTCACTACATATTGCTGCCTATTTGCTCAGAGCACCGAATCTCACCCAACAGAAATGCTTTCTTATAAAGAAAGTGTTACTGAAAATACACCAAGCAATCCTTTTGACAGTGAACAAAGACAATAGTGAATATGACATGTGATCAACAGCATGAACAGCAGTTCAAAATACAGGCATTTTTATGCTAATGTTTTATTTTCATCTGAAGAATTATTTTTCAATTGTAACACAATTCATTTAAATGAAAGTATGCAGCAAAGAATACAGGATTTCATTTGACCTGGAAAAATTTTTTACATGTTTTAGTTACTGAAAATCTCCATTAAAAGACCTTTAAAACACAAGAAAAATAATATTTAATGGGAAAAAAGTTTTTAAGGACAAATAATTCAAATACTCTTCAAGAATAAAAAAAAAATTACCAGACTTGCTCTTGATTAGAAAAGAGATGCAATAGGAAACATTCTCAAGAGTTCTTGGGGAAGATCTGAGACTGCAGCAATTTTTAGCTGTCCTGATTTTATGTCTATAAACATTTAATGCCAAGAGTACGGGTTCTTATTCCATGTGGTGCAGATGAACAGGATGTGCATTCCCAGATCCGCATTAAGTGACTGACAATGTTATCATAGGGAAAAAGGATTTCCCTAATTTCAGTCAGCACCTCTCGTGTTTCGAGTTGTGCTCGTGGTCTCTTGTACTCCCACTGCTCCACTATGAAGAGCCCAACTCTGTCTTCTTGATATGATATCTTAGGTATTAGGCATGAAAGTAAAAAACTGCTTTCTGTTTGTTGTTAGTGTAAAAATATACCTGTGTAATATGGTTAATTATTTCTAATTGGCTGCGCTATTTTTGAAGAAGACTAGGAATACATAGTAAACAGGAATTCTAACATTTCCAGAGGACCAAAACAGACTCACATACTGTTAGGTATATAGTGCTATTTAGTTAATGACTTAGGAACTCAGCCTAAGCTCACTTAAGTCAATTTTATTTTCAGTAAGAAATGCTGTTGTATCTTTTCTACTTCATCTTCAATGAGAAGTGATACTGCAACATATAATAGGTCTCACAAGAACACTCCTACTGAACAAGTGAAAATTAAAATGAGATGTTTTATTGAAGTAACCTATTCCTAAATGTTACCATAAAGTAAACATCAAATGTTTCATAATATACAAGTTCAACTCACTGAGAACTAAAGTACACTCCTCTGCTGGAGGAACTACAGTGAGGCAAGAAGGTGCCATGATTTCAAGCTTTGCTTTACCTGTGGTCACTCCATAATTCTCCACAGGTCAATAATCTGCATGGTTTTCCAGATCCTCAGGTTGTAATTTTGTTCTGCAGACTGCACAACAGCAAGACAGGTAACGTTGACATTAATTTAAGCTTGTTAGAGCTATGATCAAATAGTGTAGTTTAGCCAGTCTGTCTGTGTTCATGAGATGAGTTGACCATATGTGAGCATATAGATGTGTTTAAGCAAACACACCCTCTGCGTGCACCAAGCTGTAATCCCCCTGAGACTGGCAAGGGACTAGCCACTCCAAGCTTTGATTAAAATGTTCCTGCTAATTTAGCTTAGCCAGAGTAGTTCTGTAAAATAAAATAAAACCCATTAACTTCAATGGTGGGTGTCTGTGTGTTGGAACAAGGAAATTAGATGAGCCTCATACCATACTGTTTAATTGAGTGTGGGTAGAAAGATAAATTATATGTACTAAACCAAATTTGGATTGTCGTAGGCATTGCTTCCATGTAATTTTTTTCTGTCACTGAAAATTGTGGGGATGAAAATGATTGCAATCAGCTCTGATTTTTGTTTTCTGAGCAAGCAGCAGATTAGCAATTTTATTAACATTTGTAGACAGGTGAGTTGAACCTTAGTTCACCCTCTTAAATATATTTTGCATTTCTAACAAATTATTTATATTGCATTTTCCTACATATGTTCATGACAAAATTAATAACCACTTGTTATTAAATAATTACGCCAGTGCCCAAATGTTAACATATTGCTGCTGGATCTGGAGGCTGAAAACTGGCTTCTAATATGGTCAGTAAAAAGTAAAGAAGATGGTTAATTTTAAATTTGGAAAGATGAGACACAACTCAAAGTGAATAAAATTTAAAAATGGAAAACAGCCTTTGCCATGGAAGTGTACATACACACGACTGAAGAGGAGGAAAATACAAATATGTAAGTGTGAATTATAAAGGGGAATTATTTTAAAACATTTTAACATATGCGAGAGAAAGAAAGCCCTTTTAATTTAAACTCTGTACTTGCTGAGCTGAAGTGAAAGCTGTGCGAAAAAAAAAAAAATCCCCATTCCTCCAATACATAGCACATGGGAAATATAGGCAAGAAATTCAAGTTGACATTGAAATGCAAATAAAGGTGACAGTTACAAAGAGGAATACATGAAAATTATGTCCAAGAAGGTTAAGGATAAGGTATTTTTTAATATATTAGAAACACTTGAGTCCAAGTGTTGCACAAGTTCAATACAGTTGCCAGCATCATAACTATATTTCAGGCAGAAGGGCTTGATATTTACACAGGATTGTTGTAGTAGCTCTTAAGTGTACTTGAGAAAACTGTTGAGGGCACAACTGTATGTTTGGGTACCCTTGAGAACTTTTCCTGTAATGCAAGAGCTTTCCCCATAGCATGGTTTTAGGGATCTTAATATTGGTAGGAATAGAATGGTTTGATATGTTAGAGAAATTGGGATCCATTTTATCCCTACAGACCTATTTGAAAGATAAAATTGACTGTTTGGGAAAACACGGGCTTGCAATAGTGCAATAAAATTGCAAAAATAAACCCAAAGCTTTTTTTTAAAAAAGTGGAATTTAAGCAATTCCACTTAACTGGCAGGATTTTGCACAGCACCTCTATCATCCCATTCATTTGTAAAGAAGGCTCTTCATCTTCTGCAGCTTAACCTGGTGCTGTCCTGTCCTTTGTTGTTAAAGACCAAAACTGCTCTGAGGTTTCAATTTCTTTTTTTGCCTTAAAATGAAATTCCTGTATGTGCTACCTCTCCCTCTTTCCTTATGCCTATGCACAAATTTAGGTCACAGCGTGTGCTTTTATGAAAGAATCCTTCCTACAGTTCACACTGCTTTCCACCTAAAATTGGAAAAACATAACATTTTTACTCTCCTAATTACTGTTACTTACAAAATCTTATTACTACACATTGATGGTACCATGTCTTTTTAAGAGATTGCTCTGAGCTTCGGATGGCTTTTACATGGGTATGTTTTACAATGCACAGTGAAAACTGAACTCACGATAGTGTGGATGCATCATTCAATAACAATCCCACACTTGGAAAGCTCAAAGAACAGTCACAAACTGTGCCTGTTGCCTGTGCAAAAAAACTCCACACTTATAAAATGGACTTTAAATACACCATTGTTCAAATACACATTTGTTAGAGCAAGTCCAGGGAAGGGCCATGAAGCTGATCAGAGGGCTGGAGCACCTCTGCTATGAGGACAGGCTGAGAGAGTTGGGGTTGTTCAGCCTGGAGAAGAGAAGGCTCTGGGGAGACCTTATAGCAGCCTTCCAGTACCTGAAGGGGCCTACAGGAAAGCTGGAGAGGGACTGTTTACAAGGGCATGGAGTGATAGGACAAGGGGCAATGGGTTTAAGCTGAAGGAGGGTCGATTTAGATTAGATATTAGGAAGAAATTCTTTACTGTTAGAGTGGTGAGGTACTGGAACAGGTTGCCCAGAGAGGTTGTGGAGGCCCCATCCCTGGAAGTGTTTAAGACCAGGTTGGATGGCGCTTTGGGCAACGTGGTCTAGTGGAGGGTGTCCCTGCCCGCAGCAGGGGGGTTGGAACTAGATGATCTTTGAGGTCGCTTCCAACCCAAACCATTCTGTGATTCTATGATTCTATGATTCTATGATTGGCAACTGGAAGGCTGAACAAAAGCCGTTATTCCAGTTTCGATGGATAAGTACACATTTCATAAGTACACATTTCATTTATAACATATCCAGAGCATCACCCTACCAAATCCTATCATTAAGACAGATTTGAGGACTTGTGAGTTTCTCCAAAAGCAAAAAGAACACAAAAAATGATGAAGTTACCTTTTTATTTTTAATTATTAAAAAGTGAACACCTTGTTTCCCTAAATACAGCAAGGACTGAGGAGGCTCTGTTTCCTTTCAGGCCTTTCTAGCCAGGACTGTTGCCAAAAGGCTTTGTCTTTTATCATTTGCTATGGGGGGATGTGTGGGTGGGAATGTTTCTCTGGATACAAACCCTTTCTACATTTTCTTTTGCAATACTTTGCTGCTTGTTGCAAACATGCTGCTCCAAAAAACAATTTGTGTTTACCTTCAGCCTCTTCACTAAAACCGTCTTTTGCTCACGTAGTTGTTTTCTTAATCACGAACCCGAATTTACTGGCAACAAAAATGTTAGGTTTCACACAGTTTTGTACAACCAACCTTTTTAACATTATTGTTAAGAGCAATAAACAAAATATTCATTTGAATTTCTGGAATTTGTTGGCAATACTATAAGCTAGAAGTTTAAATAAAAGGTTTCTGAAAAAAAAAAACCCTATGGTTTTGCATTTGAATAGTTTTCTACAGTTTCGTTGAAGAAAATCCATCTTGCATTGAATTATGGATTTTGCAATTTAATTTATATGAATATTCTTCTGACTGTTCATAATGTTCATAAATTTTCAGGCACAAATTACTAATTATGGCTAAAGAATTACTTTATGAAAGATATTTTCTTCCCCATACAAAAGTACGCGCAATTTACTAGGTGCAAGAAATTTACCCTTATTTAGAGACTAAGAGAGGAAAAAAAGAGAAAGAGATAAGCTAGCCCATCTGCTTTAATCCATCTGGTAAAGTACCATTAAATCTGTGAACAAGGGTAGTGATAGCACCGTGAGCGTGAGGAGAGTTAACATCAAGAAACGGGGATGGCTAGTCAGCTTTTCAGATCTACACGAGAGAGAAAAGGAAACTGAATGGAACTGCGTTTGAATTTTCATGACTTGAAATGAAATTAAAATATAATTTCAAAATGAAATTGCATTTCAGTGTAACTGAAATTGTTATAGAATTACCTTCATGTAGCCATGGAAATGCAGCAGAAAAGTATTGTGACAATTACCTTTGTGTGACTATTGTCTTGTTTAATGGTCCTTGTCCGTTAGCATTTTCCAAGCCGATGCCCAAGCCTTTTATGCAAGCTCATTATTTGATTTAGGCATAGATCCAGTGCACTTAAGCACATGCAGTGTTTCAGGACTGAATCTTGCCTTTTTCTTGCAAGGACTATATAAACTAAACCACTCTAGGGGAAGCAGATTAAGGATGTGCATCAACATATTTGTCAAAGGCAGTATAGATACGCAACTGAAACAATGAAATCTTACTCTGTATTTGAGGTACATATAGTACCATATACACAGAGGTTTTGAACGCACCCAAAGAAAGCTAGATGAGCCTAAAAAGCGAAGGTGAGAGTTACTAGCCAGTGCATGAAACCGAAAACTGCAGATTTACATCTCGCAGCAGAAATAGTAATTCTCACAGAGTAAGTGACCATCCTGCATGCTGGGCTTCACTGTCACAAATAGCAGCGAAGCAGAAAGCTTAACAAAATTCAAAACAGGATAGGAGATGCTGAAAAAATATCTAGAGTTTCAATAGGTGGGACTGCAGAGAAAGATACCAAAGATGTCTGAGGAGTACATGCCTCTGTGCACAATAGTCAGCGTCTTACTGCCTGCCACAAAGAATAGCCTCACTGGGTCTGAACTAATACTACTAAACTAGTGTTACAATATCCTGCTGTTCCTATGGAAATGTTGAAAATGCTCCAACAATCCCCTTAACACAGACCACAGTTTTAATTCTGAACCTTACAAAGCCTACAAGGGATATTTATTACTCATTTGCTTCACTCAGATGCCACCTTCAGGTAAGACGGCTGGTATTTTACGGAAAGTGTCCAGGCTCAGCATCGTGTGTGTCCCCCACCAGTGATAAAGTCAATGCCACCACTGAAATACATGTTTATACACCTGAGACGTTACAGCATTCCTTTTAATTTAAAAATAAAAGTCATTATACAAGGATGCATTAAATGTCTCTTAACAAACCCTTCTTTAGCTTATACTAAAGCCAAAGAACAAGTCAGAAGTTCTGACTTATCTTCAGATAAGTCTGATATTTTGGCTGGTTGTTTAAACCAATCCTGTTACGCTGTGTATAGCACTGCCTAACACGTCTTTAAAGGTTTATTACCTTGTGCAGCACAGTATTGGAAATAATAGCAATTGTATATAGGCACCTTTTTAAGCCTAATGTAAACTGGCATATCTCAAATCATCTCTTAAGTTGCTCTTAACAGTGACCCAAATGCAGAAAAATCCCTTGGCCCTAAGGAATTCCATCGAAGGAAAAGAGAGGGAAATTTGCAGAAATCACATTACATAGTTTGAACCTTTTTTTTTTCCCCTCAAAAAAAACAAGATACAAGATTTGTCGTTGTTGTTTTATTCCCCCTTTTTTAGCTGTGGTATCACTGAAAACCACGCAGCACAACGTCCCACCTCCTTTTCTGTGTTAGTCACTGATAGATCAGCCTCAAAACAGCCGAACGCACAAAGCACTCCCACAAACATCAGAGACCTAATTATCTTCAAAAACCTTTAAAAGTATTTTATGTAACACCTCTTTTAGTGATCATCAATTCCAGGGGGAAAAAAAAAAAAAAAAAAGATTTTTCCTTTTGCTTCTGGAAGTTTTGTTTTGCTCATGCCAGCTTAGTCATTTGGGAGAAAAGAAATCAAACAATTCAGTTGAATCAGCTGGGAGTTAAAGCTTCCTAACAACATTTTGTCAGTGATTTGGGCTGTTTCTCTAAAAGTCTCCTGATTTTTTGTTTGAAGTTTTGGGGTTTTTTTTAAATATCCATCTCCACATTAAGACCAAATCCATGTCCCAAGTATATCTAGATGTCCAACCTTTCATCAAGTTATGCAGGACATCCTGGGTAGCACCTCTTACTCCAAGCTCACTCCATAGCTGCAAGTCAAGGGGGTTATTTTACAGATTCCTGCTTTCCATCTGCATCACTAACACTTTTCACAGTCTTTGTCTTTTTCTGCTCTAAATCATCTCCTGTTGTTCCACTTGGCCAACTCTTGGTCACCTTCACATTCCATTAAAACATGTTATTTTGCTTCTCTTTAAATGTCTCAGCAAAGTCCTTGCTTCCCAAGATGATCCAAACTGCTGCTTTAAGGTCATTCAAAATTTTACCCTCATTTCCCAGTTATCTTACTGTATTTCACTGTACTAAAACCTGTCTTCCATCTTCACATCATAGCTCAGTTTCCACTACGTACATTCCCACCTTTATAACTTTTTCTGTGCTACCCTATGTTTCTCATTTGTCTCTTCAAACCTGCTGTAAGCTGAAATCTACATTTCAGGAAGTTGCTTTTGATGAGCAATTAGACCTCCTATAGATAATGACACTGACTTAACCGGTGGGGTTAAGACTGCAATATTATTTAGTTACTTTCACGTATCTAATGCAAAATACTCCATAAAATCAAAGGTTTTGGAACAAGCTATCCATGAATATAATTAAACTTCATTTCCACATATACTCAATAAAAAATATATGATATGTGATCTTGTGGTAAAGGGGGAAAGAATTCTATTCAGATATTAAAAGCACTAATACACCAAATCCCATATGTAAATCCCAGGGGGCTCACTTTGCAATTATAACACAGTGTTTCAGTTTACATTAGTATCTGTGCTACACATCCACTAAGTATGTATTAGTACAAACACAGTAATGCAGGAATTTTTCATAAAAAATATGCGGTGGCATTAGATGGAAATACTAATTTCCTAGGTCAAAGAACAATTAAGAAGAGGTATTAGACTTCTTTTTTCATTCTAAAGATGAAAAAATGTTTGTCCCATGTCATATAAAAGCCATGCCATTAGTCTTAAGCAAAGCCCCCTTTTTCATGCAGCTGTAATTAATGTACTAAAGATTTGTATTCCCTCACAGTCCAGCATCTGGGATAAGCTAGAGGCCCTTGAAACAGGCCAGCATTCATTCCATGTTATCAAAGTTAATATTATGATCTTTTTCCTGGGAAGACATCTCATGTACAGCCTAAAACTGTGCTGAAAACTAAGACTAGTTTTAGCCAGACAAGCGGCTTTGCAAATTAACATATCAGAGAATATACCGCACATTGCTTGTATTTAGAAGATACTCCTGAGTAAATATTTATTGTCAGAGAACTGTTACTAATAAATTTGTTCTTGGCACAAATACTAGAGACATAGAAAATTTTTTCACATTGTCAAAAAGAGGGTTTTAATGTATTTTGCATCCATCACATCTCAAAAAAAAAAAAAAGATATGAAATATAACCCAAGAAAATAATTAAGTGGAATCTTTAATGTCAACATTTTGAAAACAATTAAAAAAGAACATTTTGTTATAACCATTTTAATTCAATTTATAAACATTTCCACCTTTTAAATTCTAATGTCCTGGAATCATTTAAAATGTATCACTAGATATGTATTATTCCCCAATTCAAACATCTAAGACTTCTATTCCATTTTTAATTATGAAACAGACACTTTCCGATCCAGTTTGCAAGAAAGCTCTAAAGTTTTAGAATTTCCAGTGAGATAAACAGGCTGGTTTCCAGCCATTTCAGGAAGCATCTTAAAAATTGGTAAATTATTTTGTATTCTAAAAGCATACAGAGAAGCCACATCCTAAATACCGCTTCCCAGCAGTGTGTGTGTATATATATATATATGGATAAGTCAAAATCAAATGCTATAATCCTTGGTTTAAGTTTCCTGCTGGACTTGGGCAGTCTTTAGGATACAGGCGGATTCCTTCTAGACTGACTGACCTTTCTCTGGAAAGAAAGACTCTTGCCAGCCTTCCACCAAAGGAAATTCGTATCAGCCAGGGCACGATCAGCAGTTCTGCACAGTCTTCAAGGACAGAAAGAATCTTCCTGTCTGCATAGCCTTCAGCATATTTTGCAAGATTTGAGCAGAGAAGAGAAAACAAATTAGTATGCGTTTTCATACTGATCTGCAGTGCAATTTGCAGCTGAAGAGCTAATGAAGTGAATCACCACATTAAATACCTGAAGAAAAATTATTAAAAAATAGAAATACTTATATTTTACTGTCTGGTTTACATTAATTCTCATCTGTAAAGAAAGAGGAAAAAAGATAAGCAAGCAAACAACGCTGACAGCTTGCTACAACAATGCAGTATTTTCATTTTCTTAATGTTCACTTGAATTAAATAACTCATTGTATACAGTCTAAGTATTTAAACTTCCATATTTCAGTGAATATTATGGACCAATATTATAGTAAAGGTTTCACAAAAAAATGAGAAACGTTAATAGAAGCTTCAGGCTCATTTCTGTTTGGAAAAATCATCAGATGGGGTATGTTTCCTTCCGATGACCTTTCCAAATAGAAGTAAATTTGTAAATACTCAGAAGGTGTTTATGGCTCATGTAGCTTGCAGCCTCCAGATTAGAACAGTCTGCAAGACCTTGTAATGCATTAAAAAGCCTTTTATCAGCTACATTGGGCACTGCACAAATGTAACTCAATAAATCTATATGTCTTTAAACTGGAAAACTAATCTGGGATGCTTTTCAAAGGCTAAGGATAGTTTTCCTGAATAACAGCAAACTTGGCTAACTTCTTATTATTTTATGCACATTCTAGATACCTAAGCAATTATCATACTAAAAATTCATGGATCAATTTGTTATACATGTAAATGATACAAAATTACACTCACAAAAAAAGGAAACTTTTAAAAGTTCATTTGGATGGAGAGGAAGAATTCCTTCTGCTAGATTTTTGCAATCTAGTCTTGCTAGATTTTTTTACTGTTTGGAGAGAAAAAAAGTTTTTAAAAACTTTCAGGAATTTCTCAAGCAGAATGAAGTAAATGACAATCTGAGCACTGTGTTCAAATAAAATCTGTAGTCCTATACAGTTGACCAGGGTTTGAAGGACATTTCTGTGGTGGGAACAAGTTACTCTGAAGACTACCTGAATTTAGCAGCAATAGGCTAAAAAAACTAAGCAAATTAATTGATGTAAGATTAATAAAATGACCAGTAAAGAGTGGGCTATACTCCACACAGTAAAATGCGTGAAGATTTAACTGTGGAAAAGACACAATCTCCAAGAGGAATATCGCAGGTTTGGGGAAGGCGGCTCTCAGGTGCCCAGCAACAGGGGGCTGAGCATCCACACTAGTTCTGTGCCATGGCCACTGCAGAGAATGTCTAATGGAGCTAGATAAGCCAACAAGAAAACTTCCAGTAACCAAACATTTAATGAAAATACACTTGAAGTCTTTTAACTTCAGAAATTTATCTCGCTAGTGTAGCAAATTTTACTAAACCCCATAGTTAACATAAAAAAAAAAAAAATCCATAAACCGTCCTATCTTCTTTGTTCCCAAAGGGCTGACAGAGCAATGTAACAAGCAACAGGCCGATCCAGTAACCGAGAAGGGGCAGGAGCCCCTAAACCACAGCTAAAGCGTGCTTGTGTCACATGCGCACACATGCGCACACACGATCCCGCAAGGCAACGAGCCCCTGGCCTGGTACGACACCACGTCCCTCTCCCAAGCTCCTTGTGCCAAAAGCTGCTGGTGATCTGGTTGCGAATCAGGCAGCCCATCTGACGCTGAGGTAAATGGAATAAATAACCACAACTTCCGCCAGTGTGTAACAGGTGGCTACAGAAATTCTCTGCCATTGGATGGGCATTGGCAGCCACGTCAGTGGATCTCACCTCTAGAGGGAAAAAAGTGTGTTTTCTTCCAAAAGTACAGACAATATTTAAGAGGCTGTGGTTGTAACCTCCCAGTAGGCTAGCAATTATGGTTAATTTCTTTCTAGTTTTCAGAAGTTTAATGCTTCCTGGTGAGGTTTTTGATGCATTGTTTACATGATTTTTCCCTTCTCAAGAAAGCCTGCTGGTTTATTCTGGTATTTCCATAAGAACCAAGAGCACATAATGCATAATCCAATTAATTCAATTTTCACTAATGATAGTCTTCAATATTAACTGGTACCCAGCCCTTTTATTTTACACAGTCCTGCTGTGCTCTGAAATATGGTATGTACATGTGGAAGGAAAAGCCTGATAAAACAGAGAATGGAATTTCCATAAATGTCTGGTGTAATTATGATTTCAAATAAAGCATATGCTATATTTTAATGACACTTATTTCACAAATGGATATATATAAGGACTAAAAAAATTCAAATTTCTAAAAAGACGTATTGTGGAAGTCTATCATTAAACTAATAACGGTAGTGAAAGCAGAAGTTTTCTCAGGTTCAGAATGCAAGTATCTGAGAGCAAGAGAGGCTTGGGATTTGAACCTGTGTTTAAATAACAGGCTTTGAGCTATTTTTGAATAATGTTTATTCTTACTTTAACTTTTTTCATTTTGAAAATTCATTTTCATTATAATTCAACTGTGGAAGAAAGCCACATCACTTTTTCATTAAGCCAGAATTCTGGTTTTCTGAAAAGGCTACTTGGAAGTGTTTTTTGAAATTGCTCTCTGAATTGGAAAGTCTTTTCAAAATTTCACTTGAAATTACCAGGTTAAAAAGAGCGTAGGTTCAATCAAATATACCTAAACCAAAGCAAACTGCTTTGTTTGGGGGTAAAATAAAATCTATCCAACATTAATGCTTTTCTTTTTCCTCCTTCCTCCTCCTATCTCATTTAATGCACGCAGTATGGGCAACATATAGGAGTTGGAAGCCCTTATGCAGCTGGAAAACTATGATATAGTTGCAATCATAGAACTTCTAATAAGAAGATGTGAAATGGGAGAGCCCAGCATTGTGCAGTGCTAGGCCTGAAACCAGTTCCAGGGAGTTTAGAAGTTCCTGGGGTGGAGGAGATCAATATGGAGCACATGGAGAGCAGACGAAATAAGCATGCTGCTTCTGGGGAGTTGGATGAAGGGCGTGCAAAACTCATGAAGTTCAACAAGGCCAAGTGCAAATTCCTGCACGTGGGTCGGCGCAATCCCAAGCACAACTATAGGCTGGGCGAGGAACGGATTGAAAGCAGCCCTGAGGAGAAGGACTTGGGGGTATTGATGGATGAGAAGCTCAACATGAGCCGGCAGTGTGTGCCTGCAGCCCAGAAAGCCAACCGTGTCCTGGGCTGCATCAAAAGAGGCGTGACCAGCAGGTCGAGGGAGGTGATCCTGCCCCTCTACTCCACTCTCCTGAGATCCCACCTGGAGTACTGCATCCAGCTCTGGAGGCCCCAGTACAGGAGAGACATTGACCTGTTGGAGCGAGTCCAGGGAAGGGCCATGAAGCTGATCAGAGGGCTGGAGCACCTCTCCTATGAGGACAGGCTGAGAGAGTTGGGGTTGTTCAGCCTGGAGAAGAGAAGGCTCTGGGGAGACCTTATAGCAGCCTTCCAGTACCTGAAGGGGCCTAAAGGAAAGCTGGAGAGGGACTGTTTATCAGGGAGTGTAGTGACAGGACAAGGGGTAATGGTTTTAAACTGAAAGAGGGCAGATTTAGATTAGATGTTAGAAAGAAATTCTTCACTGTGAGGGCGGTGAGGTACTGGAACAGATTGCCCAGAGAGGTTGTGGAGGCCCCATCCCTGGAAGTGTTTAAGACCAGGTTGGATGAGGCTTTGGGTAACGTGGTCTAGTGGAGGGTGTCCCTGCCCATGGCAGGGGCGTTGGAACTAGATGATCTTTGAGGTCCCTTCCAACCCAAACCATTCTATGATTCTATGAAAACCATCCTCTGACATATCTGTGACCAAATCTCACCCTGACCTTCAGTTCCTTCCCCCTCAGTGTGACCCTCACCTTCCACTGTTTGTCCACAGGAGTCTGCAGGCCATCAAATCCTCTTCCCTGAACCTCTTTCTTCTGACAGCCCTGTCTGGAAAAAAGCAGGGAACAACTCACACTTCTGACTCTTTCTCCTGTAGTCTTTCAGACCCAATACACTAACAGGAAGACTCCATTCCTTCCTGAAAATTTGTCTTCAGCACTAATATCCCTTTACCTGTGAGAGACACAGGTAAAATTTTTGCCGTCTTTTCTGTATTGTGCACCAGTTGATTCTTGTTTTTATTCTGCATAAATATATGCAATATATATTCTTCAGAAACTCATATACAAATGATGACTATCATCTTCTTTGTCCTATCACTAACAAGCCATCCTTGTAGTGAGACAAGAAATGGATGCTTCTACCTTGCTTCCTTAATTGATGGGTCAGCAGCTTCATTTCACCTACCTCCACTGGCAGCGAATCTAACTGAGGCGGCAGTGAAACGGTGTGGTGGGGTGTGGCTTCACAAGCCACTCCGGCAACCTGCAGTTTACACAGTGCAGCAGAGAGGTCAGCTGGATGCTCAGCTGCTGCAACTGGTTATGTCAGACATCTCTCAAGGCCCTTAGAAAATGTCAGATGATTATCTCTTGAATACCCCATCAGCAAATCAGCTGGAGTGGCAACCTGCACTGAGGAAATTAAGAAATCATTGTAATTACTTATGATCTAAATTGATTTGCTATTTTCAATAAGGGCAGAAAAGAACAACTTTACAGCTGAGTATGTTGCCATCTACCTGACTTTATTCCAGCAGCCAGCTCAAACAAAAAATGCACTTAAAGTGAGAGGGAGTGACTTAACTTTCTCCCTAAATCCAAAATAACTTCAGAAACCTCCATCCAGCTGCGATCCTGGGGAATCTTTGATTCCATACAAATAAGCCTGCAGGGTTTTCTGACTCTAAAGTTCACCAGATACCTCTCTGGCATATGTGCCAAATTACCCAGCTTAAACATTGCTAAACAAATAACTAGCATATTTAAACAAGTTGGAGAACCACAGAGTGAGCTTTTCTCTCCCAGAAGGGATCAGTCTGGCAGGCTCCCTCGCACTATGTGTAAACACAGTGCCTGAATCGGATTCTGGTCCTGACAGTTCAAACAGAAAGCATTTATAGCAGCTGCTTTCTTATAAAATACAGCAGGAGGAAGAGCCTGCCTCAAACTGTAACACATTTGTTGGAGCATTAATCCAGAATATGTCTTTTTACCTCCTCTGCCTGACTTACTGTTACAGCTCCCAGATTCCCAGCACACACCTAAACACGGTGGTTAAGTGATGTGTCGTTTTTTCTAACAACATGTCACTACTCTTTCTCCAGCTGTGGGACTTTGGAGAAAGAAATTCAAAATTCATTGTAACCTATGGGTTTAGGCACCCACTCATAGTACTGAGCATCCTGCTCTGGCTGGCCCAGCTTTGCGCCAGGGGCTGGACTCGACTGTCTCCAGAGATGCCTTCCAACCTCAGCCATTATGTGCTTCTGCGATCCCAGAGTAGGGAAGACCTAGATTCAGGCCTCTGGTTTGAAGACTATCTCTATGTTTTGTAATAGAAAGACACATTTTTAACTTCTCCATCAAGACCCACTTGTCCCTGGCCAAAAAAAAAAAAAAAAAAAAAAAGGCATCATAATGAAGGCCTATGAAATGGATATGATGCTAAGAAGTGGCTTGAATTGAGAAAGGCAGTATGGAAGCAGTGGTTGAAAACTAATAAATGGCTTCTATTATTGCTATATCATGTATCAGCTACATCAGCTCAGCCCACACAGGTAAGCAAATGTATCTTCCATTTCAGTTCACTGCTGAAGGTCCACAGGTCTAACTGGAAATTTTTTAAGGGCTCAAAAATAAAAAAAACCAGATTGAAAAACAATAGGAGGAAAACAGATAAAACAGTTTGCATTACAATGAAAAAAATCATAAATAGTACCAGTCTTTTTTAAAAAAAAAAATCTGTTCAAGAGAATCAAGTGCAATTAGTAGTGCAGTCAAAATAAAGAACTAGTAGCAGTGAATGTAAAAAAGGGAGGAGAGCATTAAAACTAGTGAAAAAATGAATTGTGAATTAAAGTTATCTGATTATCTTTTAGGGGTTAGCATCTATAATGAATTTGTGACTAGCTGATATAAAGCTGGATATTAATTCTGTTGCCCACCTTTCCCTCAGATCAAAGCACAACAGAGTTTTTTCAGACAAGACTAACGGTAAGCTGGATATTCTTCAGTCAGTTGGTTATAGGAAAAATGTCTACTGTAAGAGAGAAAGTAGTGAAGAATGAAGGGGAAGCAGCAAAATACCATGTTCCATGCACGGGCTCCCTTACAGATGTCAGACATACAGGCATCTTGATGGGGAACCACCTACCTGGTTTAGAAATTTGGTACAATATTTTTGTAAATATTTTATACTTGTGTATTTATATGACTTACAAATTTGAGGATGTTTAATCAAAGAAGAGTAGGAAGATGGGGCAGAAAGAACAAAGTCATCCTTTTGTAAGAGAAAAATCATTGCTTTTTATCAACTGTTAGGATGAGATATTCAAATCGGCTTCTAGTATCTTACAGATGCACATCTTACATCTGCTAACCCATTATTTAAGAAAAAATTAAGATATTTTGGCCAAAGTACATTTTTAACCTAGATTAAGGATGACTCTGCATTAGGCAGGAGCACATGCATTCATTAAACTGCTTCACTGTTGAACTTAAAGTATCTGTTTAAATGTAACTCAAAGGATAACTGAATATTATATACACCAGATTTACCATTTGCTCACCTCAAACTGCTCAGATAAAGGGAGTTCAACATTAATTATACCATACTTCATTCAACTTCACCAGATAGTGATGTTCATGGTTGATTTCTGTCAGACAGGTAACACTGTATAAGGGGTATAACTGATTCATCATCTGCCATGGTTAGGATGTTGTCTCCAGACTAAAAAAGGAGCTCTGAAATTTTTCTTTCATGTCCTGATGTGTAAATCATCAGTAGGAACTTCAGAAATTCTAGAAGGATTTCCAGGTGAAGTTCCCTGCCTAGCTGGACTGTCACTATTGATGGGGATTCAGTTCTGACAGTACTCATATGTGTATTGTGGGCATATTCTGTGCTATATTGTGCGTATATTCTGTGTATTGTGAATAGTGCCTAGGAGCAGAAAGGATATTTTAGAACCCATACAAATAGCTCTACTGAACACTCGTATTCCCACAGCCCAGTCTCCCGTCATACAATACACTAACAAGACAAAGCAAGGTGCTTGTTTCTCTGCCTCACTTCTTGAATACAGCAGAAAGTATGAGAAAAGCAGTAGACTCAGAGTTGCTGATTCATGTAGGAGAGCGAACTTGTGACCCTATACATATATGATGCTTAGTACACGTATACAATGCCTACAAGGGTCAGTACTGGGTCCCATACTGTTCAGTGTCTTCATTAATGATCCATGTGATGGGACAGAGTGCACCCTTAGTGAATCTGCTGATGACACAAAACTTGGAGAAGTGGTTGATGGACCAGAGGGTTGTGCTGCCTTTCAGAGGGACCTCAAGAGGCTGGAGAAACGGGCTGCTGAGAACCTTATGAAGTTCAAAAAAGAGAAGTGTGAAGTCCTGCCCCTGGGTAGGAATAACACCACACACAAGCACAGGCTGGGAGCCAGCAGGCTGGAAAGCAGCTTGGCAGAAAAAGACCCAGTGGATACCAGGTAGAACATAAGCCAGGTATGTGTCCTCGCAGCAGACAAAGTGTCATTCAAGGCTGAGAGAACTTGGACTATTTAGACTGAGGAAGAGAAGGTTCAGGGGGACCTTAACTTTGCATAGAAATACCTGATGGGAGGGAGTAAAGAAGACAGGGCCAGGCTCTTCTCAGTGGCATCCAATGAAAGGACAAGAAGCAATAGGCAGAAACTGAAAACAAGAAAATCTGCTTAAACATAAGAAAAATTACTTTTTTATGGTAAGGATGATCGAACACTGGCACATGTTGCCCATTTTTTGGGATGCTCAAAACTGAACAGAGTCCTGGGCAGTCTGCTCAAGTTGACCTTATCTGAGCAGAAAGATGCAATAGATGACCTCCAGAAGTGCCTTGCAACCTCAGCTGTTCTTTGATTCTATGAGTCTATGGCTGTGATTCCATATTGGTATGAAAGGGTATGGCCAGTATCTCAAGGTGTAGCCTTTTCAGGATTCATTTCCTGGCATATCAGATGGAATCATCAACACTATGAGGTCTTTTTGCATGAAATTTTGGCTTCGTGTATGTTTATACTTCAGTTTTCTGATCAAAGATAAGAGTGTCAGTGATGCTTAAAAATAATTTACAATAGCTGGGAGTTAGTAAGGTTTCCATTTTACTTCCCTATTCACTATGCTTGCCTTGAGCATTTAAAAGTGTTTCATTTTGACAGACTCAAAACTGGGACTAGAAGAAAAAAAAAAAAGATATGGAGATAGCTGAAAAAAAAATTATCCTGTATTAAAATAACAGGGTAAAAAACGAACAAGATCTCCATTTGTTTTTCAGTCCGAACACAACAGATCCAAGAATAAATAACTATGGCATATAATATCTGTAACTGAAACAAACTTCCTCTAGTGAGAAAATCATGAAGAATGGTTTGGATAGAACTGACAGAATTTTAAGAAATTGTGATGCACATCTCTATAAATTGAAGTAAAATGCTCGACTTGTCATTGAAAAAATAAATGGTCATCAGAAACTAGAAGCAGGTTTGTTCATAAATATACCTCCACATCACCAAAACTAGCAACTTTTTAGGGTCAATGGTAAAGTGAATTGAAAGTTTTCTTCTGTTTCATAGCAATCAGTCACACCTATCTTTAATCGTCTTCATAGTGCTTGCATGGAAATAGGTAACTTTCATCTAACTGTTTACATTTGGCTGTCTAAATGATTTCTCGTTATTTAGTCTGCAATCAATGTATTATATGAATTTTATTTCAGACACATCTGCTTTTTCAACATGCAGACTGATTAGTTTAAGATTAATTTGCAACATCAGCAGATGTTAAATTAAATCTGGGCTACACTAGACTCTGTATGCATCATTCACTTTCCCACCCACCAAGGCTGGGTCCCAGTGTGAATGGAAGATTTGCTCCTGTGTATTCCTGTAAAAGCACACAATAAACATTAGCTTATGCTTATGCAGGAGTAATCCAATTGATTCAGATTTTTCACTCATGTATTTTAGGTCTGGTAGGACTTCTCTGGGCATTTCATACAGAACCATGTTGTTCACAGTGTCCTGATGTCCTTGCATTCGTTAGGACACGTAGAAAAGTGTTCAGGAGAAATCAAACAGGCTGCACGAAGTCAGTCTGAGAGAGAGAGAGAGAGAGAGTGCGCAAAGAGAGTTTGCTAACCCTTATTCCAAGGATGACAACAGGAAAAAAAAAAAAAAAAAGGCAGTATTTAAGTCTGTTACATTCTTAAATGATACTCTTGTAACACAGGGGCTAACATTATGAAATGACTAAAATACACCAGCCCACTAGCCATGGCATCCTATCTTTTTGTTGCATATCTTTATTGCCATTTTTTTTCTATTTCCTCCTTTACTCCTTGCTACTGTATATCCAAGCATCATATTTTCTGTCTTTGCATACGTGTCTACATATAGTGGGAAAGGAATAAACTTTCCAAAAGATTAAGAAATCTTCCATCTTCCTTGATATATAGCATATGTAGCATGGAATTCTTGGAGGTCAGCAATTCAATTTCCCGTATCCCTCATTCTTTCTTCCATATTGTCTCCAAGGAAGAGCTTCAGGAAATCTTCCTTCTCTGTTGATTGATTCCTTTACACAACAAAGGTTTCTTCAGAGTTAGTGAGTGGTCTTCTCCACCTTCTGGTTACCCCAGGAAAGCTCCTGTGGTCCAATAGGGAAAAATTACTGTCATATTTTATTTATTAGCATCATCTAAGAAAGGACTCTCCTTCAGTCTGCTACAACTTTTTTTTTTTTTTTTTCTACAACTGGTCTCTTAAAATTCTGCACTTTTATATTCACACAACAAATATTTATAAAAATAAAAAAGCCAGCCCTGTAAATGTTGTGGCAAATTCATGACATTGGGCAACATATTTTGCTAAGGCAAAACAACGTTTACAACTTTTAACTAAGTTTATTACATTCTTAAGATATGTAGCTCTAAACATGGCCTGGCATCTATCTTAGTCTAATTTTAGTATTCATACTGGAATTTAAATTTGGGAAAACTCTATGGTTCATTTTATTTGTTCTTTCCACATCCATAAGCATTAAACATCTAATGAAACTTTATCAGTAGGAGTGATCCATTCCCTTTTATAGCTAAGTTATATGCCAATATTCATAAAGTTCTATAAAAAAATATATACAATATTTATAAAATTATTTTTTTTTCCTAGAATATGGTAATGAGCAATGATGCAGAGCAAAATTTTATTGTGGTGCTCTTTACTTGCCTTTCTAATAGATCCTTCTCTCACTCATGTCATGATGAAGAAAAAGTGACAGAAATGCAAAAGAATAAAATGCTGCCACAGCCACACTTTGTCCTTTTGGTGAACAAATACACACAAAAGAAATGCTGTAAGTGTCGATCCCTAGTAAAAAAAAACTTGGTTATTTACTACTTTCCCTATGTTCAATGACTTCTCAGTGCTAATGAATTTGGTTTACCAGTATCATGGGAAGTGGATAGTGTCTCAGATGGTCAATATGAGCATGTTCACAATGTTTCCAAGTACTCCTACACCTGCTCTTTAATGAGATACAACTCACCTCCTGTTTATTTAGACTCTTAGCATTTATTCACTGTCTACTTGCTTACCGAGTCATTTATATTCGTGGTGGCGTGGTTTCTTTTTTCTAGGATGTATCACCCTGATGCATTTATTGATTTGCCCTAGCTGCTTTGATTAACATTAAAAAATCATTTTCTCACTTCAGCCTTTTTAAGTTTCTTGTCTCTCCCTGATAAGTGTTTAATTATGGCTAATCCTTCCATTTCCTTGCTATCCATTTTATTGTCCTCTTTTCCTCTTCCATCTTCTGTGTTAATTTTCTCCCCCAATTTAAATCTTTGAAAACATCTAAGCTATGATATCTGTTTTATTCCTCAAACTTCCCGCCTCTCTCCTCCAGACAAAACTTCATCCTACTGAATACCTGTTGTGGTTTTTTAGGATCCTGCTAACTTGTTTCACCACGTTGGCTACTAATATGATTAAGCAAGCTTCACTTAAGGGGAATAAAATTCTTACTCTCCTAATTTCTGAGCATGCATTACCTGTTCAGCATGCAAACTTCTTCCTGAAACATAACAATTAATACCAGGATCTACTAACGAAAACCAGGACTGATTTTAGGTTTCAGTAGCTGTCCTAGGTCTCTTCAGTTCTGGAAGTGCAGCAAACCTACTACAACCCTTGAATTTCAGGCAGCTTCTCCCATCATCAGGGAGTCACTGTTGAGTCTCATCACATGAAGGTATTGCCACCACAGAGAAGCTGTATTACAAGTGCAAGATCCGTTTCAGCTCCTCTAGGCAAGAGCATCTCCCCTTTTTCCCATAGGTACCTTAGAAGTTGTATTTAGTGGAGTTATCCACATGCTTTAGTGTTTGCTAAGAACTCAGGATAAGTAAATATTAGTAATTCATTTTCACAGTCCAGAAGTAGACTATAATAGAGTTAGAAAAGCTTTATGAATAGATTCACAGAAATAAAAAATCTGCAAGCTTTCATCAGTCTCCGTGTAAGTTCTCTCCCTTCTTGTCATCTAACTACAAGTTCAGCTGTGTGTCTGTTCTTACATAAAGCTTAGGTCTGATACACAAGAGGGGTACTGCAATCAGAAGACACAGGTAAAATCTAAGCCTAAATCTCGCCCTGTTGTTTTTTGGGGGTTTTGTTTGTTTGGTTTGGTTTGCTTTTTTTCTAGATCGGTCCCTTTTCCCAGCATCTACTTTAAGATTTCTGAGAACAGAAGTAGGTCAGGACTTTGAACTTAGCTTTTTCCTGAGGGAAAATTCCTCACATCCCCATAAATTTTGCAAACATTATTGGCTAAGTGGAGCCATCTATAACCAGATATAAGCAGTTCATCAACCTTCTGAGAGCAAAGTGTTCTTTCCCTCCTGGCAGAGAGAGATTGAGATCTCAGGGCAAAGGCAGGAGATTATACACCAACCTACTTATAAATTGTAAATCTACGCTACATACAAATATATATATGAGATTATGTGTGCTGTTTTTAAGCAAGCTGGGCACAACTGTAATTTGTAAAAAAAGCACATTTTTGGATTCATGGCTTCCTGACCCTGGTTTGAGGTCTGCTATGACAGGCACCTCACATTTTGCTACAAACCAGTATCTATTCTGCTTCACTCCACCGTCTGTGGTCAGAGCAGCAAGACTTTTATTATCGTCTTGTTGGATAATCAGTTGCTGCAGAAGCAGGGTTTCTCTAACCATCTTCCTTACTAGCTAGGTGTTGGCGTATTTATTCATTCCTGACTGTTTCTGTCCATTTCCAGGGCTCAAAACCTCTAATGTGTATTTAGAAATCTGCCTTTTTTCTGGAGCCAAATGCAAGTCATTCATAAGCAGCTGGAGAGGAAAATATTTCTCAGCATTCACTTAGAGAATTAGCTCTGTAAATACTGGCAGTGCCAAGAAAACTTGCCAACCAGAGATGAGTGAAGCAATTTATATGTAAAATAACTGGTAGCAACAACCCATGACAACAGGAGAATTTTCTGCTACTCCAGCTGTCATTCCAAATGGGAATTTCATTTATTACCTATCTATCCTCCTTATTTTGGAACTTTCCTATTACAAGAAGATAACCAAAAGTAGTAACAAGCAATTAACATTTACTTTATTGATTCTGAAAGTTTGCTCACATTTGCCAGTGTAATCTGCATGTAAACTGATGGCCTGGCAAAACTGACCTTTCAAAAAAACATATGGTAGAGTTAATCACTGTGAAATCCTTAAGGCTTTGCAAGTCATTGGAAAGGCATCCAAGCAAGCTGTTCAGCAACATTAAATCTTTGCAACTATATGTTAGGTACAAGAGATCAAAGTAATGTTTCAATATTTTATATCACCATAAGCTAAAAATCATTTGTCACTGATTTAAAAAAAAAAATAATTCTGTATTATTCTGTATTTGACTTATTGTCAAGTTCTTCTGCCTGTTATGAATAATAAATCAGAGCTTACATGTGCAACTGTTTATGCATATTTATTCACAAATAAGTGCTTATCTACACATTATATATAAAACTATTACTGTGAAATTATTGCTTACTGCATCCCTCGAGATATTTCTCTGGCACTTAATTTTTCTGTTAATAACTATGTTAAAGACAAAGTATGTACATAAGGCCTCTCCCACCACACATGAACATAAACATGTCTATGTAGAGACTGGCTTGAACTGCTACCTTCTGAATCTTCTGCAAAAGCACTCATGTAAACCCAAGGCAAACTGTTGTCAGGTCTATGGTAATAATAGTGTCATGTGAAAGTTTCTTCTAGGATCATTTGCTTAGGACAGTAGCAGATTCTTTGGCCCAACCCCTTGTTTACCCCTTTTTACCATCATCTAAGAAAGGAATGGTGAATTATCTCAATTTAAGCAGTAATCACAAAAGCAGAAGATAGGGATACTATCAGTCTATTTTTTAAGGTGGGCTAAATTGTATTTTGCAACTTCTTAAGAGACTGAGTTATACATGTTTGCACGACTCAGACTTCAGATCTACAAGTTCAGATTTTTAGGTCATCCTTTTCAAGCTTCACCCCCTCACATCACAGAGATGAGATATGAAATCCAAGTGCCATCTACATTTTCACGCTTTGTCACAATTCAAATGATTAGAGTTTGAAAACACAGGTACAAAGTTAACTTCCTCTTCCTAAGGAATTCTCTCCTGGCAACTGAAGTTGAGATTAAATAAATTAAAAAAAGAAAAAAAATCTGTGCAGGTTTGGGCCATTCAATTAAACAGCATCCAAAAGCCAAAAACTCATGTGGCAACAAGATACTTACTGTAACGTTTTTCGATAAGTTTTAGATTCTTTCCAGTGAAAGGAAACAGATATACTGAATTTTACCGGCTGCCTGACACACAGATATAGCCTTTTCCCTGTAAGGTAGCAAAAATACTTCAGTTTCTAGACTTCCAATGATTCAAATTTAATATTTTTTCTCTGACTAATGAAAGTGAGGCCACTGCCCTGAGCTCCAAAGGATTTTTATCACTTTCTGATGCACAGGTGGGACATGCCCAGAGTTTCCCCGAAACATTCCAGCCAGTTCAAATGAAGTTATTTGCTAATTACTGCATAATGTTAATTACAGTTATTGTTTGTTTTAGAGCCTGTTCCTAGCCTCCCCGTTCCACGTCTAGACCAGTGTGCCCAAAGAGATAGGTGGATTATCGCAGTGGTCCCGTCGCGGGTCGCCACAGCATCCTTCTCAACAGGTGCCTCCCTCCACCCCTTCTCCATCTCTCAAGCATTATCTGGAGATTGGCATCAAAACAAAAGAACATGTTCCGAATTAAGCCTCAAGAAAGGGAAATGACTCCACCCCATTCACCTCCCTGCCAACAGAAACTCACTCCTGTCTTTTTGATGTTTGCTTCCAACCCCACAGAGAACTTTGCATTCATTTACCACAGAACGAGGGGTCAAAGAAAATTTCAACTATTAAATAGTTTTCTCTCAACGCTTCCATTAGGTAGGAACACAATTCCCATTAAGAAGATGGAACAGCATACCAGGGTATTTGTTTTCTGGCTGCTATGGGCTGTTCCTTGGTAGATGCAGGATGTGTAAATAAGAGTATAACCGCAAAAACACATGAAAAAACCCTTGTATTGACCTGTAAGTTACCAGTGTAATTCAACAGGAGAACTAGTCGGGCCCATACAGACATTTCTTTCAATCAGGTTGTATTAAAAAAAAAAATGTGTTTGATCCCCATGATGTTTTTCTTGATCACAGTTAGACTTCCATGTGCTTGTGGCTTTGCCTCTTATCCTTTCACCTGATATTACACAAAGTGATAGTCAAGTATCACTTGCTCAAATATCCCTACGCTCTCTACAGCTTCCTGAGGAGGGGAAGTGGGGAGGGAGGTGCTGAGCTCTTCTCCCTGGGATCCAGTGACAGGATGTGGGGAATGGTTCAAAGCTGCACCAGGGGAGGTTCAGACTGGACATTAGGAAGCATTTCTTTATCGAGAGGGTGGTCAAACACTGGAACAGGCTTCCTAGGGAGGTGGCTGATGCCCCAAGCCTGTCAGTGTTTAGGAGGCATTTGGGCAATGCCCTTAACAACATGCTTTAACTTTTGGTCAGCCCTGAACTGGTCAGGCAGTTGGACCAAGTTGCAGGTGCCTTCCAGCTGAACTGCTCTGTTCTGTTCTGTGCTACACTATGCTATGCCATGGTATTCTTTTCTGTAAGAAAATAATTAGTTAAAATTAAGATACCTGGCCTATTCACTCTTGCAACCCAATATTCCCATTAGGTTGATTTTTTTCTTATGGCAAAGCATCTTTGCTTCATGAGAATCACAGTAGCTTGAAAAATTGTACAAATAACTACATATTTTCTTAGTTTAGTTCTCTGGGGTACTCAAACTAAGACCCAATCAGCTAAATAACTATAATTAATTTTTCTTCATGCTCTATTAATCTCTTGTGTAATACTAATTTAAAGCCTGCTTTATTCTATTTACTTGATTTATCTTAATGAATTTTTGCTGACATTCACTTGTAAACAGATCCACATGTTTTCTTCTAATCACATTCCACAGTTATATGCAAGTTAATTTTCTTATTTTCAAAAAGACTATATAAAAATAAATGAAAAATATAATTACACTACCAAAGACTGGACTATTACGTTACTAGTTGGTGCTTATTTGCTTAACATAATGGAAGATTTTTCGATGTCTTTTTTTTCTACTTATTTATTTTATTTATGAATGAAGATAGAGCCTATGGCACATTTAAACTCCATAAGTCTCAGAAGAGCAATATAGAGGCTTGATCACACATTTGTGGAAAGAACATAAATGAAATAGTGCACAGCGGTTAATATAAAATGGTATTTAAAACAAAAAAATGCACAAACCTGAGTTCAAAGTTTAAGCTCTGACACCATTTTTCTCTGAAAAAAAATAAATCTTGTTAACAAGTTAACCTGTAAGGAGGTTGTAGTGAGGTGGGTGTTGGTCTCTTCTCGCAAGTAACAAGTGATAGGACAAGAGGAAACGGCCTCAAGTTGTGCTGGGGAGGTATAGATCAGAGGATTTTAGGAAAAATTTCTGCACCGAAAGAGTTGTCGAGCATTGGAACAGGCTGCACAGGGAAGTGGTTGAGTCACCATCCCTGGAGGTATTTAAAAGATGTGTAAATGAGGTGCTTAGGGACTTGGCTTAGTGGTGGACTTGGCAATGTTAATTTTACGGTTGGACTTGATGATCTCAAAGGTCTTTCCCAACCTAAACAATTCTATGATTCTATAATTCTAAGTCCACCTTCCTAAAGTCAAATAGAAAATAAAAAGAACAGAACAGTCTAAAATTATATATAATGTCGATATAGTGGACACTCCATTCATAGACTGTCATAGCTATGAGTTAAAATGTCACTGGCCATAACACAGAAGATCTGGTTGTCTTTTTTAATATAAAGCTTTTTAAAATCTCCACTAGTTGCTGCTCTTAAAGGTACAAATATCCTATCAGCAAAAATACTGTCTTTCTACTTTGGATGAACAGTATTGGGAGGGAAAAGACAGACACTCTATGTGCCTGTTTCTGTTCTGCAGAGGCATCTACTAAAGTTCAAACAGCAAAAACAGAAGTAAGAGCAACAGATACACACAGCTGAATTAATGTAACAGACCACCTCATTTCTATTTACTCCTGAATTTGTCACATTTGGACGACTGTCACATTCAGAGGGCCAGCAGGTCAAGGGAGGTGATCCTGCCCCTCTACTCTGCTCTGGTGAGACCCCACCTGGAGTACTGTGTCCAGCTCTGGGGGCCCCAGTACAGGAGAGACATGGAGCTGTTGGAGCGAGTCCAGAGGAGGGCCATGAAGCTGATCAGAGGGCTGAGGCACCTCTCCTATGAGGACAGGCTGAAAGAGTTGGGGCTGTTCAGCCTGGAGAAGAGAAGGCTCCGGGGAGACCTTATAGCAGCCTTCCAGTACCTGAAGGGGCCTACAGGAAAGGTGGAGAGGGACTGTTTACAAGGGCATGGAGTGATAGGACAAGGGGGAATGGCCTTAAGCTGAAAGAGGACAGATTTAGATTAGATGTTAGAAATTCTTCACTGTGAGGGTGGTGAGGCCCTGGAACAGGTTGCCCAGAGAGGTTGTGGAGGCCCCATCCCTGGAAATGTTCAAGGCCAGGTTGGATGAGGCTTTGGGGAACGTGGTCTAGTGGAGGGTGTCCCTGCCCATGGCAGGGGGTTGGAACTAGATGATCTCTGAGGTCCCTTCCTACTCAAACCATTCTATGATTCCATGGATCTATGACTTTGGGGCACCCTTCCCCTTTTCTAAATTCTAGTGAAATAAGAATACTTGGAGAGAGATGTCACTAGACTTGCAAGTTGCATTACTACCTTTTTAGGGATACAAGAAGGTTGTGGTCACATAATATCACACATTGCAGGTTAAGGTAGGGATACAAATCTCCCACCCAACTCATAGCTATATTCTTCACAACCTGAATGCTTATAATGTATACTTTTGAACACATACTTCTGACATTTAAGGCAATGAAATCCTGCAAGAGCAGAAAAGTTAGATGGCCAAATCAGAATAGTAGCCAGTTTTTCTAAGTGATACAAGTACTTTCAAAGTCAGAGCACCATACTAAAGTTTCTTTTGCAGAAACCTCTCAGAAATACTAAAATGACATTTTTGTCTGATATTAGGTTAAATGTTTATTTGTATACTGCCTTTTACTTTATTGATACCATTAACATCCAGGTCTAAAATCCAATTGAACTGAAAATTGGTTTGCTTTTTCTGAGTCAGTATCATAAAATATACACCTGCTCTGCCTTGTTTTCTATGTTTGGAGTTTTATTAGTGAAAACATTCTTGTTTTCAATCATGGATTTTTCTACTCTTCTAGTTTTCTGTGAGAGTTTTGCTGCCACAAGGGGGAAAAATATGGACCCCTTTGTCCAATGATTCTCTCTTCGGCATACACTTACCTCCCCACCCTTGCTAGCTCCAGTTGATAAAGTTAAAAAAGAAAAAGAAAAAGCTTTTTTCTACTTCCATGTGCAAATGCCATTTTAATATAGAATTCAGGTTATTGCAGTCAGTGGACATCACAGCTGCAGCTTGCAGCAGTTTCACAAACAGACAGTTAGTTCTGGCAATTTCATACCCAGCATGCTTGTTCCTGAACCAAGAGCACACAGCACAGCTTATGACCTAAAGGGTGACAGACAGCATAAAGATTTTATTCCACCTTGTGCTCTCTGAGCCCAGGACTTCAGAGTACCAAGAATATTATCACAGTTGCATCCAGAAATTGCCATATGAGAAGAGAGCCTGGCAACAGGGGTCTGACGAAATCAATTCATCAGTTTGGATGTCAAACTGAGGAGGTAAAAAATATTTGAAACAGAATTGTAAAATTAAATTTTTAAACCATCTAAGTTGTTTTGTGGAAAATGAAACACTTCACCTGCTCCATAACAAATTCGTTCTGGCAAAGGCATTGGTTCCTGATGCCCTCTGAACTGGGGACTGAGATGCAGAACTACAGTTTGAGAAAGGAGGGTTTGAAATCCCCCTTAGGCCAAGTCAGAGCATAGACACCCAGGTTTTCCATCAGGCAGTCATCTAAAATAAGGAAGAGAAGGAGGAATGGAGGGTTCTAATCCATGCTCTGAAATCAGACAGAGAAGGTATTATCTTGTGGGGCAATGGGAGAGGGTAGTAAGTACACCTTCTTTCTGCAGTTCCATAATTCATAGAATCATAGAATCACAGAACGGTTTGGGTTGGAAGGGACCTCAAAGATCATCTAGTACCAACCCCCTGCCATGGGCAGGGACACCCTCCACTAGACCACATTGCCCAAAGCCCCATCCAACCTGGTCTTGAACACTTCCTTGCATGGGACATCCACAACCTCTCTGGGCAACCTGTTCCAGTGCCTCACCACCCTCACAGTGAAGAATCATACCCAAATTCCTTGCAAATCTTACACGAGAAGCTTACTTATATTTCATTGCAAAATTCTGTTACTTTTCAAGCATGCTAGAGATCATCAAGCTGACTGAAAGTGTTTCTTCAAGCAAATTGTGCTCTTCTAATCACATTGTAATGCTGACAAGCAGGCTTAGAGTACCACCAGCAGCATCCTTACTGCTGTAACAGCCCAACAAACTGGAGAACCGCATAGCACAAATGCCTATAATCCGCTTCTCTGGTGTACACTGGAAAGCTGCCATATGGCAAGAAAGAAGCACGTGTAAGAAGGCAAACAGCTCAGAATTTCTCCCCTTGGGAGAGGAACATTTTGGATCAAAACAGCGTTGATAGAGCATCTGGTAGAGTGAGTCACTGCTACTTATTCAAGGCTTCTAGTCATTTTCTTATGACACATGTTACTGTCAGGCAGGCCTAAGTCTTATGAACTTTTTTGCTTTTCCCAAGTATAGGCTACTCTGGGAGCAAGCAACTTTTTTGCCTTTGAGGTTGAAATTGTTCATTTCTTTTCTTTTACTACAAATTACAGTACAGGAAAATAAAACCCAAGAAGAAAGAAAAATAACCATTTCACTGCTTGGTTTCATGAGCCCATGAAAATAATTTTCAGACCCTCAACCACTAAAAATGAGATGAAAATTAGCTGCAGTACTCTCTCACTGACAAGACCCCTACCTCAACTGTCAAAAGTTTTGTTGGCTAAACTTGAAACTGTAAAGCACAGTAATGGTTATTTTTCCAAAAAGCAAAAAAACTCAGAAAGCAAAACAGAACAGTAACCAGCAACACATATACAAATAAATAACAAAGCAGTTTCCATGTTCAGAAAATCTCTTCAGAAATGTTGGAGGGGAATATTCTGGAGGGGACTGGTTTGGAGGAACACTGTTTTAATACTTCAGAATGTATCTATAGCAGCAACCATGCAGGAGGAAAATCCTGACTCTGAACACAAACCCCAGCACATTTAAAATACAAGGACACAAAATATCAAAGTACTAGTGGACTGGGAAAAACAAACAAACAAACAAAAACAAACAAAAAAAAAACCCCACAAAACAAAACACAAAACAAAAAACCAACCAAAACAGTTTTTATGAAAAGAACAAGCTGAAGGATAAAACCTTTCCTTACACAACCTCATCAGCATTCCTCAACTCATTTCTAGATCATTCCATACCTGTGCAATCTTTTTCTTTATTTTAGTCTGCAAAATTACTGATGAAGGAGCCAGTGTGATGGCTAGATACTCTCACACTCACGATATTGCAGGTACACACAAACAGTCACTGTTGTATTCGTGATGAGTACACCCAGTAACAACGCACAAATCCCACAAAACACAGCAGGCAGCAACAGAATATAAAGTCACCTGAAATTAATGCTTTCACTTCCATTTGAAATTGAAGCTTTAAAAGTCATGTGAACTCAGTCTTCAACAAAACATAGCTATTCCCACAACCAAAATATGAAGCACATTTCCATTCATATAGATTTGCTAAAATATTAGTCTGAGCTTGGCATGTTATTAAGATACTTGAGATAGAGCTTATTGGGAAGGGACTTGTTTTCAAGAAAGACTTAAACAATGTAAGTCAAAATTTTCCACACAAAATTGAGAAAATTAAAATTTAAGATTTCTATTTTTAAAAAAGAAGTACACATTGCTGACCCTTGTTTTTGCCATCCTCTCTGAAAACTAGATTTTAGAAAGGCTATATCATCTTACAGCATATTACTATTTTGTTGTTCTGTAAAGAAGTCTTGTGATGGATCACGAGAGACAGAGGTCGGCTAAAAACCTTGAACCCTAGAGGAGGAGAACAACACCAGAGCATGAACTTTCTCAAAGCACTATGACTGTGCACCTGAAACACTGCGTCTGCACATCTGAATTATTTTTGTTTGTGACAAAAGTGTTTTAATATTTGGCTCAAAACCTAAATACATTTTATAGGTTTACTTTATTAAGGCAAAAACATCTACATTCTTCTGAGAAAACAGATCACTTCTGTTCAGATTTCTAAGTAGTCTTTCTATTGTATAACCTTTAGTGATCTTTCTTCTAAATATTCTTCCAGTTTTATTTTGAACCTATAAAAATTTTTACATCTGTATCATCTTTCAGTGAAATTTACTATCTTTTGCATGAAGAATCATTTCCTTTTGTTCTGATTTGATTCACACTAGGTTTGAATTGATGGCCCTATTCCTGTATTGAAAAAAAAATAGTGAGCATCCTTTCATTTTTATTTTTTTTTTTGTCCCTCAATATTAAGCACTTTGTCTCCTTTACAAGACAAAAACTCAGTTTTTTCACTCTTGCCTTGTGTGGAAGCTACCCCACACCTTTTATTACATTCCTTTTCTTCACTATACTTTGTCTAAGTTTTATGACTTTTTTTTTTTTTTTTTTTTTTAAATGAGGAGCCCAGAATTACAGTGTTCAAGGTCTGCAAAACTATGGATCTGTACAATGGCATAATGATGGGGTTTTGTTTTGTTGTAGGTTCTGGGGTTTTTTTATTGTTCCTTTTCTCTTTCTACTGAGTATTGAGGTAATATTTCATGAACCCTAAATCTCACTTAAAAAGTGGAACGCTTAGACTTACACCCCACTTTTTTGTAGATGAAGCTAGGATTATTTTGCTCTATGCATTTATCTTCATATTCATATATATGAATGTAGCTAGTGTTTCTGTGGCTACATCTGAAACCCCATTACTTTAGAAAATGCACCAGATTTCCATCCTGGACTCCTGAAGCAGATTTAAGCTTTGTGTCAGATTCTGCTACTGATACTCTATTAGCCTGGTCTGCACAATAACGGTTGCTATCCAACAGTCAAGTTTTATTACTTTAACAGTCACAATAGCTAGGAATAATATTTTAAGCAATGTAATCAAAGTAATTTAATTGACAATCCAAATATTAAAATCTGAACAATTGAAGATACATTGTAAGTTTAATAAGGCCTCAGATCTGTGGTGTACATGTCTATAATTGTATTCTGAATGGAATGGATTATATTTCTATGCTCTACTTCAAACTCATGAAATCTTTCAAGTTAGTTCTTTTGAGTTGGTATGCCTAACTGAAGTTAAAAACTATCACATGAAGTGCTATAAAAGACAATAACCATTTTATTTGTTGAAGTATTCACATTAAGAGCAATAAAGGAAAGCCATCAAATATCACAGGATGTTTGGTCACTTACAAAGAAAAATAGAAGACAAAAAATCAAATAAAAAGGCCGCTTTTTATACCCTATAGATACAATTACGAGAAACAATGCTAGGATTCACCACGCACAGAAAGCAAGCTGAAATTTAACGATGCATCTAAAAGGCATCACTGAAAGGCAGCATGATAAATTATTTTTTTATCCCTATTTCCTGAGAAAAGCGTCACAGGGTAATAAATCTCATCTATCTGGAAAGACGATATTTGAATCAGGAAAGCAGTAAGCCTGTAGGCTGAAATTACCTACAAGATAATATCAAGTGTGCTGTTTTCTGCACCAGAGAAATGACACTTCCATCTAATAAGGCAGGTATTGAGAAATTCTCAAAATCAAAAGTTCATCATTAGTAACCTTAATGAATGCTGGGTGGTGGTGTTTTGGGTTTTTTCCTGAGCTGTAGGCCAAAGTCAAATTGAATTTCCAGACAAATCATTTCTTGTGAGTTGGTATCTAAGGAACAACCGTGCTACCAGGCAGGAGAACACAATAGAGGTAATCAGTCTTGAGAAGCAGCTATCCCAATAACTCTTAGCATTATTCAAGAAGGCAAACAATTAGATATGTATGACCTGATATGAGTACTCTCATGTCACAGCTTTCCACTTGAAGTGAAAGACACTCCTCTGATGAAGATATCTCATCCATCTTGCAGAATACTTATCCAAGTAACAGCATTCAGGCTGGATGGCTGGGTAGTGGCCCTGCCTCCAACAATTGTCTCCCTATTTATAAAGTCCATCATCTGTTGTATAAGGGGGGGCGGGGGGGGGGGAATGGCATCCTTCCCCTTTCTCCCTCTACACACTTCTCAGACACTGTTATCTAGTCGTTATTCAAAAAGCTATTAGTCAGGCTCCTCAGCAGAGGTATATATCTCCACTACACTTTGCAAGGAAGGTATATTTCTATAAGCTCCAATGACATGTTTGCAAGTGCCATACCAATAACCTTGCAAGTTTGTCAGCCTTGTCAACTTGTACCATCAACATAAAAAAGTGGAGCTAAATAGTAGACTTTAAGGAAGGAAGCTCAAGAATTGTTTACTTGCCTTTAAATTAAAAATCAGAGAAGCTGGAGGTGTTAGGACTTGCTAAGAGAATCATGTTCTAGATGATACCTTACAGAAATACTGCATATAAAAAAAGGTTTCTCTAAGTTTCCTTCAAAACAGTGCTAAAAATGACAGCTGTTGTAGTAGATGCCACCTCACAACCTTTTTCAAAAGAGAAAAAAAAATCTGAGTGATCAGTATTTGGGATCAAGTGTGTTCAGAACCTTGATCCCTGTTCATAAGCGAGTTCAAGACCAATATAGAATCACTTTAGTATGCCATACAACAGGAATTTGATAGCTTCACAACAGGCTAAGAGGACACAAAAACCCCCATACATGCAACTGTCAGATTGTCAGAAAAGAGGTGGGTTGAACATAACAACTATGGCTGAACTAAGACATTAGGAATATACCTAGGCTTATGAAACAGCTCCAAAGAATTTTGTTATCACATAGTCACCTGGCACAGACTTTCAATTTAAAACTTCAAACCATGTACATTTTTATCCTATTATGTGCTTATTTTCATACCTCATACTACTTTTGGTAGCCAACCTGACTGTGTAGTCTTTAATCAAACTTCTTAATTCCTCTGGAAATCAATGTCTACAGAAATGAATTTGCATTTCAAAGCAGACACATAGAAAAATGTCAAATCTTCCTTCTGGCACTTTATTCAACAAATATTAAAGAATATCACAGCTTTTTTCTTGCCTTCTCAACTTTGCTCAGTAAAAGAAAGCTGTGCTACACTGGCATATTATAGATAGTGCCTTTAAAAGTGATCTACAGTAGCAAGCATAGTAATACAATTAGGGTAAAATATTTGAACACATTCTTCCATCTAAGAATGAAAAACTTCAAAATCTCTCTCCTCTGCCTCATAGATATCCATATTCCCCACACAGTTATGTCTGAAAAGTATTTCCTTCAGATTTAATCTCACTATGTTACACATCCTTTAAACTCAAACTTTTAACCTTGATTCAGTGTTTAGAAGTATAGAATAAATTTTGTTCCTTCAGAATTATTCAAATATTGAGAGGGCAGTTCATCTATGAACAGATGAATCTTCCCATCATAATTTCTGAACATTTTGTCTCCCATCAAGCACACCTCTTAACCATCTCTCCAGATTTCTGTGATTAGAGTGTTACACCACTGTTTCACAAGTAATTTTGTTATCTCTGTCAATATTTATCTGTGTCACCAGTCAAGTTTTCCAGAAAATCAAGATCTTAACTTTTCAAGGAACAAAGATAGCATGTTTAGGAGCTCAAAATCTTTGCCATAGGTTACTAATCAAAATAAAGATATGTTAAAAAATTAAACAGTAATATTTCCCTATTGTGTCAAAACAGATGCAAGACTTCTCTCACTTAAGCTTTTTTGAAGGATTAGGTGCATTTTCAGAGTTTCAACAAGATGCGGTTACTTAATAGTAAGAACAGGAGCCAATTGGAAAACCATGTCCTTCTTTTCAGTGGAAAATATTTATTTTATTTGTTTTCTGACAGAAAATGCGTGTATTTCATGAAGGACAGATTTCACAAAGAAAAAGGAAGACAATGATATCTGGAATAAATGTAAAATATACAGGCAACCAGCAAGGGTATGGATTGACAGTGGCTGGCGATGAAAAGTGGATTATTTGGTGGAAGAGAAAACAACACTGAAAGGGGAAACATTTGCCTGAAGAGACGTCTCTACCAGAACTCCTGAGGGATGGGAGTTGGGATAGATCTTAGTGTTTTCATTTACATTTTTTGTCCAAAACATGCATCAGGTTATTTGTTGTCAGCGCCATTTCCTGATAATCCTATGCTAGGAGCACTGTCAACACAGAAGAACATGGAAATATTCTGTAGGAATATGAAGGGGACTTGACGCTTAATTACGTTTTTGTTGCTACTACAAATGCCCTCCAGTTTGAGGTAACTGAGAAAGAGGATGACCTCGGTATGGCAGGTAATCTCCAATTGCAAGTCAGTAGTATGATCAACCTGTCAAAAAAGACAGACATTATCCCAAGTTGCTCCCACAGAGTAGAAGAGGCATTAAGTTCAATGTATGATGTACATTCAAATGACTATATACAATGAGATCATAGATTCAAAAATGGGTCTGTGTAACATCCAGACTAAATGGTTAGGTACCATTGTTCACTTTAAGGGGAAGGCATGTAGCATGAGGAGCTAATATATGTGAAAATACTATTTCCAAAATTCAAGAAAATTAAGTTTTCAGCATGTAAATTTTGCCTCTGAAAATTATTACAAGTTGGTTGAAAAGATAACCAGCCCAAATCCTTCTATCTCCTTCCATCTCCTTCCAAAAAAGTTTGAAAAAAATTTTGAGGAAGAAGTGCCATCACTGAGCAGGATCAAGCTGAAAAAGAGTCACAAGCAAGTCAAAGACGGAATTTTTTTTGGTGGGGGGGGGTGGTTTTTCTTTGTTGAGGGTGTGTGCTTTTGTTCTTGTTTGAAAACAGAGATTTTTTAGGAGAAATTTCCTAAGATCAGTTATTATACTGAACATTACATCTTGGGATTTTATTGTTACCTACAGTATTGCAAAATTACATTCCCTGGGACACACCAACTTATTGTGAGTTGTATGAGAAAACTAAGGTACTGTATGTTTTTTAAACAATAGTATTTTATAGAAACTTGTTGCCTTTGGAAAACATTAAGTTTATGTCAGAAATTTCCTCTAATAGCATTCAATAGCATCAGGAGGGGTACAGAACCTTTGAGGCAGGAACCAATCTGAGCTATTGCTCAGAGCTACACTGTGAAATCAAGAAACTAGATTTCACTGGCCCATTGTAATAAAAAGCTTCCCAGATATCATCTATTCTGTCATACACTGTGAAAAGATTCTCCCTTTGAGCTTAATTTCTTTTTGAATTATCTACCTATAAAAGTGACAGTATGCCTTTAGGTTCAGTGACTCGTACATTTATTATTTACATAATTCACCCATTCCCACCTGACAATATGTGGGGTTTGAATAGGCAATAGCTATTGTCTTCTCGTGAACTGGAGCTTGATTAAACAAATACTAATGAGCCATTGACTGTTATTTGGCCTCTGAGCATACCAACTTCATGACTGGCAATGTGATGGAAAGAGAAAGCAAAATGTAGCCACAGTTTTACAAAATAAAAGCTCTTCAGGAGTGTGAAGGTGAACATTACATTTAGAAGTGACACTGGGTGTTTACTCCTGTACAAGTTTTCATATCGAGCAGTGAACACAAATTATGACAATCATGTCAAAGTAAACACAGCAACTTTCCCTCAAACAAATCCTGTCTCTTCCCACCACTTTAAAATAAGCAAAGAAAACTCATTAAGGCAAAATTCATTTGATTCTACAGATTTGATTCTTCTTTTTTAGAAGAATACCATGTGGAACTATTTTTGCACCAGACTTGAACTTGGTGATTTGGTAAACACAGTCTGGACATCTCATGTCATCCCAGAATAGGTGAGACGTGTCTGGGATCTCCAGCTGTTACAAACCAACCTAGGTTATATTCTTAGGTTGATTTTCTTCACTGCTCTCATTTCTTCATAATCACTTTAAAATTTGTGCCTCTCTGATAAATGTTAAATGTTAGCTCAGTCAAACCCTCAGTTTTTACTGGTTTCTCTGTAGCTCTTCCAGCCCCACCCCTACCTCAGTCTTAAACATAGACCTGTGGGACTTCTGATCACATACTGAAGGAAAAAAAAGTGTCAACTAAGTTTTAGTGGCAGACATTATCTTTTAAGACATTTTTCTGAAACTACAAACAATTTCAAATACACCTGTCTAAAAATTGCTTATTGATTTTTACAATTCTTATATGCAATTTTTCAGCCAGTTTGAGTGGGTGAACTTATTTCTATCTGAAAACTATATTCAAGCTATAAGACTAAACAAATAAGTCTTATTATTGCCTTTCACATTTCTTCTGTCATATGGAATACCCCTTTGACCAGTTTGTGTCACCTGTCCTGGCTGTGTCCTGTCACAGCTTCTGGTGAAAACTAACTCTATCCTAGCCAAAACCAGGACACACCTGTATGAAACCAGAACAGACGTTCATACCTCACTCTGTAACATCTCACAGGAACAAAAGAAGCATTCAAGTGCAATTCTGTCATCTTGTGGTCACCCAGAAAGAAGAATAGAGGATCTTCAATCACTCTTATGGGATCTATGGGACATGAAATCATAGAATCATGGAATTATAGAATTGTAGAATCATAGAATCATTTAGGTTGGGAAAGACTTTTAAGATCATCAAGTCCAACTGTTACGTAGCACTGCTGTTACCTAGCACTGCCAAGTCCACCACTAAAGGACGTCCCTAAGCATCACATCTACACATCTTTCAAATGCCTCCAGGGATGGTGACTCAACCACTTCCCTGGGCAGCCTGTTCCAATGCTTGACAACCTTCTCAGTGGAGAAATTTTTCCTAAAATCCTCCAATCTAAACCTCCCCTGGCACAACTTGAGGTTGTTTCCTCTCATCCTATCCCTTGTTACTTGGGAGAAGAGACCAACACCCACCTGGCTACAACCTCCTTTCAGGAAATTGTAGAGAGCAATAAGGTCTCCCCTCAGCCTCCTTTTCTCCAGGTTAAACAACCCCAGTTCCCTCAGCTGCTCCTCATAAGACTTGTGCTCCAGACCCTTCACCAGCTTTGTTGCCCTTCTCTGGACATGCTCCAGCACTTCAATGTCTTTCTTGTAGGGAGGGGCCCAGCCTGTCCAGGTCTCTCTGTAGAGCATACCTAACCTCAAGCAGATCAACACTCCTGCCCAACTTGGTGTTGTCTGCAGAATTACCAAAGGTGCACTCGATCCCCTCATCCAGATCATTGATAAAGATATTAAAGAGAACTGGCCCCGGTACTGAGCCCTGGGGAACACCACTTGTGACCAGCCATCAACTGGATTTAACTCCGTTCATCACAACTCTTTGGGCCTGGCCATCCAGCCAGTTTTTCACCCAGCAAAGAGTATGCCCATCCAAGCCATGAGCAGCCAGTTTCTCCAGGAGAATGCTGTGGGAAACAGTGTCAAAGGCTTTACTGAAGTCTAGGTAGACAACACCCACAGCCTTTACCTCATCCACTAAAGTGGGTCACCTTCTCACAGAAGGAGATCAGGTTAGTCAAGCAGGATCTGCCTTTCATAAACCCATGCTGGCTGGGCCTGATCACTTGGCTGTCCTGTACATGCTGCATGATGGCACTCAAGATAATCTTCTCCATAACCTTCCCTGGCACCGAGGTCAGACTGACAGGCCTGTAGTTCCCCAGATCCTTCTTCTGGCCCTTCTGGGGCCAGATGGGAGTCACATTTGCAACCAGGACCTCCCTGGTTATACAGGACTGCTGATAAATAAGGGGAAATGGCTTGGTGAGGACTTCTGCCAGCTCCCTCAGCACCCTTGGGTGGATCCCATCCAGCCCCATAGACTTGTGTGTGCCTAAGTGGTGTAGCAGGATGGTAAACATTTCCCCTTGGATTATGGGGGCTTCATTCTGCTCCCTGTCTTCCAGCTCAGGGGGCTGGGTACCCCAAGAACAACTGATCTTACTATTAAAGGCTGAGGCAAAGAAGGCATTAAGTTCCTCAGCCTTTTCCTCATCCTTTGTCTTTTCTTTTTCCCTGCATCCAGCAACGAAGGGAGATTCTCCTTAGCCCTCCTTTTGTTTCTAATGTATTTATAGAAACATTTATTATTCTCTTTGTGATGGTTCAGCCTCAGCGGCAGAATTGTAGCTATAGAAAGTTTGGCGTTTTTAGACAAAAGTTTCTCTACTGTGCAATGAGGAACTATTTGCACACAACACTACAAAGGCTTCCATCAGGCTCAGTGCTGGTGGTGTTGTGATAAGGGACTATGTGGTGGCACCGTCATTGCTCCATCCTATTAGTCAATACACATCACTGTGTGCTACTATAGAGTGAATAGCTGCTCTAGTAGCCCTACCCTGACAAAATTACCCCAGAACAAATCCTTAGGAATCGAAGCACAGATCACAAATGATGTTAAATCAGAATTTTTCTTTTTCTTTCAAATTCTACTCCTCCCTGAACAATAAATACGGAAATAGAAAAGCACAGCACCAAGAACACAGCAAAAATACCTCTTGTAAGGGGGAGGCTGTTCTATCAAAACATTGTTTGCCTTTTCCCCATTGTCTGAATTAATGCATGAGGACAGTCACATCAATTTCTGGCAATGAACAATGCACCAAAAGAAGAAAAATTAACTTACATTAGTAAGATATTAAACTATGAGTTTCTAATGTAATTCCTTATGGGAAACATACCATGCTTTGAGTTCTTTTTCTGTCCTTTCTTTCTTTTCCTTGTCTCTCAAAAATGAAAAGTTGGCTCTGGCTAAGTTGTTTATGCATCAGGAACATGTCCCATTGACTGCATGTTTCCCTGCCAGGCACTCTTTAGCTGTGTTTTTATCCTGTATTGTAGGTCACTCTGCAAGTTTTCTGGGGTGGCAATTGTCTTTGTATTTGTACAGCATCTGGAAGAAACAGTCCCCTAGGTTATGCCTACTGACAAGTATAATAGGAAGGGGTCTTAATATCATCTTGCTACCTCCCTTTGAATAAATCAGTCTTGAGACAAGGAGAAGATCAGCTGGGAAATTGTAGATTTGTAGATTCAGCCCTGTAAAATGTTTTAGAGGCACTACTATGACTAAAAGTGCAATCCATCTATTATGTTTTGCAGTGTGGTTCTTGTTAACATTTCTGTCCATCATCCCATAAGTAACACTTGGAAAATATTTTGCAACATAAACTAGGAAGCTGAATTCAACTTCTCAATCTCATTTCTTAATAATTTAAGCCACTTTCCACACATAGATTCCTAATTTGTATTTCTGGCTGCCACTACATGTTTACTGGGTTTAGTGAGCACTTAGATCAGGACAGGAAGAGGATGCAGTCTCACATAGCATAGTCCAGATGGGTGGAAAATTGTAATCACAGTTTACCTTGAGGTTGGGGAAATCGGACCGTATTTATGCTACCAGTTTTGTAGTGAGTTTCAACTCCGAATTTGGCACAAAGTTAATAATTCATTTCATTGGCTTCATATCTCTGGCTTTATTGCCTTCTTGTCTAGCAACTAATGCAGAAGCAAAATGTTCCGTGAAGTCTACTGTGCCCTTTCACTTGCCTCAGTGTATAGCATGCACCTACTCCCCTCTATGAACATAAAAATATTTCATAAAGCAGTGACAGCTCCTAGGTAGAAGTATCTATTCCATTTAAATTGTGAAAACCAGTAATCTTTAAAGGCCTAAGCCAAGACAATGCATTGTTGGAGTGGGGTTATATCACTGGGAGAAATCAATGTCACATCATATTAACACAGCACAATTTTCCTAATGGAAAAAAAAAAAAAAAAAGCTGCATAGTTATGTTACTCAGGTAGATGTTGTTTCCAGCAATAAAATCATTCAGGAGAAATGCAAAACCTCACAACTGAGGATATGGGTCACTTAAAATTAAGTTTAAAGAAGTACCCACAAAAGCTGATTCATATGTACCTGAGCTAAGCAACACACTTCTCTTTCAGTGATTCACTTCTTCTTCTCTTATCTATTATGTTCCTAAAATTGGTAAGCACCCAATACATTTGAAGTCCTTGTAAAATATTACTGAAGTTGGCCAGTACAAACATCTGAAACAGGAAGCTGTGTTCTGAGGGCTGAAGTCTGGGTGTTCTCAGGGATGAGAGGTTTGCATTTTTTTTTTAGTGGAGATGCAGGACCTTTGGCAACAGCAGGAGTAATCAGCCATCCTGAACGTTTACAGGAAACATCACATAACTGATGTAACTTTTCTTAATTAAATTTTAAAGAACGGAAAATTCCTGCCTTGGGTATAGGAACAACCTGTGATTACCCAATGTCTTTTAGAAACTTTTTTTTCCCCAGTTGCATAATCTTTCTCTGCCTGGTCTCAGCAGAGTACTTGAGTAAGATTATTTTACAGCTCACTTTTACTTAAGGCACTCCTAGCAGAATACTCTATAAAAAGCAAGTCCCTGACATATTTCCAGTAAAGGCTGAGCTCACTATAGGAGCTGCTTTTAAAATTTTTAATCTGCATTTCAATTTTTTGTAACCAAATATCAAGATGCTCATTAACTCACTGAATCTTATTTGCTCTTCTATAGGAATGAATATAAAAAGACTTCCAAAACTCCCCCATTTTTTGCTGAAAGGCAATGCAGAATATTGACCACAGGTTTCTTGAAACCTGTGGACAAGATAGCGAAGACTTGGCAGATTCTGTCATTGTGACACCACATCAAAAGCAAAAAAAGGCAGCTGGGATGAGAGTAAAGCTCACAGATAAGAGCCACCAAAGCTGCAAATAAGATAAACTAAAAACCTTTTATTATCTTTATGCTACATTCTTCCTGCAAAGTGAATCTCATGTTTCTGCTATTTGCAGCTGCTCTGTGATCTTAAGGGGAATCTCACAAACAATGCTGGTTTGTGAACAAACAGTGCTGTTTTGTCCAAATGCTAACTAAAGAGGAGAGCAATAAAAATGGGATATGGAAGTTAAAGTTTTTAACTTGTGTTTAAGTGTAAAGCCATACTTTTCTTTAAATAGAAAGTGTCAAAGATGAGCCCCCAGGGCCCTAATGATTGCTTCTTTGATAAACATATCAATCCCAATTTACATTTAAATCAATTAGGAGACTTATGTCATGAGAACTGTATTGAAACTCAGAAGAAATACCAATAAAAATAAATCCCAGTTTTGTTATGTTATGTGAAATAGCATTTTGTTACAAGTGCATTATACTAATTATGTTAACACTTGATGCTCTATTTGACATAGATAAACAAACAAACAAGCATTTTACAAGGAAATATTTTCTTTCCATACTCAGATGAAATTGTTTTGAGTTGAAAATGCTCCTGTAATTCTGATTTATTTGATCCAAATACAAAGAATATGGATTAATTGGGTAATTATATTTTGCCACAAATCTTCTAAACCCTTAAACAACTATGACATTTACCTAAAGTACAAGATAAAATTAATTTTCCTTATTAAAACTAAGCAAAAAACCTTTCAGGCATAAAACACTGAATTCCAGATATTTCTACAAAATAATTGCCAAGTTCTGTTACACCAAGAGCTATTACTACAAGCATCTTCGGCATGATCTTCTTCCAGTCTGTTCCGACTACCTTTGCACCATTTAAGCACCAGAAAGATCTTAAAGCAGCTCTAATAGAATAACAGACTGACTTGAGATCTAACAGACTGCAGATCTTCAATATCTGTCTGTCTTCCCCCTTTTATTGTATTTTTCTCCTCTCTGTGTGAAGAGAAAAATAAAATACGGTGAGAAAGAGTAAATCCAGTCTTCTCTTGATCCCTGTTTCTGAGAGTCTTTGCATTGATGTAACCGAGAGCAGCCCTTAGTTTGCTGTAATTGATTCTTTCAGGGATATCTAAGAGCTGACTTTAGAGTTACCTCCCTCACCTACATTACCTTCAAGTGCCCAATGTACAGTTTCTTGTGCATGGGAACCTGGTCCCAGCTCTTCAAAAATCCTCCTCAGATTGCATTCTCTCAATTGCTAGGCTCCTACTTTCCACTAAGAACTTGGCATCTCCATTAGAACTGCAATGGTGAAAGTATGCAGCATTTCAACAAAGTAGGAACAGATTTATCACTGGTCTAATCACAATGAATTACAGAAGCAGCTTGTTTGCTGCAGAAGGCAGTGATTCTATGGGGCACGCTCACGTCTGAAATGACATGAACAGTTGTGAGACGCATTCTAAGCAACTGGAGTAAGCTTGATAGCTAATCTAAAGAAAACTATTTCTTCCCACTAAGATGATAAAAAATATTTCATCATTCCACTAGTAAAAAACTTCATAATAAATGCCATGTGATTCAGGCAGTACAGAGCTGAAGCTCAGGTAACTCATTTGAATGTTAGTTAGTTTGAAGTCTTAGGTGACCTACTGCGTTTGAATGGAGGACAGAAAGCCTGGTCGTTCATAATTAATAGTGGCCTGTACTTGTCATTCCTTCATTCTGAAGGCAAAACTTCCTTTCCCTCTTAGTAGAGGTGACAATATGAAAATTTTATTAATACTACCTCTGTTGCATGCATTTTGGTTTTATACCCCGAACTTCAGTTTGGCCAGGCCACCTTGTGAGTGATGAACACACTGGCACTCACTTCCAGTCATGCTCTCAATGGTGGTTTGATTGCATTTCATTAGATTGAGTACTGAAATCAAAGCCACTAGGATTTGAGAAATTTTTTTGAATTATCTAGTTCCTGTGCAGGTATGCTGTAAGATAGGACTGATTTCAATTAGTATCTGCAATAAAGGCAAAAGTTTGAGTGAATAGACAAGGTTAGAAAAACAACTATAAGGATGCCTTTAAAATATTTCTTTTTTTTCTAGTAAATGCTTTGAACCAAAAAAAAGATGTTTAACTTTGTTATTTTCTTGGGCTGAAGCCATCTTTACTTCTGGACATAGTACAGACAGAATGAGAGCTTCATTGTTTTACTTAGGTGACAGAGTATTACAGTTAGAAATGTAAAAACTGTCTGAAAATGTCTGAAGGCTGATTGAGCTGTAGCATATGTATTTTTTCCTATCTGTAACAAAGTACATTAAATGTCAGTGAAGGAGAGAATAAGTGGAGAATGTTGTTCAAAGTGGTGAAATACATCACCTCTCCTAAAAAACGGTATGCTTCTCTAAATCCTTCTGCATTTCTGTTTCTAATGGCTATATAAGTCCTTATCTGGTTCCTTATCTGTCTGCTGTCACAGAAGTGCAGAATGCTATGACTTCTTTTCTGCCAAGTCTCTTTTTAAACCATTTCTTCTGCTCACACTCCAAGGAATAGCTTCCAAAACCTCCCTTCACAAAGATTAGGTACAGTCTTTTAGGCAGTCCAGATTTTTTTTTTCCCATTTCTCCCTCATCTAAAAAGACCCTTCTGAACTCCCTCCCTTCAAATGTGTTTGATTAAGCCTTCGAAAATGTCATTACCCTTACTTCCCCTCTGGAAATAATCCTTCTCACTTGATGTGGTCCTTCTCTGAGGCTCAGACCCGTGACTGATTGCCCTAACGGCTGGCTTACGCAACAGGAAAATGAAAAGCTCACTTTTTCTTCTGAACTGTGTGCCTTCTCCTATGTAGGGGAAGAAAAAAAAAGAGGAGTGAATCAGTAATGAATAGTTTTGTAATTTGTTCAGATGCGGGGAAATTCTCTCCCAGCACCAGCAGCAGAACTCAGAGGCCATCTTCTAATTAGCATAATAAAGCTTGGCCTCATTATTCTGCCTCTATTAATTAGTTGCTATTGGTATACTGGCATTGTTGCTGTGGCACCTGCAGCTTAAGAGGCTGAATTATAAGACCAGCCATTTCAAAAGAAACATTATGGGCCTGAGAATTTATTAAAACTCAGGCTAAAATCCTGATGTTAGCTTAGCCTGGCTCTCAGGGGTTGCCTTTCTGTTTGTCTCCTCACAGGGCAGAGGTAGTGATATGTACAGCAAGATCATGGTGCCAGGAGGCACACAGTGTGCCTCCCTACCCTGATGTTCCTCAGTAACGAGAAGCAGAAAAGGAGCATGGTCTGGTCCAAACAACTCTCCAGAGCAACCACTTGACAAGGCAACTTGCATGAAGTCCCCTGCAACTGTAGTAAACAGACCTTTCTAAAATCATTCCCAAGCAATATTTGAAGTGCCAGATACAGTCTCCTCCAAATAGATTTACTCCAACCCATCTATCCAGTTTGTATCAAATCTTCTCCTCAGTAAACATCAGCCACATCTACCTCAGCAAGTAGTACGGCCCAGGAGGAGCACACCTGTGCCCAAATCTTCTGCCCAAAGTAAGTGCAAGTTCTTTCAACATTCTAGCTCTAATGCACTGGATCCCCATTAGGAATCGGACTGCATTGAATGTACTTCTGGTGTGAAGCGCATTAGTTCATTTAGTAAAATCTTTCAAATTACTCAAAAAACTTCAGGTTCTCTTTGGCACGTGCAAGTTGTATGACCTGATCATCCTTTCTTTCTCCGGCCATAGTTCTGTGAAGGTAATAAAGAACTCATATATGGTCAGCCTTAGAATTGGAACAGCACCATTCACCTTTTTGTGCCATCTGACACAAACTTCTGATTCATTCTCAAAAATAATTTCCCAAGAAATGAGTTTTGAGTCTTCTTTGAAATAAGATCCCCTTGCTACCCTTCAAAGCTCCACAGCCTGGAGGTCCATGCTGCAGAGTTTGCTTCAGGCTTAGTTTGACACCAACCCGAATGCTGCTAAGGCAGAGGAAGAAGTTCACAAGGTAATGAAATCAGCCTTGCAAACCTCCAGAGTTCCTTTTGGCGTTTCACTTATCGTATCATGAAGGCTTTACGTGAGTGATGAGCTTACTCAGCAGCTGCTCTAGAGATTTCGTTTCTGAGGCATTCAAGACACATGGGAAACGTAATAGGTGGATTATTTCCATCAGGAGGAATGAGAAAGCTCAGAAAATAGCAAATTATTGAAGTGATTGTTTGGCATTTCAAAAGGATGTAAAATGTTATCAGGATTTTCATCTAAATACAGCACAAAGCATTAATGGAAACAGGCTGCTTAATCCATATGCCTCACTTGGACGTTTGAGGACTATGTATTTTGGAATCCCTTTTACAAGCAAAAAAACTTTCTTGTATACAGTAGCACCAGCATTTCTGAGCAGGTTTCTGATTGCTGAGAAAGGCTGAGAAATCTGAAGATCTTTTATACTGATAAAAGGATCACTTTTTTTTTCTAACCTTGTTAGAAACCTTGTCAGTGCAGCTGGAGAACTTTGTATAAGAACATCTAAAATGATGGAGCAAATAACTACAGAAGTAAGTGGAAAAAACTAGGACTGCAAAATCAAAACTGTAACTTCCTATTTCGTAGCAATGACCCTGGGTCTTAAAATTCGAATTTAAGAATGATGGAAAGTGAATTGGTTTACATCACTTCTTCACCAAAAAGATTAGGAAAGTCTCCAAAGCAGCTGTAGCAAGCAAGCAGAGTTTTAAAATATTAATACCATTTAGCAGCAAGGTTATTAATCAGCAAGTTCTCCTGCAAACAAAGCTTGTCTGCCAGAAAAGTAAACTTCATGGTTCCATAGGGAAAACCTTGCAGACCTTATGAAAATGAAACCAAAAAACCCACAGGAAAGAAAAAACACCTTAAGGAATCTAGAACTTCACACAGAATGCAGTATTTTAACCTCTAGGGCTATTCAAGACTTGTCACAAATACTGTACTTATGACTTAGGCACTATTTTCTCCCCTGCATCCTCCAACCTTAAAGAAAGGGAAGCATTGCTTAAGAGCTGGTGGAGGAGATGGCTATGGATTTACTCAAGAATTCAGATACATTAACTATGCTGTAATTACTCCAAAGTTATCTTATTTGCTTGCCACCTATGTAAGGATCAGAAGTCATAGCTGCAATCTGAGACATCTGCCTGAAAGTATGAACAAAATCCCTGCACAGACACAGGCACCAAGGATGTCAGCAGGAAGAAAAGAGCAGGATTAATTTTTGTGTACACACACTGTGCTGAAACCCTGAACCAAGACTCAGTACACCCTTTGGTCTGATAGATCCAGATTCTGATACACGTCATTCAGACACAGGGGAAGTTATGTGGGATAAGGTACTGTGAGATATTTCACCCTGAGTGAAGGTGTGAGGTCAGAGCCCAAGCAGCACTGTCACTGCCACCCGGCAGCAGACTGTGGACACCAGAACAGAGCCACACACCGTGGAGGGAGCAGGGGCCCTTTGAATGCCTCAACAAAATGTCCATTTCATAATAAATACACGACCTGTGTTGCTGACACTGCAATACAAGCACTACAAAGAGGAATGAAATCAAATATTCCTGCTAAAAATTTACCTGGTGAAAATAACTCGATCATACAGCAGCTCAGCTTCAGCTGAGCAAATCCTCTTCCTACACACAGATACAATTCAAGAATAAATTTTTAGTCTTGCTTCTAATGCTTTCTTCCACTTGTCAAGAAATGTTAATGAATGGGATGTTTCTTTCTTGATTTCTATAGTTATTTAAAGGGGTTTAAATACTGAAGTAATGTAAAGAACTCTGTGTTTCATTAAATGGAGGGTTCAGTTTGTTTCATTTTGGTGAACGAGTTTAGTGATGGTAGCGTTAATCTTAGTTTTTATAGTTTTTAAAGAACTAAGAAATACATTTTATTTCTGTAATATGACCTTTAAGCATGGAGATCATGCTTTTCCACTACTCGAAGGGACCTGAGTGATATATCAGTCTTAAAGACAATGAAACTGAGTAACATTTTGTACTCAAGGCAGGATAGGGAGTTTCCCCTGCAATCAGGTGAGGGAAGTTGCACGTGTGTTGTCTATATAGGTCACAAATGACAGCAGCAGAAGTGGAGCTATCACAGCTGGATTGCATTTTGTTTCCTCAAATACACAGACATATACATACTGCCCTAGTACAGGGAACTGGTTTCAAGGCAGAGGACACTATTTTTTCCTCAATACATTCCTATGTTTTCCACTTTTTAAATAGCCTTTGGCCCACGCATTGAAACAAATGATTTTCTCCCTTCCGCAGTGGTTCCCCAAACAGTGGGTGAGAGCTGCAGCCCTGCTTGCTTTTACGCTTGAGCCCTCTCTGTTTTGTGGCATTTCAATCTGGACAGAAACTGCAGTCACAGAAAAGTCAAAGTAACTGCTCTGTATCAATAAAGACTATGCAAAATGAATTATGCTATTTCTGCTGTTAAGGATCTTAATTCAATGCTTCCAGCAATGCTTATGTACTGTAGATACAAAGTTCTTCCTCTGGGCTCTCCAGAGGATTTTTGAAAGCTGAAGAATTTTGTAAAGACTCTAGGGATGTACTTTGCTTCAAAGTTACAGTCAATACTAAAGAGTGCTAATCAGCAACTTGTCACTATCTGTTAGGTCTTGCACATATTCTGATTCAAGCCACAAGAGATGGCCAAGTCTATATGCTATTATCATTTCATCAGAGTGTGTCTCCAGTTCTCCCAGTCTCCAAATTAATGCATTGTACTTGTCAAGTATTAGCTTTCCTCAGTGAATGTCAGTGCAGTTTGCATAGAATTCAGTTAATTAGCCCTGGGGGAAAAAACAAAAGCCTTGTGAGAAATGTCTTACCCTATACTTTAAAAAATGAGATAGAAATAGATGGAGTCTTTTTTTGTTGGTGGGGTTTTGGTTGTTTTTTTTAACAAATCTTAAATCATGTCAGCAAAAGAAGGACTCAGATTTCCTTAACACAATTGAACGATGTAACTCATCTTGGTCTTTCCAAGCTTGGGAAGAAAAAACAGAGGAATGAGGACATAAAATAACAAAGAAAAAGAATTTTATTTTGGTGGTCTCAGAACAAAATTCTGCAAAATAATCATTCAGCCGAGTTTTCAATTTAACCTTGAGACACAAAGTAAAACTACTAAAACTTAAAACTGCAGAAATCAGGAAAGATGACCATTGCCTGAATTCCTGCAAAGATTTTGCATTCATTGTGGACATTTAGTTAAAGACTCTTCCTACCCGCTTCTTTGGAACAAGTCTGCCTGCATAAAGCAGAACAAAACAATCATGAAGTAGAAAAGTTGCTTGGCTTACAAAAAAATTCATTTTTATTTACTTCAGATTCTTCATCAACCAGAAATAAAATAGACACAGAACTTCATACAAACAGTCTCATTCTGAGGCAACAGGATCTCTTTAGAAACTGTTGTCACAATTATTAATCTGTTCATCAAGAAAGCAACAGGGAGCTAAATATAATGACATCAGCTGAAGAAAGGAAAAAAAAACCCACCACTGTCAAGCCATAGGGAAAATTCTTATTCCATGCCTCCATTCCTGCCATTTTTGAATGTGGATATTACTCAGTTGCAACTCTTGCCTTTTACAGGATAGTATCTATCACTAACATCTTGAGCAAAGCAATAAAGTCAGAGTTAGGCTCTGAATGAATTAGTGTCAGCCTCCTCACCACTTGGGACAAAACTGTTATTTGCCAGACAAACTAGCACTAAACCAGCAGTAAAAGTACTGATACCTTTGACATTTTGACTGACCAGTCTGACCTCAATCTCTCCAGGCTTTGGAGAGAGGACTGGCTTGTCAGCTAGGAAACCTGAGGCAGCAAAAGAGCAAAGACAGAAGGACAGAAAGCGGGTGAGAAGCAGACTCCTGCAGCGGCTCCAGCCTCTGCCGTACCAATGCCCGACAAGCCCTGGGGACTTGCTCGTGTTGACGTTGTTCTCTCTCATAAACCACTACATTTTGTTTCTGTGATGGATGGATCTCAAGGGCTCCTGCTAGCCTAGAGGAGACTACCAGCTTATGGATCTATTTCAAAAGGCAGAGAAACCCAGGATTTCTCCCAAAATACAGAGCTGACAAAATGACCATCACTTTAGAACATGCATGGGGCAGATAACAAAAAACCTGAAAGGTCAAGTTCAGAGGCCACCCCTCAGGTTAGGTGCAGGAGGGAGGGAAGATGCAGGGAAGAAGAGGCAAGTGTTCTTCATGTGCTTCATGCTGAAACCACCTGACTTTGAGCAGGTAAGAACCAGCTTGCACTGCATCGTTTCCCTCAACTCCGCAATTAAAATTGTTTTCTCCACTTCTGCACAGGGTCTCTCAAAAGGTGCTGAACCAACCACTTCTTAGGATTTTTTTGGCATTACTAAAAACTAATGTAAATTCCTGCATCCTTTCAGAGGAAAGTTGGGCTGCCTAACTTTTTAAAAGAGAATTTCTGCTCAACCATAACAAGTATGAAGCTGAACTGTGAAGAACAACCATACAGCTAAAAGACATTTCAGGAGGGATCGCCTCTTGCAAGATAATACCTTTGCTTCTTTTATGTTGCTGTGGACTGTGTATATTTTCAGTTGAAGAGATAAACTGTTCCTCTGCCTGTCCATTGCAGTGGACAGAGAGAGGACAGGAAGGGTATGTCTTGCAATGCAACTTATAAAGACATTTTGATATCTGAAGTGTGTGGGAAAGGGTATGAAGATCAGATCTAAGTGGTCGCTTTATTATTATTTAATAACACATACCTCTCTCTAAGTAATATAATTATTGAATCATTTTGGGAAAGTTTTCTCCATCATCTCAGCAGTTCCTAGAAAAAGCTTGTATATTGGGTTTGTGTGGCAAGGTTTTGGTAGCGGGGGAGCTGCAGGAATGGTTTCTGTGAGAAACTGCTAGAAGCTTCCCCCATGTCCAACAGAGCCAATGCCAGCCGGCTCCAAGACAGACCAGCTGCTGGCCAAGGCTGAGCCCATCAGCAATGGCAGTAGTGTCTCTGGGGTAACATAGTTAAGAAGGGGGAAAAAAACTTGCACAACACCAAGAGGAATTGCAGCCAGAGAGAGGAGTGAGAATACGTGAGAAGAACAACTCTGCAGACACCAAGGTCAGTGCAGAAGGAGGGGGAGGAGGTGCTCCAGGTGCCAGAGCAGAGATTACGCTGCAGCCCCTGCAGAAGACCATGGTGAAGCAGGCTGTCCCCCTGCAGCCCATGGAGGAAGGATGAGGGGGGTGTAGAGATTCCACCTGCAGCCCGTGGAGGACCCCACGCCAGAGCAGATGGAGGCACCTGAAGAAGGCTGTGGCCTGTGGGAAGCCCATGCTGGAGCAAGCTCCTGGCAGGACCTGTGGCCCCGTGGAGAGAGGAGCCCACGCCAGAGCAGGTTTGCTGGCAGGACTTGTGACCCCGTGGGGGACCCCACGCTGGAGCAGTCTGCTCCTGAAGGTCTGCACCCCATGGAGAAGACCCATGCTGGAGCAGTTCATGAAGAGCTGCAGCCCATGGGAAGGACTCACATTGGAGAAGTTCATGGAGGACTGTCTCCCGTGGGAGGGACCCCACACTGGAGCAGGGGCAGAGTGTGAGGAGTCCTCCCCCTGAGGAGGAAGGAGTGGCAGAGACAACGTGTGATGAACTGACCACAAGCCCCATTCCCCATCCCCCTGTGCCTCTCAGGGGGAGGAGGGAGAGAAAACTGGGAGTAAAGCTAAGCTCAGGAAGAGGGGAGGAGTGGGGAGAGGTGTTTTAAGGTTTGGTTTTATTTCTCATTCGTCTGTTTTGTTTGGTAATAGATTAATTTCCCCGAGCTGAGTCTGTTTTGCCTGTGATGGTAACTGCTGAGTGATCTGTCCCTGTCCTTATCTCGACCCACGAGCCTTTCGTTATATTTTCTCTCCCCTGCCCAGCTGAGGAGGGCAGTGATGGAGCTGCTCTGGTGAGCATCTGGCCTCCAGCTAGGGTCAACCCACCACAGCTTGTTTTCCAGAAGTTGTGTGACCTGAAAATTTCAAGCAACAGCAAAGACTTGAATAAGGATTTTTGATTATTTTTTCAATCAGCGTGCAGGCCTCAAGAAATTCAATAACTGATCAATAAAAACAGTAGGCAACAAAACAAAAGTAGCTGTATTGCTAATAAAGAAAATATTTCCTTTGGAATTTAACATTCACCATCCATCTTGACTTTTTCATATCCATTTTTCCTTTCTCCAGTTGTTTTAATGCCTTCTTTCCTGATAAAAGCATCACAACCTGTGCTGTTAGCAAATTAACATGTTTTCAATTTGCATCTATACGCTTGATTCTGCCCCTATTCTATAATTTTACTGGAAACACAGAATTGCCGATATAGTGAATATCTTCAGTTGTTACTAAAAAAAGTTTCAGTTATATGCATATGTAGTAGTGTGTGGGTAAAGACCAGTATTTAGGGTAAAAATTTAAGAGGTGTCTCTGTTTTTTAAATTCTGTTTTCAATTTTGTGCTGCTATACATCTAAGTGTTTTTCACTATAATTAAATTACCCTCAAAAAAACCAGAAAGTGAACCTGATCAAGGGAATTTCAGAGCAGACAGACATAATCCTTTGGTAAAGCTCAGATCTGTGACCCTCTCATTAGGTACAGGATTTAACCTTCTACTTACAGAGCCCCACAATTTTCCAGATATTGTACTTCTGAACAGCAGGACCTCATGTTACGATTTTTTGGAAAGGATAACAGAATCATTTAACACCATTTACTCATCTGCTATGAAACTATATGAACTATCAAAGCTGGGACACACTGAAATGTCAAATATTCCTAAAAGTACCACGTAAATACAAAAATATCTAAACAGAGCATGCCATTTTCTGTAAAGCATCCCCATAATTTATTATATTCTTTTAAACTTGTTGCAGAACTTCTCTAAGTTCAACACAGAAGTTGATTAGCTTATGAAAGACAAACACGGATTGCATTATGTACACAATCAGAAGTATTTGAATGATATATAGTTACAGTAAACATTATGCCCAAGTCTTCGGTTGCAGAACAAACAACTAAGGAGGCATTGCTTTTTAGCCTACTGAAAATAACATCGGATTGAAGTTCTCGCGCTCAGTTAATGTAACTGCTAATATTAAAGTAAATGGCTTAGATGCCTTGTTTCTACTGCTAAATAGACTGAAGCTACTACAGCCTTTGCAATGAGATGTGATAAATTGTTCAAATGATGAACATTAGGAGGAAAAGGAAGTAATTTTAAAATTAAGTAGAATACCACAATAAGTTGCAGAGTAATTAAGTCTTACAAATCCAAAAGATTAAAGAACAGCCTGCTTTATAATTAACAAAACTTCCAGTGCTACCGGATTTCACGTTATCCTAATCTATGGACAATTCTTTACGCAGTGTCCAGACAACAAGGCACTATTAGCATTTCCCTTTCCTTCGCATTAGGGAAAGAGACATATACAAACCACTGTTTCCTTCACCTCTTTCTGCATTCCTTAGAGATTCTTAGAGATACTCAAAATGTCCAAATCCTGCAGTCTCTTGGAAGTGAGTATCAAAGGGAGATTTAGAAGAAGGTATTAACTGCCACTAACAAAAGAAGGAAAGAAAAATGGAGGAAAAGTCAGAAGCATGAAATCAGGACATGAAGACATTAAACTATTATTAAGTATATTGCATTGGACTTGATGATCTTAAAGGTCTTTTCCAGCCAAAATGATGCTATATGACGATATCAGATATACAGTTGGATACAATACTGTAAGAAAGTGAAAATTATATTAGCATGGTTTTTACAGATTTATTGTATTTTTGACTAAATTGGCAAAAACTTTAAACAGAAATAATGAGAAAGTTATTCTAACATTTGTCTTCTTGTAATTCTAACATTTGTCCTAACCTTGTAATTTTTGACATTGTATTCTAATAAATATTATCATATAATGAACAAATTTCTTATTTTCCTGGGAGAGCATTGCCCAGTTCCATCTTTAGAGAGTCAAGAATGGCTTGCATATTCACCTTTGGATGTTATCTAGTATTACTGCACCTGCAATGAAGCCCCTAAAGTAATTGAGGCTCCTGACAATTACATATCTACTTTTATTTCTTGTTTCAGGATAAGAAATACTTCAGAACTTTTCAAAAACTGTGAAAAAGATGCTACATTATTCACAAAGACTTCTTTCCAGCCACCAGCTCAGTTTACCTCAATTTATACCATTTTGCCACTTCAAAATTGTGCAAGTCTCCTTCCAGTGATGCGCAAGTCCCAGAAGCCAGGCACTGCATTCAATAAATTTGGCCTTAACCCAAAGGCAGACAGAAGGGGGAGAAAGGCGTGAAGCACAAACTTCTGAACTCTGAGCTGAGTTTCTGCTTCGCAGGAGCACAGGGGCTGGAAAACAATATTAAACAGTTGCAAGAGGCTTGGTTGCTTGAGAAAAAGTGACTGCATCTTTTGAATTACTGAAGAATAAGTACATGGCAAATCAGTGCCTGCAGACAATTACTTTATTGAGCTGTGGAGCACGAGATGTTGTGGCAGTGTGCCGTGCATCGTTACGGTAGGCTGTGGCTGGTGGGAGCTCTGGTGGAAGTAATGGAGGTGATGGTTTGGTGCGTGCACTCCGAGTGCTGAGATGAGTTACTTCCACGTTAGCAGAGGAGAGTACAACAGGTCTCAGCAATGCACTCAGTGATGCTTCTCACCAGAAACTTTAATTTCAGCCTGTGAACTACTTTGGCTTCAATTTCAGAGAATTTTTTTTTCCTCATACCACATAGTACAACCTGTTCCTGCAACTCATATTGAAAAATATGTTTATACCAATTGCCCCACGCTAAAGCCAATGTCTGAGAAAGCCTGTGAAAACCCAAGTCACAATGAGGTATTTTATTTCACAGGAAGTGCCTATAAAAATAATTTTTGATACAAAGGAAAAGTGCAATTATAAAGGTTGACAACTGAAAGATAAATAGAACAGAAAGACACATAAATGTAGTAATAGATTAATATGGATCATTATAGTAAATAATGATCTTATATTCATGCCACAGCTAGAAAAATTGCAGCTATTTTATCCTGAAAACACTAGATACAGAAAACCTGGTGATCCCTAGAGAACAGGCTGTTAGTGTTCAGAGGAAAGCCTGCTCTGGTGATGGGTACTTGGTGAGATAGCTAAGAATTCAGGACCTCCAGGAAGATGTCAATGAAATATTTCATCTTAAAACAGCAGCTGTAAAGGGTATTGACTGGTTCTAATGTACAAAGCCTCCCAACACCAAGTTGGCTGCAAGTTCTACCAAGTCAACCAGACTTAACGACTCCACCTGCAGTCACCATGAGTTAAGACAACTTTCTTTAGAAAATCCAGACCTCCAGTCTTTTCTACTCCCATATGCATACCAGGGTACTACCCTTGCCTAGCTACGGACGTGATGCTTTTCAGACAAAACATTCAGGCAATTAATACATTGAAGTTGAAGGAAAAATTCAGCGTCTTCCTGCAAGCATACACCTGCTACTGGCCTTCCCAGAGGGCTCGAGCAATTCTTCAGCAGCAAGTTCAGCTCCTTGATTAAAGAAAAAGACATATTTCCACACTCCTAAAGCTCTGACATTTAGTATGATAAACTAATATTCCTTTCTGGCAAGTGTTCTTCATTTTTTGAACATAATCAGATAACAAAACAGTACTTTGTTTCAACAATAGGAAGGATAGATCTGACAAGCTGTTGTTCTAAAAATGAGTCACTGTCTTATTATTGTGATTCTGAGGCCTGAGGACAAAAATATACCATTCACTCACTATAGGCATCCCAATGCTCTCCCCATCCTCACAGATAAAAGGCTTCATTTTATTTTTTTTTTTTTTTCCATTGTCAACATGTTTTGGGAAAAAGTCTTCCAGTTACTTTCTTACAACCTACATATTGCAGGTTTTTGATTTCCCTCTGGGGCCATGAGGAAGGAAAGGAAGTATTATTGCACTGTTTAAAGTGTCAAACAAAGCAGCCTGGAGCCAGCTCCTGCATCGCTCAAATCCCAAGCCAATGCATCAGTGTGCAGGTAAGGGTGTGGAAGATAAACTTCCTCCAGCGCGTCCACCCTGGGTGCTTCTGTTTGGACTCTGGCCATATTGCACGTCTGGAAAAGAGCAAACCAAACTGAAGTATTGACACTTTCTGCAAAGGTCTCTTGGCTTTAGTCTGCATCACAGCACAATAGCCTGAAAGGAGAAGGCAGCCTTCATTTTTATCTGTAGAACAGTTTGTGTAAGTGACTTTTAAACTCCTTTTTGTTGTCCAGGTTTCCATTTTAATTGTTGTCATGGTTTAACCCCAGCAGGTAACTAAGCACCATGCAGCCACTGGTTCACTCTTTCCCCCCAAGGGCATGGGAAGGAGAATGGAAAAAAACAATTTGTTGGTTGAGATAAAGACAGTTTAATAGGATAACAAAGGAAGATGATGATAACAACAACAACCACAATTATAACGATAATACAAGTGATGCTCAAACGCAATTGCTCACCACATGCAAAAGGAAAATAAAACTGATGCCCAGTCTGTAT